>NC_056740.1:400657127-400957127 GCF_019279795.1 Protopterus annectens | reverse complement strand
CGGTCAACAAATGTTAAATAAATAAATCTTTAACTTTAGGCCCAAAGAGAATGGAAGCAACAAACTCAGCATTCATAAAGGACCCCCTAAAGCTCTCTGCAAAATTACAGAGGATCATCCAGGCATAGCAACAAATTACACCACCAGTGCCTGTCACCCTAGCCATACCATCAGCACTGCTGAAAAGCAAGTGTATGGATACGTTTGAAATCGACAGGATGGTAGCCAACTGAGATTCCATAGTGTATCAACTGACATCTGGATTGCTACAGACTTGATAACCTCATTAATCAAGTCTCTCTGTTATCTGGATAGGTGTGCCAAAAGCTCAGCACATGAAGGGCAAAAGTGACTGAAGCATATGTGCACTTCCTCTACCAAAGTCTTTAGTCTCTCTGTGGCAGGTGGACAGATGCACTCTTTTCCGACAGCGGCTACAACAATGGCATCAACTGTAGGCCTCCTGCTCCAAAGTGCCCTATCTTTGGGTGGAACTAACACAATGTCTAGCATTCTAGAGAGGGGCTTCACCACATCCAGTTCTCTCCATACCCTACTAGACACTAAATCGGCAAATGTATCCAGAGGGGTACATCACTCAGGCCATGGACAAGCCTGCACCAAAGGGATCAAGCAAACTGCATCAATTCTGGAATGTTGCCACAAGAGGAATCATCATGGAAGATTTCGGGGAGCCTTTACCCGTCCTCATCGAGGTCAGAATACAAAAGTTACACACCAACCATAAGGCTAGATATGTACAGTCTTGTTTTCATCTGTTTCACCCTTTGGGTTATCGGATCCAACCTTGGTACTTTTCAGAAGCTTAGATCCAGGGGTCTGACTCCTTTCCCTTAACCATAACACCCCAAGTTCCCCAGACTACCTCATCTTAGGTCTGCCAGCATACAGTCATAAAGGAATACACCACAAAAACTATACAGGCCAATTTAACAAAGTGGGAAATAATGAAACCACAGAGAACAGCAAGAAACCTACTTTTCAAAATAAACAAGGGCTCTGGTCAGGTCCAACCATTCGACAGGAGACCAAAAAGACACAATTTTGGCTGGAGGACTGAAGGAGAAATGTTGAACCAGACAAAAACAAGACAACACGGATATAGTGCTATGGTAAGTACATAACTTTTGTATCTGATGATTGTTTTCGTCTGATTCAAACGTTGGGACAGATTCCCAAGCTATCGAAACACCCAAGTAGAATTCGGGAAGGACATTCCTGAGGATGGTGGAATGCATTGATGTACGGCTCCTGGATTGCACATCCAAAGTGTACACTGACACAAATGTGTGCACAGTTGACCAAGTAACTGCAGCACAAATCTCGACAATGGGAGCCCTACCCAAAAAGGCAGCTGATGTAGCTATCCCTCCTGGTTAAATGAACCTTTGGTTTGTCATGAAAAGTCAGTCCCAACTTTTCACAGAAACATACTATAGACGGAAAGGCAACTGGAAAGAGTTACTGTAAGATTCCCCTTGAAACAGCAATGAAAAGCTGATCTAATTTCCTGATATCTTTTGTCTTAATACGAAATTTCCTTTTAGAAAAGCTTATGAAATCTTTAGAAAAGCAACAGAAGTTTGGGTTTTGTCCTGTGTGAGGACTGGAAATGGCTGGTAACTGAAGCTTCATGGTTGGTTGAAAAGCTGGGTCCTTTCTGAAAAAGCTCCGTCAAGAAGTCCACAATATATAGAAGACTGTTATCTAACCATTTGGAAGAAGCCCAAACAGTAACCGTTTTCCATTTACTAGACAAACTTCTCTGGTCTTTGGTTTCATAATAGGTTACTAGGCGAAGGGCCTTAGAGAGCCTTTTTAAGCCTAGCCATTCATGACCCAATTTTCAAATTTATCAATGCCCAGGGACTAGAATGGCTTTGATATATGCCTGTGCCTTTGGACATCAACAAGCTGCCCTGTCCATGAGGTACACAGGTGAAAAGCCAGGGCTGAATTTGTGATTTCCCGTCCACTGGTACAAAATGCATTTAAACAGACTTAGGAAAAAGGTCTGCTTCACATGAATGGGGAGTCTGTTCCAGAGAATGGGTAATCTCCTTATGTATACTGGTCCGTTCAACATGTTTTATGTCACAGACAAAGTTTGTGTCAGTAGATCGGGTAATTCTACTGTGTATGAAAAAGTAACAAGATTTGAATTACTGGGGCAGAAAACCTACTACAACTCTGGCCACCATTAAAGCTGGTAGCAACCATGCAGTTAATTTTAAGGTCTTAAGGCTCCGGTGAGGCTGACTGGATGAATGAGAAAGATCTGCATGAAGATCCAACATCTAGAGTAGATTGTGCCAGATGAGGCCAAAGGAAAAAAGAGCCAAACTTGCTGGGGCCAAATGGAGGCAGAGAGACACTTTCGAGCTTTGCGGAAGAACTTTATTATGAGAAGGGGAGGAAAGAAAGACCCGAGGCCAATAACTAACTACAGCATCTCTTGGTGACGGACCCTGTGGGAAGCATCAGGGCAAAGTAATTGCTGCACTTGTTGCTTATGTACAAAACAAAAAGATAGCAGCAAGTTGGCCCCAGTGAATGGAAATCTGTCTCAGTGTCTGACTGAAGGACTACTAGTGGCGCAGAACAGATATGCTCAACTTGTCTATCAAAATACTGGACGTCCCCAGTACATGCGTTACAATGAGAAAGCAACAGAAGACATTGCCGATTGCCAAACACTCGTAGCTTCACAGCACAGTGGGTACAATCTGACTCCTTGATGCTTGCTGACATACTATACTACCAACATGCCTTGTCTGTCTGGAGATCACACCGTCGGGGAGACAGTCTTGAAAGGCCTGCAACACTAGGAGGATTGCCCTCATCTCAAAAACACTGACATGTAAGACTGGCCTCTGGGGATGAGGTCTGTCCAAAACAGCATAATGAGTAAATCCCTGGGATTTTTGGAACAACAGTTTTTCTACTTTTTTGTTCCTAGAAAAGGTCCTTTGTAGGGTGGAAAAATGGATTAAGACTGCAGACAAGGTCTTACCCTTTTACTCTCTTCTAGTGAGCATTTTTTTTCACCTTTGACCAAACAGATCAAGCCATCAAAAGAGGAGTTAATTTAGGACATCCTGAGGTCTTCCGCAAAAGAAATCAGAGGCGCATCCAGGTGTGCTGATGAATAGCAATGCTGGTGCTCACCACCCTGACTGTACCATTAGTTGCACTGGACAACAGATGCATGGATATGTTGGACATAGACTAAAGGGTAGACCACTGGGGCTCCACTGAGTTTTGGATGTCCACAGGTAACTTACCAGAGAGGGAGACGTGATCATCTCCAAGTCCTCCTGAAAACATTTCATATGGGTAAAGTAATTCAGTGAGCCAAGTGCAAAAGTTTCTGATGCATATGAAAGTTTTCTGAATCTGCCAAAAGCTCTAGATTTTCTATTAGGGGGATGGACAGATGTACTGTCCTTGGAGAGTTCCTTCCTTGCGACTGCCACAACCATAGCATCCAGTAGCAGACCCTTGCTCCAGTGTCTCCTATTCCTTGGGACTACCTACTATTTTGTCCAGCTTTCAAAGCATTGACTCCACCACATCTCAATTCCATGGCCATTGAGAAACTAGGTCAATGAGCTCATCAGCGAGGGGCATCATCCAGGATTTAAAAGTGCCAGTCCTGAGTAACTCTGGGAACTTGGACTTCTCAGGAGAGGGGGGGCTTTGAGGAACAACCCCCTTTGTTGCTTTAAATTTAGAATGTCACAAAAGGTGATGTTTTCTAGAAGGGATTATGGGGAACCCTCTCCATCAAAATCTATCTTCAATGACTGACTCTGGTGAGGAGTCTAACTGTCTCTCTTTGCAAGTCCACTTCCTTGGTATCTGTCCCATATGGACTTCCAGGGAAAGCGCAAAATCGGACTGGAAACTCATGTGGTAAGAAACTTTGAGACAGTCTCTGTCAACCAGTATGAGTGGAACTGGATATCAGATTTACCAGAGGCTGGATAGAGCAGACATACCTCATCTTGACTTGGATAGAACCTTTTCAAACATTTTGAAAGCTGAAGACACTATCAGGGCTGAGGAAGCACACCTCAGATCCTTAAGAGGAACAGTAGGTGTGCCCTCTGCTCCAACTCACCTCAGCTCTAACGCTGACAATGGTGTCAAGGGATGGAAAGGAAACTAAGGACCCAAAAACTTCAGAGTCAATCCTGGCCCAACCGCACAGGAGTCAACAGAGCAAGGGAAATTGTCAGGAGAGTAAGGGAAACTATTAGAGTCGAAGTCTTGAAGGCTGTCTACTCCAACATTGGTGCTCTACAAGAAAGGCTCAGATCTGAAACTCAAAATTAAGCAGAAGAAAGCTGCAGAGGGCCATTTGGGGCCTTACCTGGAGCCCCTGAAGGGTTGGCACTAGGATGACCCTAGTTAAATTTGAATATGAAGGAACATCCACTTTTGAAAGGCTACTTGATGAACAGAAGGACCTATAAGATGAAACCACCAAAGCTTGACGAGAGAAATACCTTTCCTGCAGGAAAGGAGAGTGAGTCGGGGGCTCACTGACCCTGGCAGAAAAACAAAGGGGTGGGCTGAGCTCGGAGATCAGATCCAAACATTTATGTATCTTCAGTGCCAGACCAAGGGATTCCATAGGATCCAGTGACTGTCTTCTCAGTTTTAAAACTCTTCTCCGAAACCTGGTCCTTTTCTTTTTCTCTAGACCTCTCTTTCTCTCCTTGTCTTTTTCTTTCTGAGGCTTGCCAGGTTTCTTTGCTGCAGAAAGGATGTTAGGTGCAGCAGGAGCTGAACCTCCTGCTTAGGTGGGAAAAAGATTAAGTTTGCCACAGTGTCCTTGCAGTGCTCTGGGACCAAGAGAGGCACTTGCCTCACATTCCAAATCCAAGTGGGCCACCCCCTAGGCAGTACACACAAAGGGAATGAGGGCCATGCAGTGGGGGATTCTGTGGCCTCAGGCCAAGCACTTCTTAAACCCAGCAGCCTTGTCTGGCATACTGGGAAAAGAACTGTACCACTAACTCTCAAAGATTATTACAAAACAGCTAACAAAATAGAATAACAGCTCAGATAGATATCACTATCACTAGTGCATTATCTGAACTAGCAAATACTGGTAAAACAGGAGAGAAGAAAGGTAAGCAATACCCTAGGCTAGGGAAAGAAAAAGCTATTATATATATATATATATACATACACACACACACACACGGGTCTACTTCACATGGTCGACAGACCATATGATAGACATCCATTTGGTCGACAGCTCATTTGGTCGACAACCATGTTATGTGGGGGGCTGTGCCCCCCACCCCCCCTAACTATATACATAAACTCCAGGGTCGCACAACATTGGGGAGGGGGGCAAATCTGCTTGTCGACCAAATGGTGTTGATCATATGGCCTGTCGACCATCTCAGGTAGACCCACACACACACACACACACACACACACATATATATATATATATATATATATATATATATATATATATATATATATATATATATATATATATATATTTTTTTTTTTTTTTTTTTTTGAGATGGAAAAAGGTAAAATGGTATAAAGGACTTAGAAACCACAAACTAGAAATTATCCCAAGAAAACTACTTATACGTTCCAGTGTTAGTGCCCTCGAGAACCACAACCTTCTAAGATCAAGCGGCAAAGAAGATCTGAGGTACTTTGTAGAACTCAGTGAATTATGCATATGGGAAGGAGTCAGTGCCCTGCCTTCAAGCTTTCTCAAAGCATCATGGTTGGATCCAGTCAGACTCGATAACCCAAAAGTTAAAATGGCCGAAAACAGACATCAGATCCCCTGTTAACTACTCCGGGCGGGGGTGGGGGTGGTGTTCAATGATTCTACACTTGCACTGGTGTTTCTGGTGATCCTCCGGGGAGAGGATTTGTCAGGAGATGAGGAAACCATAGGAAGCTCTGGATATGGGGCTGCTCAAGACCTTGAGGTGCATCTGTCCCTTGGACACAGAGGCAGCAGGAAGATTGGAGGATTGGACTGGATCCTATTCAGAGTGTGGCTCCCCTTTCCCCACTCCACAACCTCAAATGTCAAAGCCAAAGCTGGGCTAATAGGGAAGGATCTCATCTAATCCAACAGTCTAGGGGACGCGCTTGTACCAGCCACCCACCCAGCCAGATCTGAGGCCAAGGCTGAAACCATCCAAAGCTGAGGCCCCCAGGGGCAGGGATGATTCAGAAAGCCTCAGAGTCCATCTTGACTCTAATGCTCAGACTTCTTGGCTTCAGGAAGCAGTCTGCTCTGAAAGGGATTAAGTCAAATGCATCAAGTTCAAAGACTGAGCCAAAGGCATCAAGGCTGTTGGCACTGAATAAAAAACTATGCAAGGAGGAGTCTGATCCAAGACCAGCAGATCCAAGTGACGTACCAAGAGCAATCAAAAAAGAGGATAATCCTATCCAACCTTGAGGAGGGGAGGAAATGACCCCCAAATCAATCTGTACCTGCATAAAGGTCCACATCACCTTGTCCAAGTCTACCTCACTTACACTGAGGGGAAACAGAGGATGCAGAAGACTGCTTAGTGGGCAGTGCTTGGGGGGGGTGTCTATGTCTTGGTGTCTAAGCAACAGAGATTGGAGCAGAGATGGTGACAGCTCTTTAGAAACTACCAGCTCTAGAGTGGCTGTTAGGGTTGGTGAACGAACTGGGGATCTGCAGTCAAGAAAGGACATGGTATGTCAAAAAGTTAGGATCAATGCGGTTCTGATGCTGTCAAAGAAACCAGGAATTGAGAATGGGGTGGTGCCAGTACCAGATTAAGGGAAACAGCAGAGGAAACAGAAGACATTGGGCTCCTCTGAACTGGCTCATCCAAAGCTGAAAAATCAGCTCTTTTTCTAGGTCTCCCCCCCCCCTCTTTTTTCCCCATCTTTCTCCTTAGATCTGTCCGACTTAGTTTTCTCCAGTGATCTTTTAAATGCAGAATTAGTAACAAGAGAAACAGCAAAAGGAGCTAAAACAATGGAAACAGGAAGAAGCCCTTATAGCACAAGCTTAACCTGTCAAAGCCTTCATCCCAAAAGCAGCACAGGCCTCACAGGCCTGCTCTTAGTGAGCCGTCACATGACAGTACATGCAGCTATCATGAGAGTTCCACAGGGACTTGTGGCCTGCTCTTAGTGAGCCGTCACATGACAGTACATGCAGCTATCATGAGATTTCCGCAGGGACAACTAGCGGTCACATTCTGAACACTTCCTAAAACCTCTGAAGAAACAATTACAATATAATATACCAGTACAACAATACAGTAAAAAACATACCAGAAAAAGTACACATTGGGAGTAGCCCTAAAACCCCAGGCACATGCAACCCAAAGCAGGCTCTGGTAAATACCAGAAAGACCAGAAAACCTACTTGTAGTAAAAAGTGAGAGAAGCAGAAAGCAAATGATAAACACAGAAAGCTAACTATAACAAACATTTTGAAAAAGCACTATGAAAACACTTATCTTGAGCATGACTCGAGACATCTGAGCTGATAAATGGCAAATGAGACTGGAGACCTGCTGGGCATGACTGGAGACCTGCTGGGCATGACTGGAGAGGATCTCAAGCTTTGGATTCAAAAGTTTCAAGTGCCAGCTTCGGATCGGATAACTCACTGGTTGAGCCGGACGAAGAGAGAACATCAGATCAAATAAGTTCTTAAGAATTTTGTAGTATGAAGATAGTACCAGAGTTGCCCGTGGACATCCAAGGTATAGAGCACCTTCTCATTCTCATTGTTAGGTTCTGGAAAGAAGACAGGGAGATGAACAGTTCGCTTAAGGTAAACTCGGATACCACTTCAGGCAAAAATGAAAGATTAGTTCTCTATTTTTGCAGAAAATTAGATAAGGTTAACCCAGCGTAAGAGCTTGCAACTCATATGATCTTCCTGCAGAGGTCAGAGCAATGAGTAAGATGGTCTTCCATGTTAAGAACTTAAAGGCAGCCTGATGAACTGGTTCAAATAGAAAGTACAGTTGTGTAAAATCTTACCACAATGGTAGATGTCCTTCTCTTCACTGTTGAAGTACTGATTACATTTGTGATCCCCTGTCAAGGGCAGCCCGACATCCGGCCAGTGTACCAAAGCCTTTAGGTTGCTTTAAGGCACATGTCCATCACATATATGCTCCTCGCAAAGCGCAAGACATAAAGCTGACATCTGGACTTACCATCTTCAGAACTGACAGCCCTAGCAGAAACGCCAGTTTGAGGAAAAAAGAGGCAACCAGTACATCCAGAAGACTAACCAGTGGGAGGAGGAAGGGAGTGAATACTGCAACAGTGAAGAGAACATTTACCGTTATGCTAAAACTTTACATAACAGTACTATGTCCTTCCATTTCACTGTTGTAGTATCATTACAATAGGGAGAGTGAAGAGATTCTACACAACTGTACTATGTCCTTCCATTTCACTGTTGTAGTACCATTACAGTAGGGAGAGTGAAGAGATTCTACACAACTGTACTATGTCCTTCCATTTCACTGTTGTAGTACCATTACAATAGGGAGAGTGAAGAGATTCTACACAACTGATCAGTACTAGCAAAAAATTACGATCCCTCATAAAATCCTCCAAGGCCAGCTTCGAGAGAAAAATTGCACAGGACACCAAAGACAATCATAAGGCTTTTTTCAGTTATGTTAGGAACCTGGGATGCAACTCCCAGACTTGTTCTGAGTTGATTCCAAATGACAAAAAATACACTGAACCCACAGACATCGCCAATATCCTGGCAGACAGGTTCAGTAAACTTCTCCACCCCCTCCCCCCCAAAACAGCAAGTATCTATCCCGGCAGAGGGCTGCCTCCCAAACATATCTGATGCTCAGGTGAAGGCTGCCCTCTCCAAAGCATAAAACACTGCTTCCATGGGACCAGATGGCGTCCCAGGTTGTGTCCTACATGAATTCCAAGAGGAACTAATCCCTCAAATAAAACAGCTATACAATCTCAGCCTCACTACAGGATATGTGCCCACAGAATGGCGTACAGCAACAGTGGTCCCACTCCACAAAGGTGGAGCCTCTACGGACCCTGGAAACTATCGCCCCATAAGCCTGACTAGCTTAGTCTGCAAGGCTATGGAGAGGATCATCATGGAGCTCATAAACAAAGACATTGGGGACCTACAGACACTAGATCCTACCCAGTTCGGCTTTGTCAAGGGCAGATCCTACCTTTTGAACCTGGTTGACTTCTTCGAAACAGTCACCAAAGCCATAGATGAAGGGAAGGTAGTCCACACAGCCTATCTGGACCTTGCAAAGGCATTTGACAATACCCCACTCAGGCATCATAGATAAGCTATCCAGCTTAAATATAAACTCCTATGTCACAAGATGGGTCACAAACTGGCTCAAAGACAGAAGCCACAGAGTGAGAGCTGCTGGAGCCATGTCAGACTCGAAACCGGTCACAAGTGGCATCCCACAGGGTTCTGTCCTGGGACCACTCTTGTTCGGTATATACTTTTCCGAGGTACAGGCAAACGTGGGAGGACTATGGCTCACCAAGTTCACAGACGACTGCAAACTGGGAACCATAATCGACTCTCCAGCTGACACAAACATCCTTCAAAAAGGTCTCACAGAGACAGATAACTGGTGACAGCGCCATGGTTTAAAGCTAGATGCCAAAAAATGTATAGTCATACCCTTTGGCAAAAACAATTTGCCCACAAATTACCACATAGGCGGAAACCCATTAAGTACAGAGAAAGTTATTAGGGACCTGGGGACCCAAGTTGATAGCAATCTCTCCTTTGAAAACCACATTGCCAAAGTGGTTAAAAAGACCTTCAACATAGCCCACCTCATCACAAAGGGTTTCACATCTAGATCGAGAGAGGTAATCGTGCCCCTTTATTCATCCCTCATCAGGCCCATCATAGAATACAATGCCCCTTTTGGGATGTACCTTACCCGACACCTGCAGCAATTAGAAAGACCCCAAAAGTATCTCACCAAGAGGATCAAGGGTCTCAAACAGATGCCATATGCTGCTCGGTTAAAAAAACTCCAGCTCTACTCAGTTGCATACCGCCTACTTCAAGGCGATCTATGCCTGACATACAAAGCTATGTCAAATCCAGAATTAATGGACATGCTCCACCTCAGTAAATCTAAATCCCTTAGAGCCACATGCTCGAGGGACTTGAACCTCAGCACAGAAATAAATAGAACTTGCTGGAGGGACAGGTTCATAACCCAGAGGCTCCCTTTGCTCTGGAATAAATTTCCAGTTCATGTGAGGCAGAGCACCTCACTGAATCTCTTCAAGAAGAACCTCGATAGGTGGATGGGGGATCGTAGGTTTGTCCCAGGGATTACTCCCGTGTCACTATTAGACAGAGGCACAGTAAACTAAACCTTAAAAAGGGCACAGTATACTCAAATCAAGGGGTGGCGTAAGCCATGCAGAATCGGGCTAGGCTTATAATTGCCCCAGGGCAGATAACCTAGTATGAACCTATGAACTGTACTAGGTCCTTCCATTTCACTGTTGCAGTATCATTACATTAGGGAGAGTGAAGAGATTCTACACAACTGCACTATGTCCTTCCATTTCACTGTTGTAGTATCATTACAATAGGGAGAGTGAAGAGATTCTACACAACTGTACTATGTCCTTCCATTTCACTGTTGTAGTATCATTACATTAGGGAGAGTGAAGAGATTCTACATAACTGTACTAGGTCCTTCCATATCACTGTTGTAGTATCATTACAATAGGGAGAGTGAAGAGATTCTACATAACTGTACTATGTCCTTCCATTTCACTGTTGTAGTATCATTACAATAGGGAGAGTGAAGAGATTCTACACAACTGTACTATGTCCTTCCATTTCACTGTTGTAGTATCATTACAATAGGGAGTGTGAAGAGATTCTACACAACTGTACTATGTCCTTCCATTTCACTGTCGTAGTATCATTACAATAGGGAGAGTGAAGAGATTCTACACAACTGTACTATGTCCTTCCATTTCACTGTTGTAGTACCATTGCAATAGGGAGAGTGAAGAGATTCTGCACAACTGTACTATGTCCTTCCATTTCACTGTTGTAGTACCATTGCAACAGGGAGAGTGAAGAGATTCTACACAACTGTACTATGTCCTTCCATTTCACTGTTGTAGTATTCCTTACAATAGGGAGAGTGAAGAGATTCTACACAACTGTACTATGTCCTTCCATTTCACTGTTACAGTATTCCTTATAATAGGGAGAGTGAAGAGATTCTACACAACTGTACTATGTCCTTCCATTTCACTGTTGTAGTATTCCTTACAATAGGGAGAGTGAAGAGATTCTACACAACTGTACTATGTCCTTCCATTTCTCTGTTGCAGTATTCATTACAATAGGGAGAGTGAAGAGATTCTACACAACTGTACTATGTCCTTCCATTTCTCTGTTGCAGTATTCATTACAATAGGGAGAGTGAAGAGATTCTATACAACTGTACTATGTCCTTCCATTTCACTGTTGTAGTATCATTACAATAGGGAGAGTGAAGAGATTCTACACAACTGTACTATGTCCTTCCATTTCACTGTTGTAGAATCATTACATTAGGGAGAGTGAAGAGATTCTACACAACTGTACTATGTCCTTCCATTTCACTGTTGTAGTATCATTACATTAGGGAGAGTGAAGAGATTCTACACAGCTGTACTATGTCCTTCCATTTCACTGTTGTAGTATCATTACAATAGGGAGTGTGAAGAGATTCTACACAACTGTACTATGTCCTTCCATTTCACTGTTGTAGTACCATTACAGTAGGGAGAGTGAAGAGATTCTACATAACTGTACTATGTCCATCCATTTCACTGTTGCAGTATTCATTACAATAGGGAGAGTGAAGAGATTCTACACAACTGTACTATGTCCTTCCATTTCACTGTTGCAGTATTCATTACAATAGGGAGAGTGAAGAGATTCTACACAACTGTACTAGGTCCTTCCATTTCACTGTTGTAGTATCATTACATTAGGGAGAGTGAAGAGATTCTACACAACTGTACTATGTCCTTCCATTTCTCTGTTGCAGTATCATTACATTAGGGAGAGTGAAGAGATTCTACACAACTGTACTATGTCCTTCCATTTCACTGTTGTAGTACCATTACAACAGGGAGAGTGAAGAGATTCTACACAACTGTACTGTGTCCTTCCATTTCACTGTTGTAGTACCATTACAATAGGGAGAGTGAAGAGATTCTACACAACTGTAGTATGTCCTTCCATTTCTCTGTTGCAGTATTCCTTACAATAGGGAGAGTGAAGAGATTCTACACAACTGTACTATGTCCTTCCATTTCTCTGTTGCAGTATTCATTACATTATGGAGAGGCCAAAGCTCAGAAAGAAGACTGGGAGGAAGAAGGACCAAGCAGAGCCCTCTACAAAGCCATGAAGGATGGCCCTAGCAAAACCACCTCTAGCTCTGAAGATTCCATCCAACTTGCAGTGCTGGGTAAATGTATGCACAGAAGTTCAGGTGGCTGTCTCAAGAATAGAGTTAGTGTCCAAACCCTTGAAAAAAGCACCAGAAGAAGCGACAGCTCTAGCAGAATGAGCCTTAACAGAATAAGGAAGACTCTTACCATGAAAGGAATAATAAACAGCTTTACAGATCCAAGAAGAAACAGTCTGTCTGGAGACAGCTAATCCTAATAACCTAGGGTGAAAGGAAATAAAGAGCTGATTAGATTTGCTAATAGTCTTAGTTTATTCAAATAAAATCTGAGTTGTCCATGCTTACCCGTGTTCAGCACCCACTCACTGGCACACTGCAGAGTAGGGAAAAAGTGGGCAAATGAACAGATTGATTAAGGGACAACTCATTCAACACCTCGAGCATAAAAGGAGGATTAGTATGCAAGGACACCCCTTCAAAAAATGGGGACAAACCAGAAGGGCTTGAAGCTCAGACACCAGGCTGGTACAAGTACGGGCCAATAAAAGTACAGTCTTCCAAGAGCAATTCTGCAAGAAAGCTTGAAGCTGGAGGCTCAAAAGGAGCCGGAGTCAATCAATTTTACCAAAACAAAATTAAGATTCCAGGGAGGAGGAACAGTTTTCCTGGGAGGCCTAATAAAAGGATGCCTTTAAGGAATTGTTTAGCTTCAAATCTAAAAATCTAGAGGAGGACATAAAAGCAGACAAGCAGAAATAGCTGATAAGTGGGGCCTTAACAGAAGAATAAGCCAACCCAGTACTGAGCAAATCACACAGATAAGAAAAAAAACAAAGCAACATCCACAGAAAGTGGATCCAGGTCACGAGAAAGACACCAAACAGAAAACCTCTTCCATTTGGATAAGTAGGATTTCCCTAGTAGTGGGCGTCCTGGCCTCCTGCATGACTAAGCACATGCTCCAAAAAAAGGTGTCCATGTGGAATCTAAATCCTACCACTCACAGTGTCAGTTGAAGAGTGGACAGGTGGGGATGGATGAGAGATCCCTTGTCCTGTGCAAGTAGGTCCACCTTGTGAGGTAACTTGTGATGATTGCCCTTGGCTAAATGCTAAAGAGGAGGTGAAATTCTTAGCCGAGGTTGCTTTAATTCCTTTAGGCCCTTGAGAGATGATCTCTGGGTCAGCAGTAGGATTTTTGAAAAGAAATTTGTGAGAATCAGGGAACAAATGCTGTCTCTACCAAAAGGGATAAACCAACACAATTTCGGGAACATCCTGTTGAATTCTGAACAGGACTTTTGGAATGAGGGGAAGGGGAAGGAATGTATAAAGAAAGATCCCCTTCCATGAAAAAGAGGACAGGGCATCCACCTTCCAAACTAGAGGGCCTGGACACAAAATAGAGTAAGTTGTCTGTTCAGAGAGGAGGCAAAAAGATTTGAGGAGTACCCCACTTTTGGACAATGTCCAGAAACTCATCCCTGTGAAGCATCCATTTGGGAGACTGAGTTAAGGTACTGCTCAGAGTGTCTGCCACAGTGTTTTCAGCTGTGGGAATGTAAACTGCCTTAAGAGTCACTTGATATTGGTTAGCAAGATCCCACACTAGGAGTGCCAAATGGCAAAGATAAGATCTTGTCCCCCCTTCCCCATTTGTTTACCTACCACATCACTGTGATATTGTCTGTAAACACCTTCAAAGGTCCTGGAGAGAAAAAGAGGATGAAAAATCTGTAGTGCCAGCAGCAGAGCACTCATCTCTGACACTGATGTGTTCTCACTGTTGAAGAGGCAACCAGACCCCCTGCACATTTAGGGGGCCAAAAGATGCTCCCCATCCCCCATCTGAAGTATCTGTGAACAGCTCCTGAGAGGGAAGAGGGAGCCCTGGATTTACAAAACTGCTGAATCCATCAGTGAAGCTCCTTCTTGAGACAAGGTAGAAGAGGAAAGTACAGTTGTGCACACTTACCATAAGTGTAGATGTTCGAGTGTATTCACTGTTAAGAGTCATCACACTTGGGTTTATCCTGCCAGGGGTAGCCCTCAGCTGGTCCGAATACCAGAGGCGCTCTAGGACTGACATCAGAAAGTCAGTGGTATAAAATCAGGCAGCCAACGCCATAACCAGTTTTTCTTGCCCCAACTGTTAGGAGCCCCCAAATAGGGAGCTAGGTTATGGTAGAACACCACCACCAGTAGAAAGTAAATAAGAGAAATTTCCTGTAAGGAGAGAGGAAGAGATAGAGACAGAGAGAGACAAGGGGGATGGAGGGGGGAAACCAGGACTGCAACAGTGAATACACTCGACCATCTACATTTATGGTAAGTGTACAGAACTCTATGTTCTTCACGTTTCACTACTGCAGTCAACATACTTGGGTTGATTCCCAAAGCTGAAGAAAAAGTGTGGAGGCAGTCAAGAAGCCTGGGGGCTGGCTAGGATGGCCTGCAAGACTGCGGTGTCAAAGCCTGCCCTGGATTTGGAGAAGATAAGCAGGTGGTAACGTTTGGTGAAGGTATTAACAGAAGTCCAAGTTGCAGCTTCCAGGATGTCCCTGGTGAGGAGCCCTCTGAGAAAAGCTGCAGAGGTGGAGGTTGCCCTGGTGCAATGTGTCTGACCTCCTTTGGAGGCGATTTACTGTGATGTTTGTAGCAGAAATAGATGCAGTGTGCAATCCATTTTGAGAATGTCTGGATATGGCCGTGCCCTCTGCGGTGAAGCTGACTAGCAACTGGTCAGTTTTTCTAAAGGATATGGTCCTATCCAGATAGAAACTGAGCTGTCTGTGCACATCTAAAGAGTGCAGAATCCTTTCCCCCTTGTTTTGTGGGTTAGGGAAAAAGGTGGGAAAATGAATGGATTGGTTGAGAGCCACACTAGACACCACTTTAGGCATGAAGGCGGGGTAAGTCCTGAGGGAGACCCTGTCAGCATGGAAAATGACGAAGGGCTATACAGCCATGAGTGCTTGTAGCTCTGAAACTGTTCTAGCTGAAGTGATGACTAGAAGCAAAGCTGTTTTCCAAGAGAGGAATTTTAACTCTGCTAAATCTGCAGGTTCAAACTGGGGTAGGGTGAGCTTTTCCTTAGGTTCATAGGTTAGTACTAGGCTAACTACTCTTGCGAGCCATTGTTACCCTAGCCAATTATCCCCTGTAAGATTCAAACCATGTACCTTGTGTTTGTAAGGCAAACACCTTAACCATTACACCACCCTCCCAACCCTCCTGTTTGATGTTAGGGATGTGCATATGCTATGAAAGGTCTGAATCTAGAAATCACAACCTGCAATTTTTGTAAATAATTATTCCAGGATTAACTTAGTGTTTTGGACAGTGCCAAAATATGAGCTTGCTAGCTACTATATCTGCATTACATTTCATACAGCATGGGGCAATTTGCATCCCAAATTATGCTTCTTTCATTAGACAGCTACAGCAGTGGTGGTTAATCAAAAATTGTGTACACCAGAGTTTTGTGTAGGATATATATTTACATAAGTTGCTTCAACACTTTTGCCAGTCCATTTTTAAACTTGTAACTAATTGTGCCATAGGTTGTGTGCATATGCTAGGGGACATTCACCGAATTTATCAATTATATCATTATATACTAAGCATATTACTTTATTCTTAGATGATATAGGCTGGAGTCCTTTTATGACTAAATTAGTGGTTGCTAATTGCTTAAGTATAGCCTTGATAAATTTAGCAATAGCTGTTTTGTTTGGGTTAACTATTAACAAGTCCTTAATATTCAGTCTCTGTTTTTAATTAATCATTCACTTAATTTCTTTCCCTTTGGGAATTATACTGTGGTCTAGTTTTCAGTTTTCACAAACCAAAGAAATGTGAGCATCCTGTTGGGGTTACCACCTAATATCTGACACAACGAGAACTCTCTTACCATTTGTAGCATTGTCATTCACTGCAGTACTTCCTCTTCTAGGAATGATACATTGAGTGGGGATTTGTTGTCTACAGGCAGGGTAGCTTTTTATATTGATATTATGAATATTAGCACCTGGTTATAATAAAGTTGCCCATAATGGCTTGGGGCTGTTCATGATCATATTGTACTTGGACACTTTTAAGTAGTTGTGTTAATCTGCTGACTTTATAGTAATAGTTCAAGTCTAATAGTTTTAGTCCTATTTTAATTTTTTGAACACACCAATTTGTTTAGACAAAATTTATTTATTTTATTTATTTAATATTTGTTAACCGGGATAGTCCATCTTGGTGATAATCCCATTTTCAGCTGATTCCAGAGGAGAAAAGCTCCACAGACAATTTTTACAAGATATAGAGAAGGACAAAACAGAACTTGTAAACATAACTCCTCTTACATTATAGGGTGGCATATTATAAACATCATGAGAATTATACACATCATAGGTACATTACTAAACAGTAAAGAATTACATTAAATCTATTTAATAGAAGTAGAATATGGTAAAAGAAAGGAGAGACAAGGAAAAAATAGTAGATAGACACCAAGAAAGGAGGGGTTAGAGGAAAGAAGAGGAAGAGGTGAACAGACAGGGAAGGTGGAGAAAGAATGATGAAGATAGGTGGAGAGATAAGGTACGGAAAAATGTTAGGTAGGAAGAAAGAAAGGAGAGAAATAGGGATAATGTAAGTGTGTAAGAATGTAAAGGAAACATTTGGATGGAGAGGAGGAGATGAGGAAGAGAGTAAGTAAGTGGGTAGATTACAGACTAAGTAGAGTTCTAAACAGAGGTATGAAGAGGTTAGCCAGATCCTGTACATGGGCAGAGGAAGTTGGTCCTGAGGAACACTCTTAGCTGATTTTTGAATTGTATTGAGACAGTAGTAGTTAATATGCTCTGGGGGTAGAACTTCTTCATTTGGAGATGTATTTGCATAAGAGAGATTTCTGTTGCTGTTGTCAAATATATATATGTTTAAATGGGTTACCTTTAGCACGTCAACAGCCCACTACATCGAATTCCACCTCACCGACACGGCAGAACATCGACAAATAAAGAGCCGAAGCCTCCCACACGGCATGTCACCAATTTGGCCATCCAGAACTGAAAAACTGCCATTAAACCGACTACACAAATGTGGGGGGCTTTGCCCACCACACCCCCCCAACTTAATATTCCAACTCTGAGAACGCACTACTTCAGGGGTACGGTGCAAAGTTCAGGTGTATGGGAAACGGTAACTCACTGTGTGGGAAACTTCAGCTCCTCACCCACCGATGCTCCGCCACGTCGGTGAAGTGGAACCCGATGCAGTGGTCCTTCGACGCACCAAGGGTAACCCATATATATATATATATATATATATATATATATATATATATATATATATATATATATATATATAGATATATATATATATATATATATGTATATATATATGTACACACACACACTAAACCCATTGTTTATGTGTGTGTGCGTCTGTGTATATATATATATATATATATATATATCTATATATATATATATATATCTATGCATCTATATATATATGCATCTATCTATCTATATATATATATATATATATATATATATATATGTGTGTGTGTGTGTGTGTGTGAGTGTGTGTGTATATATATGTGTATATATATACATATATATATATATATATATATATATATATATATAAATATACACACACATATAGATAAATATACATGTAGATATAGATAAAGATATAGATATAGATATATACTAATTTCGTTGAACATATATTTCATTATTCTGGAGATGACATATCTGTTACGGTTACAGAATTTAGCTGCTTCACTGTGTGTATGTGTGCATGTGTGTGTGTTTTGCATGTGCATGTCATTACAGAATTTAGCTGCTTCACTGTGTATGTCTGTTACTGTATTTAGCTGCTTCACTGTGTGTGTCGTTACAGAATTTCACTGATTCACTGTGTGTGTGTTACCGTATTTAGCTGCTTTGCTTGCTTCACTGTGTGTGTGTGTGTGTGCATGTGCGCGCCCCTGTGTGTGTGTGTGTGTGTGTGTGTGTGTGTGTGTGTGTGTGTGTGTGTGTGTGTGTGTGTGTGTGCGCAAAATGCCCCAGTTAGGGATACTTGGTGGTTAGTGTTACATAGCCTCAAACCCAAAAAACAAGAGCCTGAATTCTCTACCCCTCCCACCACTTGTGATTCAAGGAGTGGAGTCCATAGCTCTCAACTGTCCAGATTTTCACAGAATGCCTGGAATTTTTGGCTCGTACCTTTGGTCTGTTCCTCTTAAAATATGTGGTTTTCTGGCAAATCAGTGAGGACTGAAGCCATTTAAGTTTCAACACAAAGTTAAGGACTCAAGCTGGGGTTGGAGCTCTTCTGGGTGGCCTTAAGTTGTTAGCCCCTCTTTAGAACTGTTTGATGACAGGGTGTGAGAAGAGAGGTGACTCTGTGCTGAAATGAGCAGAGATGGCAGAGGCATGAATTTTAATAGAAGAAAAGGACATACCCCTGTGTAGTAGGTCTGCTAGGTAATCCAGGATGAAAGGTAGGGAGGGCTGTACTGTTTCAGCTCCCTTTGCCTGGATCCAGGTGCAAAACCTTTTCCACTTGTCAGCATAGGATTTTTTAGTGCTGGGGGCATCTGGCCTCACGTATCACATCTATAACTTGTTTGTTTAGGCTGGCAGTTTGTGGAGAGGTCAGGGAATAAGCCAGGCTGCCAGGTTGAGGGTCTGCAACTGGGGATGCATGAATTCTCCATTATTCTTAGTCACAAGTGTAGGGATCTATGGTAGGTGCTATGGTGGCAGGGATGATGTATTGCGCAGCAGTGGGTACCAGTGCTGGCATGGCCAGCCTGAGGCAATCAGGACTGCCCTTGGTTTTTCTTCCCTTAGAGTAGTACCCTTGAAATGAGTGGTAGAAAGGGAAATGCATAGACAGAGAGGTTTACCCACTGGAAGGATAGAGCATCCACTTTCCAGGCCTTGTTGTGAGGTTCCCTGGTGCAGAATTTGCTGATATGATGATTGGAGTGGGAGGCAAAGAGATCCACCTTCGGGGTGCCCCATTTCTAGGTTACAAGGGTGAAGGTTCTGTGGTCTAGCTGTCACTCGTGTGGGTCTAGCAGGTTTCTGCTTAAGTTGTCTGCCAGAGAGTTTAGGGATCCTGGCAGGAATTGTGCCAGTAGGTGTAGTTGCATGGCTGAGGCTGTGTGCCAAAGGGTTATGGCGAGCCTGCAGAGAGGAGAAGCGCGAGTTCCTCCCTGCTTGTTGATATACCACATCACTGTGGTGTCTGTTTTGATCAGTAGAGGCCCAGGGGAGAGTAGGGGTCTGAAAGCTGTCAGGGAGTGCTGAACAGCTAGCATCGCTTTTTGGATGATGTGCAGATGTATTTGATTTGGGCTCCAATGGCCCTGAATGCATCTGCCGTCCAGGTGTGCACCCTAAGCAGTGTGATGAGTCTGTGGTGATGGTGTTGGTGGCTAGATGAGAGAAGTAGCCTGTCAGGTAGGCTTGTTTTTCTGGAGTAATGAATGCCATCTCGGATGCTGTGTCCAGGCTTGCTCCCAGAAATATATATTTTTTTTGTGTGGGGACTAGTTGTGATTTCTTTTCATTGATAGTGTACCCCAGGGAGGTCAGTAGGTCCTTTACAAAGGTCAGGTGCTGTTACAGCTTTCCCTGTCTGCCTGAATCAGGCAATCGTTTAAGTAGGGGTAAATCTGAATATTGTTTTGCCTGCAAAAAGCAATCGCAAGAGCTACGCATTTTGTGAAAACTCTGGGAGCAGCGGATAAGCCAAAGGGAAGCACAAAGAACTGAAAGGGCATAGATCCTGCCCTGAAACATAGATATTTCCTGCAAGATTCCCCGATTGGGATGTGTAGGTAGGCCTCTTTTAGGTCTAGGGTGGAAAACATAAGAAGCTGCTGGAGGGTGAGCATTTTGAATTTTGGCATCACCAGAAAGGTGTTTAGAATGGATAAGTCGAGGATTGGGTGCCAGGTGCCCTCTTTTCTGGGTACCAGGAAGAGTATGGAATAAAAACCTTGGCCTATCTGGTCTGCAGGAACATGGTGTATTGCCCTCATAGACAGCAGGGAAAGGACTTGCTTTTCGGACTCTGCCCACTTTTTTGGAAGAAGTTCTAGGAACCCTCTTGGGGTTGGCAGAGTGTGGAAATAAAATTTGCATCCATGGGACACTATTTTGAGGACCCATCAGTCGTTGGTGATAGAGGCCCAGTTGTTTGCATGGAAGGAGAGTTTTCCTCCTACGGGCACAAGCAGGTGGGCAGAGGTAAGGGATGGAGGTGTAAAGTCATTGTGAGTTTTTACCATAAGGGGGTGGCTTAGCACTCCCTGTTTTTGAAGGGGAAGAACCCCATTGCTTAGATCTCTGCATTCTCTGGGGCTGCTATCTGGGGGATCTGCTTCCCTTGGGTCTGGGGCTGAGCTTGCCTGAAGGGGGCTGGAAAGGACCAGTGCTTGGAGAGGCAATGCCTACTGAACCTCGGAGGCTGGACCTCTTCCATCTTTTTTAAGACCGCTTCTGCCTTGGTGCCATACAAATTGTCTTTGTTCAATGGTGCGTCCAATAATTTTGATTTGACATGGTCTGGCAAGGTCTGTTCCTTAAGCCAAGCATGCCTTCTAAGGGCAGAACCAGTGACTGCTGCCCTGCAAGATGCTTCTAGGGCGTCAAAGCCACAGTGCAAGGTGTGCTTAGTAACTTGGCTTGCAGAATGCATAAGCTCTTGTAATTCTTTATTATCTGCACAAACAGGAAAGGAAGATATTTTTTGTTTGAGGAATTCCATGGAATGCTGCTGATATTTCAGCATGTGGAACTGACAATTTAGTGCTCTAATAGCAAGAGTAGCAGAGGTGTACACTTTTTTACCCCATCTGTCTAAAGCTCGGGAATGCCTGTCTGAGGGGGTGGGATTCTTAACTGAGGTTGCTTTAATTCCCTTAGGTCCTTGAGTGATGACCTCTGGGTCAGCAGTAGGATTTTTGAAAAGAAATTTGTGAGAATCAGGGACTCTGTAGTACTTGTCAGGTTTTCTGGGAGAAGGAGAAAGGGTGTCAGGAATCAAACTGGATTCCATGAAAACAACAACATCATCCAGGACAGGAGGAATGGCTAAAGGTCTGTGCTGTGGAAATCTAAGAATTCCCTGAGTCTCTGACTGCGGACAGTCCTGACATTCCCACTGAAAATGCTCCCTTAAAAGTATGAAGGGTTTCAACAAATGAAAATTCTTCTGGTGGAGAGGCAGAAGGAATGGGTTCCTCTGCATCAGAATCCTCATAAGCAGAGAGGGGTTCCATGTCTTCATATTCAGAAGCATCAGTCATCGGACTCCTGTTCAGATAAAACTACTGGGGACAATTCTCTTTCTTTTGGGAGGAGTAGCCTGACTTCCCCTAATAAGCATAATAAGGTCTTCCACCGTTTTAAGCATTTGAGATTGAGGCAAGGAAGCAGGTGTCTGAGCTTGGGTCGTCGGTTTCCATCGAGTATCAGTAGTGTAAAGCACTTCCTTGGAAGCCGGTGCCTGCTCAGCGGCTGCGGACCCATCCAAGGTAGAGACATCCGCAGGATCCTTAGTCGAAGAAGAGTCTCGCGGCATACTAGAGTCCAAAAGGGTTTCGGTAGCGGCCTGCGAATCTACAGAAGCAGGCATCAGGGGCTGCGAAAGCGCCTCACTGAGGACTGGAGACCTGACGACTAGCTTAACGGAAGCGTAGTTGGCGGTTTTGGACCTGTGCCATTTGTCTTTATCTTTACTTTTTTTTTTGGAAGATCGGTAGTCGGATGGCTTACCAAAGCCATATTGGAATTCGAGGACTGAGAGTGAAAATATCTAGCTACAATAAGGGCCTGACGATGTATAGTTCTGGCACTGAACAAATCACAAATGCGACAGCGAGGGATGTCATGGTCTGGGCCTAAACAGGTGACACAGTAAGAATGGAAGTCTCGGTGTGGTATTTGCTTTCCACAGGTGAGACAATTGTTAACTTTTTCTGACATTGGTTAGAGCAAGAAAAAAGGATCTCCAAAGGGGTACTTAGCTTTAGAAGACTTCAACTTGAATTCGGAAACGAAAACTCAGGTAGCGGCCGACCATCACTCATGCGAACTGCTTCTGCTTTGGGCTCCTCAGCAAGAAAGACTGATGTAATGGCGTTGGCTGCAACAGCAACAGACGCAGAAATACTACGCCTCTGCTATATAGGCTGAGGGCCATCCCTGGCAGAATAACCCAAGTGTGATGACTGCAACAGTGAAACACGATTCTAGGAGATAAGCATGTTGAAGCCAAACTGACTTCAAAAACCACTGAAACATTCTCATGTGGAGTTTGGTCAGAGGGAGCACAGAGATGGTGGATACCATGAACCCTAGAGCTATCAGAAATCCCCTGGCTGTTACGGGGCCAGAGGAAAAAGCATTTTAAAGGAAAAGGATACAAGTGTTAAGGCCTTGGGAGGAGGAAGGGATGCCGGCATTGACACAGTCTGAATCTTGCACCCCAGAAAAACATGGTCTTGAAAAGGAGTCAGAAAAGACTTTTTGAAGTTTATTGCAAACTCAAGCTTTGCATAAGGGGAATGGCAAAAATTAAGATTTTTGCCATAAGATCTCTGGACAGGATGCCTGAAACAGAAGATAGTCCAAGTAATGAAAGACTTGGATGGCCTGAAGCCTGCAAAAAGCAATCACAGGAGCAAGGCACTTTGTGAATACCCTTGAGGCAAGCAGAAACGCCAAAGGGCAAAGCAGAGAACTGAAAATGCCAGGAAGCAACATAAAAACTTCCTGAAAATGGGATTAATCAGGATATGGAGATGAGCATCCTTGAGATCCAAAGACACCATATCAGCCACAGGAAGCAAGAGAGGAAATAAAGTCTAAAGGGACACACTCAAAAGGAGGGCACTTTCAGGAAAGTGTTTACATGAGAAAGGTCTAGAATTGGTCTCCAAACACCCTCTTTTCTGGGCACCAGAAACATCCCGAAGTAAACCCCTCCCCCTTTCGAACACAGGCACCTCCTGAATAGTCCCCTTAGTCAAAAGATTCCAAAGTACCTCTGGAAAGAAGAACAGCTGCTCCTGAAGAGGCTGAGGAATACCCATAGAAAGGGGAAGAGATTTCCAGACCATGAAATATCCCTGGTGGATAATGGACAGAACCAAGGAATACTGAGTAATCTGTAGCCAGACAGAAAGAGAGAGGGGCAAAGAGGAAAGTGGCTGGGAAGAATACGACAGTCAAACAGCACCTAGTTTATCAGGAAAAGGAGACTTTTGAGGCACAGAAGTCTGAGTAGCATTCACAGGAGAAGCCCACTTACCACCCTTTTAACCCTTAGGAAGAGGACGAGATTGCCTAGGAACAAAAGCTAGCTTACTGAGGTAATTTCTCTGTAATTTAGGCACATGAAAAAAACATGTTTATGTTCCTGTAAAGAAGGAACTTAAACCAGTAGCAGCTTTGCCAAGTAAGTGTTTATTATCTAGAGGGGCATCCATCAACTTAGCCTTGATATTACCAGGCAAAGGCTGAAGCCAAAGATAGGAATACCTCCTCATTACTGACCAAAAAGCAGCAGCCCTAGAGGAAGAATCTGCTGCATCACAACTACACTTGATGGAATGACGAGCCACCTGGGAGGAAGTCCCTAACAGGAAAAGAGCAGAAGTTTTATCCTCAGAGTCTGGAAGATCAGAAATAACCTGACAGGTTTGGGAAAGGACAGCCACAAGTATGTGGAAATATGGGTCTAATACGCAACAGCCTTAAAAGCCAAGGTGGCAGAAGTATAAACTTTCTTGCCTTTCCATGGTTCTGCTATCTTTATCAGAGGGCAGTAACTCAAGAGAAGGAAGCAATTGAGATGGCTTGTCTAACTACAGACACCAACGAGGGGTCAG
Organism: Protopterus annectens; assembly: GCF_019279795.1. Taxonomy (NCBI): domain Eukaryota; kingdom Metazoa; phylum Chordata; order Ceratodontiformes; family Protopteridae; genus Protopterus; species Protopterus annectens. The sequence goes on along the minus strand of NC_056740.1, from coordinate 400,932,720 downwards.
CAGGAGGACACTTGTACATGAACTTACAGTCCTCAGCATCCTATCTGGCTTCTTGGGGGCAGGGGGCTAACAGTCTGGAGCTTTAGAAGCATTAGCAAATGGAGGAGTTGAGAAGGTCTTGGAGAATCCATCTGCAACCTTCAAACAATGGACCCCACCAAGTTTGGGTTCGTGAAGGGCTGATCTTGTCTCCTGAACCTGACTGACTTCTTTGAGTCAGTCTCCAGAGCCGTGGATAAGAGTAAGGCAGTCCACACAGCCTATCTGGACCTTGCCAAGGCCTTTGACACCATCCCCCACTCTGGAATCATAGATAAACTTACTAAGCTGGGCATTAATCCCTACGTCACTCGATGGGTTGCCAACTGGCTTACTGACAGAACCCACACTATAAAAGTAGCTGAATCCAAATTCAGCTCCAGACAAGTGGAGTACCTAAGGGTTCGGTCCTGGGACCGCTCGTTTGGCATCTGCTTCTCTGAAGTACAGGCCAACACTAAGGGACTCTGGCTAACCAAGTTCGCAGATGACTGCAAACTGGGAGCCATTATTGAATCCCCAAATGATGTGGATACTCTACAAAAGGGCCTTACAGAAACAGATGCTTGGTGCCAGATGGACTCAAGCTCAATGCCAAGAAATGTATAGTTATCCCCTTTGGGGAAAAAACATGTACTAGTGAATTACCACATATGTGGCAGTACACTAAACACCAAAAGTATAAGTGACTTAGGGACACAGGTGGACAGTGGTCTCACCTTCAAAAACCACATCGCCACAACAGTCAGGAAATCTATGTGGCACACCTCATTACCAAGGGCTTTTCATCCAGAAAAAAGGAGGTCATTGTCCCACTGTACTCAACCCTCATTAGACCCATTATAGAATACAATGCCCCATTTGGTATGTACCTCTCAAGACATCTGCAACAACTGGAAAGGACGCAGAAATACCTCACTAAAAGAATCACAGGCCTAAAGTAGATGCCCTATGCTGACTGCCTTAAGAAACTCCAGCTATACTCTGTCGCATTACCATCTACTCAGAGGCGATCTCTGCTTAACATACAAGGCCATGTCAAACCCAGAGCTGCTGGACATGCTACTTTACACAAAGAAATCCCAATCCCTCAGAGCCACACGCTCCAGGGATCTAAACCTTGTCATCACAATAAACAAAAAGTACAGTTGTGTACACCTACCATAAATGTAGATGTTCGAGTGTCTTCACTGTTGCAGTCATAACTGTAGGGTGCTCCTGCCGGCAGGCAGCCCAAGGTCGGCCAGAATCCCAAAGTCTGGGTCCGGCTGTATAAGCTAGTATCCTGACGTCAGTACACCTTGGTACATAGCCGTCAGCCGACGCCATCTTCTCCAGCCTTTCTTGCCCTAGATGTCAGAAATCCCCAACAAATCAAAAATGAATCCAACAAGGAAACACAAATACACCACAAATAAGAGAAAAGAGGGATAGGAGGGAATCGACTGCAACAGTGAAGACACTCGAACATCTACATTTATGGTAGGTGTACACAACTGTACTATGTTCTTCGTGTTTCACTGTTGCAGTCATAACTGTAGGGTGGAATCCCAAAGCAGTGTAGAAGGGGAGGAGGCTTTAGATAGAAGAAGGGGAGGCAAGAATACCCTGCAAGACAGCAGAGGCAAAGCCTGCCCTAGACTTAGAAAACAAGGGGAGATTGTAGTGCTTGGAAAAAGTATGCACAGAACCCCAAGTGGCAGCTTCCAAGATATCCTTGGTAGGGACTCCTCTGAGGAAAGCTGTAGAAGTAGCAGCTGCTCTAGTAGAATGACTTCTAATGTTCCCTGGAAACTGTTTCCCATGATGAGTGTAACAAAATCTGATTCCATAAGCAATCCATTTGGAAATAGTTTGTTTAGAAATAGGTTTTCCAAGAGAACTGGAGGCAAAGGAAACAAACAATTGGTTAGACTTTCTGAAATCTTTAGTCTTGTCCAAGTAAAATCGTAACTGTCTGTGTACATCCAATGAATGCAAAATCCTTTCCTTTATTTTGAGGATTTGGAAAAGAAAGTAGGAAGGTGAATTGTCTGATTTAAAGCCACTTTCAAATCACCTTAGGCATGAAAGTAGGATTGGTCCTCAAGGATACTCTGTCCTGATGGAAAATAAGGTATGGTTCCACAGCCATGAGAGCTTGCAACTCTGAGACCCTTCTAGCAGAGGTCAAAGCCAACAAAAGAACAGTCTTCCAGGATAGAAACTTAATATCTGAAGATGCAGCAGGCTCAAAAGGAGGCAAAGTAAGTTTTTCTAAAACATAATTAAGATCCCAGGCAGGGACAGGAGGGGTCCTTGGAGGCCGCAAATTTTAGCCCTCTCAAGAACTGCTTCACCAAAGGATGTGAAAAACAGGAGGATCAGAACTGAAATGCTGAGATAGCAGAAGCATGAATCTTAATGGAAGAAAAGGAAAGTCCTTTAGATAAAAGTTCGAAGGTAAAGCAAAATAGAGGAGAGTTCACGATCCTGTGGATCAGACCCTCGGTCCTGCATCCAAATAGAATACCTCTTCCATTTATAGCCATAGGATTTCCTATTGCTAGGCGCCTAGCTTCCAAAAGAACATCCAAAACTTGTTTGGGAAGACTAGAGGAAATCAAATTTCTTTGAAGAGCCAAGCTGCCAGGCAAAGGGTCTTGAGATTGAATGTAGTAACTGACCCTGATGCTGGGACAGAAGCGAAGGGTTCAGTGGGAGAATCCAAGGAGGCCCGAGAACAGGAGCTTTAAGGTTGGATACCAAAACTGTCGAGGCCAATTTGGAGCAATCAAGATGAGAAACTTGGGCTTGTCCTGTTTTATCTTCAGTAGTACCAGGCAGTAGAGGAAGAGGAGGAAGGCATATGCTGAAAGACTTCTCCAGCTGAAGGACAGGGCATCCACTCTCCATGCTGTTTTGTGGAAGGACCTGGTGCAAAAGCGAGGCAGCTGATGATTGAGATGGGATGCAAACAGATCTATCTGGGGACATCCCCAAACTGCAGTAATCCTGTTGAACAAGTTGGTGTCTAGCATCCATTCGTGAGGATCTGAAATGTTTCTGCTCAGGCTGTCTGCTAAGAGATTCTGTTTCCCTGGAATGAATTGAGCCTGAAGATGCAGATTCAAATTTAGAGCTGTGTCCCACAAACCCATAGCTAGTCTGCAAAGGGGTATGAATGAGAACCCCTGCTTGTTGATGTACCACAAGACCGTGGTGTTGTCTGTGCCAATTAGCAGAGGCCCTGGTTGTAAAAGGTTTTGAAGGCTAAAGGGCATTTTGAACTGCCAACATTTCCTTCAGATTGATGTGCCAGTGAAGATGGTCCTTTGTCCAGGTTCCCTGCTGGCAATTGTCTAGAAAGTGTGCTCCCCAAGCATAATCCCGGCGTCTCAGCAAATCCCCGGCCCCGTGGTTAGGATTTGAGCAGGTTGAGGGAGACGAAAAGGTTTTCCTTCGCTTAAAGTGCATGCCCTGGACCACCAGAGGAACTCCTTCTGGAGGCAGGGGATCAGAGGAATCAGAATATCCAGATCGTGGTAATGCTGTGACCATACACTTTTCAGATACCATTGAAGCTCTCTCATGTGAAGCCTTTTTGGAATCAACAGAATGCAGGAAGCCATGTAGCCCAGAGCCTGCAGGAATTTCCTTGCAGTGAGCTGAGATAGAGTTGCCAAGGTGTTGAAAGTAGAAGCCAGCTGAGTTTGTTTTTCTGGAGTGAGGTAGGCCCTTTGTAAGGTTGTATTTAAGAGGGCTCCCAAGAAAACCATTTGTTGAGAAGGGATCAAATGTGACTTTTATGTTCACTGAGAATCCCAGTAGTAGGAGAAGGCGTTGAACAAAGTCCAGATGTTGAAGTAGAAGATCTTTGCTGTCTGCCTGAATAAAGTCGTCCAAATAGGGGTAAATCTGGATCCCCTGAAGTCTGCAGTAAGCCACTACTGGTGCCAGGCACTTGAAGACTCTGGGCGCAGTAGATAAACCAAAGGGCAGAACAGAGAATTGAAAGTGCCTCGAACCTGCCTTGAACCTGAGGAATTTCCTGCTCTTGTCTGATAGGGATATGCAAATAGGCTTCCTTTAAGTCCAATGTCACCATCCAGGCCTGAGAGAGCATTGGAATTAGCTGTTGCAGAGTAAGCATCTTGAACTTTGGAATTTCCAAAAGGTGTTTAACACAGAAAGGTCCAGAATAGGTCTCCATGAGTTTTGTTTTCTGGGACCAGAAACAGCCTTGAATAAAACCCTTTTCCCATTTTAGAGTGTAACAAGCTCTATGGCTCTCATGGCCAGAAGAGCATCCACTTGAGTTAAGGCCTCTGACCATTGAAGTTTTGGCAGATCTGGCCAACCGTGAGTCCTTGGCAAAGTGTGAAAGTGGAACTTGTAACCTTTTAAAATCACGGCCAATACCCATTTGTCCTGGGTAATATGAGTCCAATTTCTGTAAAAAGAGACAGTTTTCCTCCGAGGCGTAGGCGCCCAGGTGAAGGGTCCTGAAGCCCAACCGAGAGAGTCATTGAGTTTGCTTTCTTTGAGATTGGGATCTGTCTTCTCCCCTTCTAGGTGAAGAAGCAGTCCATTGTCTAGATCTGTATGAGGTCTGGCCTTGACCACGACCTCTGGGCGTCTGTATCTTCCCTTGAGGCCTGTCAGACGGGAAAGGACCAATTTTAGAGGGCCAATTCCTGGAAAATCTAGGAGGCTGAACTTGCAAGAAATCTTTTACAGTCTGCATGGACTTTGCCTTTTCTTCCATCTTTTAATAACTTCCTCAGCCTTGGAACCAAAAGAACATCTTGTTGAACAGGGCATCTAATAACTTAGCCTTAACCTGTTCAGGTAAACTTTGTTCACGGCCAGGCATGTCTCCTAATCACAGTACCAGAGGCAGCAGCCCTGCAAGAAGCATCCAAAGCATCAAAACCACAATGTAAGCTATGCTTGTTAACCTGTTCAGTAGCATGCAAAACATCCTGAAGTTCCTTATCCTCTGCACAAGCAGGAAGGGAAGCAAGCTTTTGCTTTAAAACAGACAAAAGAAATTGCTGATATTTAAACATATGAAACTGGCAATTTAAAGCCCTTACAGACAGGGTAGCAGAAGTATATACCTTTTTTCCCCACCTGTCTAAAGCACGAGAATCCTTCTCAGAGGGAATAGGATTTTTAGAAGTAGCAACCTTAGCAGCCTTAGAGCCCTGAGAAATAGTTTCAGGATCCGCAGAAGGGTTTTTAGATAAAAATAAATGAGAGTCAGGAACCCTATAAAATCTATCAGGCTTAGAAGGAGCAGGAGGCATGGAATCAGGATTCAAATTAGCCTCAGAAAAAGCATCATCAATGTCCAAGACAGGAGGGATAGCTAAAGGCCTATGCTGAGGAAGAAGAAGAAATTCTCTAAGCCTCCTTTTGGAGGCAGAATATTCCTGTCCTTCCCAATGAAAATGTTCCCTCATCTCATGGAGGGTTTCCCCAAAAGAAAAATCCTCAGGCGGAGAGGCCGAGGGCAAAGAATCCTCAGCATCCGAATCCTCATAAGGGGGGAAGGAACAGTCCTGATCAGAGGAAGAAACAGAAGATACAGAAGCCTGGTCAGAGGAATCCAGAGTAACATCCTGTCGAGGCCTTTTCTCAGGACGGGGGTGAGAACCCCTAATCACTGTAAGCAAATCTTCAGCCATCCTCAATAATTGTTTTTGTGTCTTGGGAGTGGATTCAGAAGCAGCTTGAGCTGGAACTTTAGACTTAGGAGTCTTTGTCTTTGCCTTTGAAATAGTGATGTGAGTAGGCCTGAAAACCCCTCAGAAGCCGCGGTACCTGCACAGCGGTTCCAGACCCATCTGAAGGAGCGACGAGAAGGGTCCTGCAGCAGTTAAAATAGTGGGCCTTGATGGCTCCCCATGGGAGTCCGCCATCGGTTCAGAAGCGGGCGACAGGACAGGGCAAAAGCGCCTCACTGACGACAGCGAACCGGACGCTGGCTCCAGCTGCAAGTCCTGTTTGGACCTCGAGGCCTGTCCTTGTCGCGCTTCTTTACATTCTATAATTGAAGCGCCTGCCAAAATAATTTAAAGCCCAATCGCACCTGCATTTGATAGTACGAGAGTTGAACCTGGCACAGAACCGACAACAAGAAACGTGGGTCAGGGCCTAAGCAAGGTAGACAGTAAGAGTGGAAATCTTTATGAGGTATTTGTTTCCCACACGCTTATACAATTATTAACTTTTTCTGACATCGGAGGAACAAGAAAAGATTCCCAACGGGTACTTTTGAGAGAAGAAGTAAGAACTTCGGACCGACAACAATCAAATACGCTGTTCGAAAATCGCAACCAGCGTTTTAGCTGCTTTTCACCGCACGGCAAGAAAGACTGGAGAAGATGGCGGGCCGGACGGACGGCTACTAAACCAAGTGCTGGCGCCAGGATACTAGCTTACAGCCGACGCCGGACCCAGACTTTGGATTCTGGCCGACTCGGGCTGCCTGCCGGGAGCACCCTACAGTTATGACTGCAACAGTGAAACACGAAGAACATCATGCTGGAGGGATAGGTTCCTGACACAGAGACTCCCCAGACTCTGGAATAGACTGCCCACACATATCAAGCAGAGCCTTGGCCTTCTTCAAAAAGAAACATGACGATTGGATGATTGAAAGGAAATTCACCCTGAGGCCAGTCGCCCTGCTAGACAGGGGACCAGGGAAGTAAATAGTGTTGGAAGAAATAGCCAGGGAATTGTTATGGCTGAGTTGTATAGGCCCTAGGGCTGAAAGCCTAGTACCAACCTATGAACCTATAATACCTTTTTTGTATCTCATGAATCTGAGCACAGTCCCATTTAAAGAACTCCATCATCCTAGAAATTGTGTCCCCAAATGAAGTCTCTTCAAAGGTAGTATCAAGACTTGTAGATTTCTCTTCCTCAGATTGATAATCCAAAGCAGAGGGAATATGAGAGGAGTAAGCAAGGGGATTCCTCATCTGAATCTGGCTCCTCCTCAGAGGAATCCTGATCCCTGAGTCTTTTAAGGGGGGTAGAGAACCAAGGGGGGGCTGGAACAGAAACTCCTTGAGGATGTTTTAATGTCAAAGCACTAAACAAGCCCTGAGTGAAGGACTGCCATTCACTCTGTGGATCCTTAGGAGCAAGATAAATATGTTTAGCCTTTTACTTTTTCTTCAATGGGACACCTGCCTTATAGAATTTAGAAGGCTGTGACCCAGGATGCCATTCAATAATGGCAGTAGGGACTTCTCTGACTAATAATTGAAAAACACCCCTACGCCTCTCAGATATAATCAGCTTTGGTTCCCCCTGAATGTCCAAAGTAGATGTCTGCAATGCCTCCTCTCCTGCTTAAAGTTGCACCCCTGCTGGCCCCAACCCTAGTCACAACAGAGGAATCCAACAATAAAGCCGGGAGGACCACCATGCATTCACCTGCCTTGGGAGACACACATATGGCAGAAGCTGAACAGTATAAGATTCTGGCCTAGGTTTCTTGGCCTTCTTTGCAGAAGGCTGCCCCTCGGAATGGGACGGTCCCTCCATTGTATCCTTCGCAAAAAGCATAAGAAGCGGATTTTCAAGATAAAGCACCAAAGAAGAGAGTCTACTACATAGAGGCTTGGATATAAAGGCTGGACGGACGGAATAGGACATATGGTCGTGCTAGGCACCAAGGCAAAACAGACACTGTTCATGGTGGTCTTTATGGGGAATCTGTCTCCCAGACTGTGATTTAACCTTTGGGGACAACATGAAACCCCACAAGCAAAATTATAAAAGATAAGCACAACAAAACCCAAATGGGGCACTTATCTGTAACAGCTTGGTGACTAGCAACGGAAAGGACGTCAGACGAATGGTCAAGAGATGGTCTGGAGGCAAAGTAGTTCTGAGGATGGCACGTCCAAGATGTCACCTTTATGCCTTATGCTATGAACATACATGCTTCGTATGGCATACCTTAAAGCAACCTAAAGGCTTTGGTATACGACTGGATGTCGGGCTGCCCTTGGCAGGGGATGCCAAATGTAATGAATACTGCAACAGTGAAATGGAAGGACATCTACAGTTAGCTTTTCTAACAAAGTTAGGATCCCAAGGAGGAGCCACTGATTTTCTGGGAAGTTTATTATACAGAATCCCTTTCCTAAACCATTTTAACACGAGAAGGCATTGAAAGAGGAAAGTCCATGGGCAGTCATGCTGAAATGAATGACAAAATGAACCTTGACAGAGGAGTAAGACAGGCCATAGGATAAGTAACTCATACAATACTATAAAACCAGAGAAACACCAGCCCTGAATGGGTGCTGGTTCTTTTCCTGGGACCAACTAGAAAACTTTTTTTCATTTGGTAACACATGAGTTATTAGTAGTAGATTTTCTTGTTCCATTAACACCTGTGGCATGTCCTCAAAAAAAGGTGCTGGTTCTTTCCTTGGTACCAACTAAAAAAAAAACTTTTCCATCTGCCAACAGAATTTTCTACTAGCAGGTTTTCCTTGTCTGCAATACTTGCTGCATGCTCTCAGAAAAAGGTGCTTAAAAATCATCTACCAGGCAGTCAGTTGAAACTCTACTGTGGTTCCTTTTTCCACTCAGCTCAAAATGGAATATAAAATTCCAGTAGATGAGAATGTTGGGTCCATGTGTGGATAGATACAAATTGTGAGGAAGTCTGTGGTAACTGCACCTGACCAATTCCATAAAAAGGGAGAACCAATGCTGCCTAGACCAAAAGGGGGTCACACCAAGCTTCGGAATTGACAAGGAATAAAGTGAAAAGTATGGAAATGCAAAAAGGGAGCATTTGCATACCAAGGAACAAAACAAATGCATGTGTTACGTGGTTTGTTCTGAAAGCAGGCAAACAAATCTCTTAGAAGTGCTTCTCACAACTGCATCAATTCCTGGAAGACCCACCCTCACACAGTTTGCTATAGTGAGGACTATCCTGGACCTGCTCAGCTTGTCTGCCTCTACATTTTGCTCTGACAGACAGTAAGATAAGTGGAGGGTTACAGAATGCTGAAGAGCTAACTCCCAAACGATGACACCCAGCTTGCACAGCAGTAACAAATCTTTTGCCTTCTAGTCTGAAGAATGCTGTAGGCCTTGCACCAGGTGCACCTTTGCATTCACAGAAAATGCTCCACCAAGCCAATTCTGAATTTACAGACTGAGCTGGAAAAAGATTAAAGAGGAAATATGGATGACTGTCTATATTCAGTCTTCACCAGTGCAGTTTCTGAAATATATATTGCCCAAAATCATTATACAAAAATCCAAAGGATACAATCTTTTAGCCAAGTGGCAACTTTTTATATAATCCATCTCCTGTCTAACCTCACAAGATGATCAAGAGAACAACACATGAAACATGCTGGAGGGATAGGTTCCTGACACAGAGACTCCCCAGACTCTGGAATAGACTGCCCACACATATCAAGCAGAGCGCCTCCTTGGCCTTCTTCAAAAAGAAACATGACGATTGGATGTGAGAAAGGAAATTCACCCTGAGGATCACGTCAGTCGCCCTGCTAGACAGGGGACCAGGGAAGTAAATAGTGTTGGAAGAAATAGCCAGGGAATTGTTATGGCTAGGCTTGTATAGGCCCTAGGGCTGAAAGCCTAGTACCAACCTATGAACCTATAATACCTTTTTTGTATCTCATGAATCTGAGCACAATCCCATTTAAAGAACTCATCATCCTAGAAATTGTGTCCCCAAATGAAGTCTCTTCAAAGGTAGTATCAAGACTTGTAGATTTCTCTTCCTCAGATTGATAATCCAAAGCAGAGGGAATATGAGAGGAGTAAGCAAGGGGATTCCTCATCTGAATCTGGCTCCTCCTCAGAGGAATCTTGATCCCTGAGTCTTTTAAGGGGGATAGAGAACCAAGGGGGGGATGGAACAGAAACTCCTTGAGGATGTTTTAATGTCAAAGCACTAAACAAGCCCTGAGTGAAGGACTGCCATTCACTCTGTGGATCCTTAGGAGCAAGATAAATATGTTTAGCCTTTTACTTTTTCTTCAATGGGACACCTGCCTTATAGAATTTAGAAGGCTGTGACCCAGGATGCCATTCAATAATGGCAGTCGGGACTTCTCTGACTAATAATTGAAAAACACCCCTAGGCCTCTCAGAGATAATCAGCTTTGGTTCCCTCTGAATGTCCAAAGTAGATGTCTGCAATGCCTCCTCTCCTGCTTAAAGTTGCACCCCTGCTGGCCCCAACCCTAGTCACAACAGAGGAATCCAACAATAAAGCCGGGAGGACCACCATGCACTCACCTGCCTTGGGAGACACACATGGCAGAAGCTGAACAGTATAAGATTCTGGCCTAGGTTTCTTGGCCTTCTTTGCAGAAGGCTGCCCCTCGGAATGGGACGGTCCCTCCATTGTATCCTTCGCAAAAAGCATAAGAAGCTGATTTTCAAGATAAAGCACCAAAGAAGAGAGTCTACTACATAGAGGTTTGGATATAAAGGCTGGACGGACAGAATAGGACATATGGTCGTGCTAGGCGCCAAGGCAAAACAGACACTGTTCATGGTGGTCTTTATGGGGAATCTGTCTCCCAGACTGTGATTTAACCTTTGGGGACAACATGAAACCCCACAAGCAAAATTATAAAAGATAAGCACAACAAAACCCAAATGGGGCACTTATCTGTAACAGCTTGGTGACTAGCAACGGAAAGGACGTCAGACGAATGGTCAAGAGATGGTCTGGAGGCAAAGTAGTTCTGAGGATGGCACGTCCAAGATGTCACCTTTATGCCTTATGCTATGCTAGGAACATACATGCTTTGTATGGCATATCTTAAAGCAACCTAAAGGCTTTGGTATACGACTGGATGTCGGGCTGCCCTTGGCAGGGGATGCCAAATGTAATGAATACTGCAACAGTGAAATGGAAGGACAGCTACAGTTAGCTTTTCTAACAAAGTTAGGATCCCAAGGAGGAGCCACTGATTTTCTGGGAAGTTTATTATACAGAATCCCTTTCCTAAACCATTTTAACACGAGAAGGCATTGAAAGAGGAAAGTCCATGGGCAGTCATGCTGAAATGAATGACAAAATGAACCTTGACAGAGGAGTAAGACAGGCCATAGGATAAGTAACTCATACAATACTATAAAACCAGAGAAACACCAGCCCTGAATGGGTGCTGGTTCTTTTCCTGGGACCAACTAGAAAACTTTTTTTCATTTGGTAACACATGAGTTGTTAGTAGTAGATTTTCTTGTTCCATTAACACCTGTGGCATGTTCCCAAAAAAAGGTGCTGGTTCTTTCCTTGGTACCAACTAAAAAAAAAAACTTTTCCATCTGCCAACAGAATTTTCTACTAGCAGGTTTTCCTTGTCTGCAATACTTGCTGCATGCTCTCAGAAAAAGGTGCTTAAAAATCATCTACCAGGCAAGTCAGTTGAAACTCTACTGTGGTTCCTTTTTCCACTGAGCTCAAAATGGAATATAAAATTCCAGTAGATGAGAATGTTGGGTCCATGTGTGGATAGATACAAATTGTGAGGAAGTCTGTGGTAACTGCACCTGACCAATTCCATAAAAAGGGAGAACCAATGCTGCCTAGACCAAAAGGGGGTCACCAAGCTTCGGAATTGACAAGGAATAAAGTGAAAAGTATGGAAATGCAAAAAGGGAGCATTTGCATACCAAGGAACAAAACAAATGCATGTGTTACGTGGTTTGTTCTGAAAGCAGGCAAACAAATCTCTTAGAAGTGCTTCTCACAACTGCATCAATTCCTGGAAGACCCACCCTCACACAGTTTGCTATAGTGAGGACTATCCTGGACCTGCTCAGCTTGTCTGCCTCTACATTTTGCTCTGACAGACAGTAAGATGAGTGGAGGGTTACAGAATGCTGAAGAGCTAACTCCCAAACGATGACACCCAGCTTGCACATCTGTAACAAATCTTTTGCCTTCTAGTCTGAAGAATGCTGTAGGCCTTGCACCAGGTGCACCTTTGCATTCACAGAAAATGCTCCACCAACCAATTCTGAATTTACAGACTGAGCTGGAAAAAGATTAAAGAGGAAATATGGATGACTGTCTATATTCAGTCTTCACCAGTGCAGTTTCTGAAATATATATTGCCCAAAATCATTATACAAAAATCCAAAGGATACAATCTTTTAGCCAAGTGGCAACTTTTTATATAATCCATCTCCTGTCTAACCTCACAAGATGATCAAGAGAACAACACATGAAATGAACGCTATAAAACGAGAAGCTGTCTGGCTCAAGTCTGAGAAGCTATCAAAGGTTTCCAGATTACAGAAAAAAAAAGTGAATGCCATACAGTCTGCATAGATTACAGAAATAAATTAGTGCCATACAGTCTGCATAAAAATATGACTTGTACTACAGAAAACACCCTTGTGGGAGGATAAAAACAAGTTAAGTGCACAGAAAGTACAGTTGTGTACAGTTCCCATAAATGTAGATGTTCAAGTGTATTCATTGCTACAGTCATCACACTTGAGTTATCTGCCTGCAGGTAGCCCTCAGTCGGCCTGAATACCAGAGTTTTGGGATTTCTTTATCGGATGCTGTCGCCTCTTCCATGACGCCAGGTCGTCAGGGGTATAAAACATGCAGCCGATGCCATTACATCAGTTTGTCTTGTCCCAGATGTCAGGAGCCCCAAAAATAGGAAGCAATTACATGGTGTGGAACACCTCCAGTAAAAGTAAATACCATTGCTATAAGATATTGGCCCAAAAAAAGAGGACAGGTAGAAAGTACAGAAATGTCAGGGGGCTGGAGGGAGGGTAACCAGGACTGCAACAGTGAATACACTTGAATATCTACATTTATATTAAGTGTACACAACTATACTATGTTCTTTGTGTTTCACTGCTGCAGTCATCACACGTAGGTTGACTCCCAAAGCTGAGGAAGGGTGGAGGCAGTCTAGAAGTATTAGGGCTGGCTAGCAGGCCTTGTAAGACTGCTGTAGCAAATCCAGCTCTGGATTTAAAAAAAGATAGGTAAGTGGTAATGCTTGGTGAAGGTGTGTACTGAACTCCAGGTTGCAGCTTCCAGGATGTCCCTGGTAAAGACGCCCTTGAGAAATGCTGTAGAGGTTGAGGTAGCCCTATTGGAATGGGTTCTGATACCCTGTGGGGGTAGGCTCTCCATGGTGCTTGTAGTAGAAATGGATGCAGTGTGCTATCCATTTGGACATGGTTTGCTTTGAAATGGCCTTGCCCTCTGCCCCTGTAGCAAAGCTGACTAGCAGCTGGTCAGATTTTCTGAACGGTCTGGTCCTGTCAAGGTAGACCCTAAGCTGTCTGTGCACATCCAAGGAGTGAAGGATCCTTTCCCCTTTATTCGGAGGATTAGCAAAAAAGGTTTGTAAATGGATAGATTGGTTTAAAGCCACATTGGAAACCACCTTGGGCATAAAAGATGGTTTAGTCCTGAGGGAAACCCTGTCCGCATGGAATATAATTAAGGGTTCCACAGCCATAAGGGCCTGTAACTCACACACTCTTCTAGCTGAAGTGATGGCTAGAAGTAAGGCTGTTTTCCAAGAGAGGAATTTTAACTATGCTGTAGCAGCAGGCTCAAAAGCTGGGAGCGAGAGCTTCTCTAGTACAAAGTTAAGGTCCCAAGCAGGAGTGGGGGCTCTCCTCGGGGGGTCTTAAATTGTTAGCTCCTCTCAGAACTGTTTGACTAGAGGGTGAGAGAAGAGGGGTGGCTCAGTATTGTAATGAGATGAGATGACAGAGGCATGAATCTTAATGGATAAGAAGGATAGGCCTTTGTGGAGCAGCTCTGCTAGATAATCTAGGATTTGAGGTAAGGCGGGCACGGCTGTGTCCTTTCGCTGAGACTGGCTCCAAGAACAGTATCTTTTCCACTTTTCTGAATAGGACTAGGCCTCCTACCGCTCAAGGATGACATCCAACACCTGTTTGCTGAGGGTTGCTAGTGATGTATTCAGGGAATAAGCCAGTCTGCTAGGTTCAGGGTTTGCAGCTGAGTATGCAAAATCTGGACCTCCTGCTGGGACAGCAGAGAGGGGGGTCTGATGCAGGTGTCAGGCTGGCACGGTTGTCAGACTGCGTGAAAGTGGGTACCAGTGCTGGTGTGGCCAGTTTGGTGTAATAAGAATTGTCCTTGGACTGTCCTGTTTGATCTTGAGTAGTACTTTCGAGAGGAGGGGCAGAGGGGGAAAGGCATAGATCGAGAGGTTTTCCCATGTGGGGAGTTCTGGTGCAAAATTTGCTCAATTGATGGCTCTGAGGGGAAGCAAAGAGGTCCACCTCTGGTGTCCCCCACCTGTAGATTAGAAGCTTGAAAGAATTGGGTTCCAGTTTCCACTTGTGCTGGTCCATTAGATTTCTGCTTAAGTCGTCTGCCAGTGACTTTTGTTTGCCTGGCATGAACAGATTGCAGGTGCACTTGATTGCTCAATGCGGTGTTCCACAGAGCCATAGTTAACCTGCAGAGTGGGTAGGAATGAGTTCCCCCTGCTTGTTTATGTACCACATAACTGTGTTGTTGTCTGTCTTTATCAAGAGTTGTCCTGGAAGGATAAGGTATTTGACGGCTGTCAGTGCATTCTGTACAGCTAACATTTCTTTTTGATTAATATGCAGGTGCATTTGTCCTGGGCTCCCCTTTGCCTTGAATGCATTTGGCTGCCATGTGAGCCCCCCCCATGCATAGTGTGATGTGTCCATTGTCAGGGATTGGGTGGCGGAGGGTTGAATGAAAGGGAGTCCCTTGTTGTGGTTGTAGGCCTCTGCCCACCAAAGGAACTCTCTCCTTAGGCAAGGAATAATCGGAATCACTGTTTCCAGGTTCTGAGAATGTTGACACCAGCGACTTTTAAGTACCATATGGAATTAGGAGAATGCATGAGGCCATGAACCCTAGGGCTTACAGAATTTTTCTTGCACATAGCTAGGTTTGGGTGGCCAGTAGTTTGAAGCAATTTGTCAAATAAACCTGCTTTTCTGGAGTGAGGAATGCCATCTGGGAAGCTGTGTTCAAACTTGTTCCCAGGAATACAATTTCTTGGCTGGGTACCAGATGTGATTTCTTTTCGTTGATGGTATACCCCAGAGAAGTTAGGAGTCTCTTTACAAAAATCAGGTGCTGAAGTAGCAACTCCCGACTGTTCGCCTGAGTCAGGCAATCGTCCACGTATAGGTAAATTTGAATGTTTCTCTGCCTGCAGTATGCAATGACTGGAGCCAGGCACTTTGTGAATACCCTGGGCGCAGTAGATAAGCCAAAGGGAAGTACAGATAATTGATAGTGCATAGAGTCTGCCCTGAAACATAGATATTTCCTGCAAGATTCCCTTATGAGGATGCGCAGATATGCTTTCTTTAAGTCTAGGGTGACCAGCAAGGAGTCCTTGGCTAGCATAGGCAGCAGCTGTTGGAGTGTAAGCATTTTGAACATTGGTACCACCAGGAAGGTGTTGAGAATTGACAGATCCAGGATAGGGCGCCAGGAGTTTTCTTTTCTGGGCACCAGAAACAGTCTGGAGTAGAAACCCTGTCCCCTTTGCCCTGTCAGAACATGCTGAACAGCCCTGATACTGAGAAGAGAAAGTATTTGCTTTTGGGCCACTGCCCAATGGTTTGGGGGAAGGTGTGGCAATCTGCTTGGCGTTGGCAGTGAAAGGAAGTAGAATCTGTATCCCTGGGATACAATGTTTAAGACCCAATGGTCCTGGGTAATGTATTCCCGTTTTTTGCATGCAGGGCGAGTTTTCCTCCTGGGGTGCAAGTACTTGGGCATGGCTAGGAAGGATGCAGGAGAAGTCATTGTGAACTTTTTTCCATAAGAGGGTGGCTTACCACTCCGTTTTTCAGGTGGGAGCACTCTATTGTTTAGATATGTGCATGCCCTGAGACTGTAGTCTTTGTGGTCCGTTGCCCCTGGGTTTGGACAGAAAAGGCCTGGGAGGGACTGGAAAGGACCAGTTTTTCGAAGGCCAATGCCTACTGAATCTAGGTGGCTGTACCTATAAGAAATCTTTTAACAGTTCACATAGATTTAGCTTTTTCCTCCATCTTTTTAAGGACAACATCTGCTTTTGTGCCAAACAAATATTCTTGATTTAATGGAGCATCTAGTAATTTTGCTTTGACATGGTCTGGCAAGATTTGTTCCTTTAGCCAAGCATGCCTTCTGGGAACAGACCCAGTGACAGCAGCCCTGCAAGAAGCTTCTAAGGCATCAAAATCACACTGCAAAGTACGTTTACCAACTTGGTTTGCAGAATGCATTAACTCTTGTAATTCTTTATTTTCTGCACAATCAGGAATCAACTACATTTTTTGTTTAATTAGTTCCACAATATGCTGCTGGTACGTCAACATGTGAAACTGACAATTTAAAGCCCTGATAGTAACAGTTGCAGAGGTATATACCACCTTCTTACCCAATCTGTCTAAAGCCCAAGAATCCCTGTCTGAAAGGGTAAGGTTTTTGGATGTAGTAGCCTTAATACCTTTACGTCTCAGGGAAATAGTTTCGGGATCTGCAGTAGGATTTTTAAAGAGAAATCTGTGGGAGTCAGGTACTCTGTAGTACCTGTCAGGCTTTCTAGGAGCTGGGGGAAGAGTATCAGGGGTAAGACTTGACTCCATGAAGACCATCTACAATATCCACGACAGTGGGTATAGCTAGAGGCCTGTGCTGAGGCAATTCTAAAAATTCCCAGAGTCTCTTTTTTGACTAAGGGTAGTCCTGGCATTCCCAGTAGAAATGATCTCTCAGGGTATGCAAGGTTTCACCAAAAGAAATGTCTTCTGGAGGGGAGGCAGAGGGAATGAAATCCTCTGCATCTGAATCCTCATAGGTGGATAAGGGTATGTCCTGGTAATCAGAGGGGTCAGAATCATTGGACTCATGGTCTGCAGAATCAGAAGGAAAGTCAATTCTTTGCCTTTTAGAGGGGGGGAGGCTGGCTTCCCCTAATTAAAGTAATAAGGTCTTCAACCATTCTAAGCATTTGTTTCTGAGGCATGGGAGCTTGAGAATGTGCTTTGGTCGACGGTTTCCTAGGCGTAGTGCAAACTCGGGGCCTGAGAAATTCGGTAGTTTTATTCAAAAAACAAAGTAGTCTGTTTAATATGAACATCGGAAGGCCTGAATACACCCTCAGAAGCAGGTGCCTGCACAGCGGCTCCAGACCCATCCAAGGTAGAGACATCCGCAGGTTCCATAGTTGAAGCATCTCACGGCATACCGTACTCTGAATGGGTCTCAGTAGAGGCCTGCGAATCTGTAGAAGCGGGTATCAGGGGCTGCAAAAGCACCTCACTGAGTACCGGCGGACTGGCGACTAGCTTAACGGTAGCATCGTCGGCAGTTTTGGACCGATGCAGTCTGTCTCTGTCTTTATCCTTACATCGGAAAATCGGTAGTCGGGTGGCTTAAAGCCATTTCAGAATACGGAAAATGAGAGCGAAAGAATTTGGCGGCAAAGATAGCCAGATAACAAATAGTTCGGGCGTTGAACAAGGCACAAAACCAACAGAGAGGAACGTCATGGTCTGGGCCTAAACAGGTGACGCAGTAAGAATGAAAATCTCTGTGAGGTATTTGCTTTCCACAGGCAAGACAATTGTTAACTTTTTTTGACATCGGTTAGAGCAAGAAAAAAGGATCCCCAACGGGGTACTTATCTTTAGAAGACTTCAAGTTTGAAACTCGAAAAATGAAAATTTTAGGTAGTGGCAGACAGGCACTTGCGAACCGCTTCTGCTTCGGGCTCCAGCGAGGCAAGAAAAGCTGGTGTAGTGGCATCAGCTGCATGTTTTATACCCCTGATGACCTGACGTCATGGAAGAGATGACAGCAGCCAATGCAGAAATCCCAAGACTCTGGTATTCGGGCCGATTGAGGGCTACCTGCAGGCAGATAACCCAAGTGTGATGACTGCAACAGTGAAACATGAAGAACATCTGATCACCTAACCCAGAGAATGAAATCTGAAAAATTCCTGAAGCCACTGACCACGGAAATGTAATGAAATACATCATTAAGGTAAAATGTTACTATAAAATTTCCAAGGGAAATAGAAGCTAAACTATGAAAGATCTACATCTAGAAAATATGACCTTCCAAAAATCTGGAAAAAAAAGCCTCTGTTACCAGAAACACTCTGGAACAGAAGTCTTTACCCCTTTTGATTAAATGCACTGGTTCTCAAAGATCTAGAGTGAGCAACTGTTAAAGAAAATAAGGAAATTATTCTGCTTAGAACAGCAGGAGGTGGGAAAATGCTTTTGTAAGAAGAAACTTCTTGTGTGCTGTACTAACTGTAGCCATCCTAAAATTACAACACCCTTGAGTTCATCAAGATCTGCTTGACAACAGTGAATGTACATAGCCAGATGACGGGACAGATTTTGATAGCTTAGAGCAGGAGGACATTGAATGCTGGTATAATCATTCTGGGAAAATAAAGGGTACCTACTTAAGAAAAGATCCCTGTTTAAAGTTGGACTGTCCTGTCATCTCTTATTCTCTACAGAAGGCAGGGAATGCTTATTCTGTTTCTGAGATTATAAATTTCTTGGAGGGCCTGGGAAGTAGATGGGCCCCTTAAAATCTCATTATCCAAAGCTGAATTAAACATTTCAGACTACTTCATCAAACAAGATTTGGTTATGTGGCCAGGCATTCTTTCTCAAAAAAGCAACAGAAGCTGAGGTTCAAGATACATTACCTGCACAGTCATACATTGGTTCATAGGTGGGTAGTAGGCTAATGGCCCTGGAGCCTTTACAAGCCTAGCCCATAGGATTACCCTGGCATCATGCCATGTGACCTTAGTTCCCAGTACCTCTGTTGAGTAAAGCCACTGGAGTGACCCCTAGGGTGAACTTTCTATTTCCCATCCACTCATCAAGATTTCTCTTGAAGAGGGCCAGTGAGGTGCTCTGCTTGACATGTATGGGAAAGTCTATTCCATATCATGGGCAGTCTCTGGGTTATGGAACTTGTCCCTCCAGCATGTTCTGTTGATTGTGGTAAAAAGGCTGAGGTCTCTGGAGTGTGTGGTGTGGAGGGATTGGGATTTCTTTAGATGTAACACTTCTAACAGAGCTGGGTCAGACATGGCTTTGTAAGTCAAGCAAAAATTGCCTCCAAGTAGGGGATATGAGACGGAGAATAGTTGGAGCTTTTTTTGAGTCTGTCCATATAGGACAAATGTTTAAGGCCTAGGGGATCTTCTTTGTGAGGTTCTTTTGCGGCCTCTCCAGTTGTTGCAGGTGTTTAGTGAGGTACAAGCCAAATGGGGCATTGTACTCAATAATTGGCCTAATGAGGGAAGAGTAGAGTGAGACAATGACCTCTTTCTTCCAGGATGCAAAACCCTTAGTAATGAGATGTGCCACATAGGACTTTCTGACCACAGTGGCAATGTGGTGGTCAAAAGAGAGGTTGCTGTCAACCTGTGTTCCCAGATCTCTTATAACGCCTTGTGTGTTAAGTGGACTACCATCAATGTGGTAATTCATGGTAACCGTTTTTTTCCCAAAGGGAATGACGACATTTTTTGGCATTGAGCTTAACGACATGGTTTTGACACCAGTCATTGGTCTCAGTGAGGCCTTTCTGTAGGATGTCAACATCACTTGGGGAGTTAATAATAGCTCCCAACTTGCAATCATCTGCAAACTTTGGCAGCCAGAGTCTCTTCGTGTTGGCCTGGACTTCAGAAAAGTAGATACCAAACAGGAGGGGACCCAGGACCGAACCCTGTGGGACTTCACTCATGACTGGTCGCCAATCTGACTTGGAGTCAGCTACTTTCACACCGTGGTTCTCTCTGTGAGCCAGTTTTCAACCCACCTAGTAATATAGGGTTGATGCTTAGCTTAGTGAGTTTTTCTAGAATTCCTGAGTGGGGAATGGTATCAAAGGCCTTGGCCAGATCAAGGTAGGCTGTATGGACCACCTCCACCTTCATCCACAGCTCTGGTGACTGACTCAAAGAAGTCGACCAAGTTGAGCAGGCATGATCTACCCTTCACAAAACCAAACTGTGTGGGAACCAGAGTTTGGAGATTCCCTATATCCTTGTTTATTAGGTCCATGATGATGCTTTCCATAGCTTTGGATATCAGACTTGTCAAGCTAATGGGGTGATAGTTCCCAGGGTCTGCAGTCGCTCCTCCTTTGTGAAGAGAGATGACTGTAGCAGTGCGCCATTTGGGAGGGACAAAGCCTAAGGTGAGGCTGTGACTGAACAGGGCAGACAGGTGAGGTGCCAGTTCACTCTAGTTCATGTAGAACACAGCCAGGTATATTGTCAGGTCCCACAGAAACTGTATTCTTGGCCTTGGACAGTGCTGTTTCAACCTGTGCAGCAGTAAAACTGGGTGCCTGGCAATCTACTGGTATTGTGACTGATCATTTGGGGGGGGGGGGTAAAGTTGGAACTGAATCTGTCGGCCAGTATACTGGCAATATCTTTTGGCTCGGTATAGAAGTACCATTGCGCAGTAGCTCAGAGCAAATCTGAGTATTGCTGTGGAGATTCTTTACTTAACTATAGAAGACCTTGTGGTTGTCTTTACTATCTGCTGCAATTCTGTTTTCATAGCTACCTTTAAAGGATTTGATGAGGAATCTTAACTTTTTGTTGAGGCTGATAGGTTCATAGATTCATAGGCTCATAGATTAGTACTAAGCTAACTGCCCCTGTGAGCCATTTTAAGCTTAGCCAATTAACCCTTGTGAGACTCAAACCCTGCACCTTGTGTTTGTAAGGCTAACACCTTAACCATTAGGCCACCCTCCCAACCAAAGGGAGTTTTTCCAATCTTGGGACTTCACCTCATTTTGCATCAGTTTCCTCCTCCTGTTGTAGAGTTTGTTTATGGCAGGAGACCACCAGACTGGCTTACTTTTTTTGGAGGAGAGTGTCTTGGTTCTAGTGGGTATGGCAAGATCCATGCATTTGTGTACGTGTCAGTACAGTGCATTGGTGCATGATTCGGAGGTCATGCAACTATTCTCCATTTGCATGGGTGCCATGAAGTTAGCCACCTCTGTTTTTAGAGAGCCCAAAGTTAAAGCTGCAGTAGTCGCACCCACCCAACATCCGCCTTACTATTTTAATGCTTATGCTAGGGTGAGGACTTGTACAATTATACCTAGCATTTACCTTTTTTATCAGGACAGCAGCATCCTTTTATTTAGCTGGCAAAAAAGGACTGAAGTTTATGGCACCCAGGCTGCTACTTTTCTCCACTCAGCAGCCCATGCCACTAGCAGCCTAGGAACATGCAGGAAGGTGCTCAAAGCTTTGGGAGATTGACCGGCTGTTGTATCTTTGGAAGGTTATAACCCATATAGTTAAGGCAACTGCAGCAGTGACTTATTCAAATAGCGACAGTTATGGTAAGTTTACTCGCACAAATATACTTTCTCTTTTCTTTTGAAAATGGCCAAGTATAATTACCACAGGCTTTCCCACAGGGTGGATTTCCTCACACAAGACAGAGGTTGCTCATAGATTGGTACTAGGCTATCGGCCCTATGGCCTATACAAGCCTAGCCATAACAATTACCTGGCTATTTCTTCCCACACTATTTACTTCCCTGGACCCCTGTCTAGCAGGGCGACTGACGTGATCCCCGGGGTGAATTTCCTTTCTCCCATCTAGTCGTCAAGGTGGGCCAAAGAGGCGCTCTGCTTGACATATATGAGCAGTCTATTCCAGAGTCTGGGGAGTCTCTGAGTTAGGAACCTATCCCTCCAGCATGTTTTGTTTATTGTGATGACAAGGTTTAGATCCCTGGAGTGTGTGGCTCCGAGGGATTGGGATTTGTTTAAGTGTAGCATGTCCAACAGCTCTGGGTTTGACATGGCCTTGTATGTTAAGCAGAGATCGCCTCTGAGTAGACTATATGCGACATATAGCTGGAGTTTTTTTAAGGTGGTCAGCGTACAACATCTGCTTTAGGCCTGTGATTCTTTTAGTGAGGCCTTTCCAATTGTTGCAGATGTCTTGTGAGGTACATACCAAATGGGGCGTTGTACCGTATGATGGGTCTAATGAGGGATGAGTACAGTGGGACAATTACCTTTTTTCTGGATGAAAAGCCCTTAGTGATGAGGTGTGCCACATAGAAAGATTTCCCGACTGTTGTGGTGATGTGGTTATCAAAGGTGAGACCACTGTCCACCTGTGTTCCTAAGTCTCTTATCACACTTTTGGGGTTTAGTGTACTGCCACCTATTTGGTAATTCATGGGTACATTGTTTTTCCCAAAGGGGATAACTATACACTTCTTGGCATTGAGCTTGAGACCATGGCTCTGGCACCAAGCATCTGTTTCTGTAAGGCCCTTTTGTAGAATATCCACATCATTTGGGGATTCAATAATGGGTCCCAGTTTGCAGTCATCTGCGAACTTTGCTAGCCAGAGTCCCTTAGTGTTGGCCTGTACTTCAGAGAAGTAGATGCCAAACAAGAGCGGTCCCAGGACTGAACGCTGAGGTAGTCCACTTGTCTGGAGCTGGATTTGGACACACTCTTGGTTTGACACACTCCTACCTGAAAATCCCTCACGTGACTGCCAGGTTGTCTGAGTTGGAATGCCCTTTAGGCATATGTTTTCTGAAGGTGTGCAGCAGGTATTAAATGAGGCAAAAATCACCTGCTACTAAAAAAAACCAAATATCAGTAAGTGGAAAAGATTTTCTAGCTGGTGCCATACTAAGAACCAGAGCCCTTTTAACGTTCAGATGCTTCTGATTCTAGAATATTTCAGAGTGTTATCCTCTAGCCCTTCTTACTCAGTATCAAGACTTGTTTATCTGACCCTCTTACTCAGTATCAAGACTCGTTTATCTGCCCTTCTTACTCAGTATCAAGACTCATCTGCCCTTCTTACTCAGTATCAAGACTCATCTGCCCTTCTTACTCAGTATCAAGACTTGTTTATCTGCCCTTCTTACTCAGTATCAAGACTTGTTTATCTGCCCTTCCTACTCAGTATCAAGACTTGTTTATCTGCCCTTCTTACTCAGTATCAAGACTCGTTTATCTGCCCTCAGATTCTCTCCCTTTTCTGTATTTGAAGTCACTTTTTGAAATGGGTTTTGCTCATCATTCCCACTGCTGCAGCAGCCTTTAGGCTATATGGGATGCGTGCTGCTCTAAAACAAAATAACAGGACAGCTCCCAAAACCTCTGGCTCCCTCCCTCACTTCCACTCTTACTGATGATTGGTCAGCCTTGTGGAGTTAAAATCAGCAGTCAGAGTATAAAATATTCCACATTCATTGCCTTGAAAGCAGATCAGAGGCTTCACTAAGAGCAGCAACCAGCCTTCAGCTCTTTTGGGGAACCGTTCCTCACAAAAAAAAAAAAAAAACATTTGACAAACTTGTATCTTTCTATCTACATCTGTCATTTATTTATAGCTTTCTTTTGTGTTTTTATTAGAAAAAACAGGACCCAGTCCCTTTAAGAAACCCAATATTTTGATATTGTTATCCGTCAGCTGGTTCTATACACAGACACACACACACACAGACACACACAGTGACAGACACACAGTGACAGACACACAGTGACAGGATAATCACTGTTCATCTGGTCAACTTAAATACAGCCAAGCCACTGATGCTCACAACATAATTTAAAAAGAAATATCAACCTCAAGAAAGGGGCATGCCCTCATCCCCAAGGCTGTGTGATCTCAGCGTTAGCATACAGGGTACACACTGGCTTGCTACCCTGCAAAAATGTGTGTCATGTTTACATCTGTTTCTACCAAACACACACTCCAAAATGTTGCTGCCATTTTCCATTCACTCTCCTCTTGAAGGATCAGCATTCCCAAATCTACTCTTTAAACAGTAAGACTGAGACTCCTTCCTGTTAATAGTCCATACCAACATTTTACTGCTGAAATGTACTCGCAGCCGTTTCTAATCACCCTAAAATGTCGTCTTTGACCATCTTCTCAAGCCTTCCTACTCTTTCTTTTTTTCTCCCCAATCCTCCAATACTGCATATCAACCTTTGAGCAGTCAGCAAATATGATGGATCCTGTAATCCTGTCCCAACCTCAGCTGACCAAAACAAAGACGACTAATGCATACAGGAATGACCTTTCAAGTCACATCCTACCATCAGTGTCCAACATGCCAAGAGGGAATAACCTGGCCAACAACAGGTACATAAAATACATTGATACCGCAATTAGCTCTTTTGTCTCAAACTCGTGGCCAACAACAGGTGCATAAAATACATTGATACCACAATTGGCTCTTTTGTCTCAAACTACTGGTTAACAACAGGTACATAAAATACATTGATACCACAATTAGCTCTTTTGTCGCAAACTCCTTGTCAACAACAGGTAAATAAAATATATTGATAACACAATTAGCTCTTTTATCTCAAACTCCTGGAGGGTAAAAATGCTTGGTTCAAGTCTGCTGTCCCTAGCAGATGACTACTTTTCAACAGAGAGAAAAAACAAATCCTGCACATTGCATATATGAAGAACGCAAAGCCAGTGACCAGCTAGCCAATATTAACTTATGAATACAAGATACACATACAACTACCTAGGCACACCACATCAAAATGCTATAAATAATGATGCAATTAAATGATGGGGGCGGAGGGCAAAATAGCACAGGCTCTCCTACCAATACTTTCTAGATCATAATGCTAACAAGCATCTACGAAAGGGATAGCCACAACACAACTACACATATTGGCCCAGGTATTCAAAGACTGTGCACAGATATGTACAGACATTCTGTGCAGTATGTCTTGTACATAGCCACCCAATATCCATATTTGTGAAGACCAAATCAGAGTAATGGGCACCAGTGTAAAGGCATCATTCTAGTGTACTAGGTGCACCCTTGCTTGGGGTGCGTGACAGAGCTGTGTTAGTAAGACAGTGCTACACTGAAGAGCAGTAGCAGGCAGCTTACTGAGCTCTCTCTCACTGCTGCACTGTGGCCTACTGTCTTGCCTGGTAGGGATGACACCTTAGAAAATATGGTGAACAGGGGATCAACTGGTATATGATAGTAACGGGAGTCTATTGAGATGATCTGGTGCTGTGCTTGTTCCCACTGACAAGAGTTAACTGGCATCAGAAGAAGAGGGAGGTCAAGTTTAGCAGTCACAGCAGATCTGTCTGCATCACAGGGGACCCTGTTGCCAACTGGGTACTTCTTACTTTGCAAAGGGATCTGTTCTTTATCTTACCCATGTCAGCTGAACAATGTATGAGCAGGAGAGTGGGACTGCTGCAGTGCCACTGTGTAGTATGTAGGTGGACTCCTGAGGGGTAACCTACTGGAACCAGCTCATATTCTGATGCTTTTATTTTTATGAGGGGTAAGTTTTTTGGGGGGAGGGGTTGCATACAATGCCTAAGCAGTTGGGTAAGACAACATACAATGTCTCACTCCTTTGTGCTACTATTATGACTCACAGCAGGCACTGGTACGCCAATCTGTGGCAAACCCAGCCTGTTCCTTGGCACAGAATGTTTGTAAACACTGCTCATCTTTTCAGATCGGTGTGTTAAAGCAGTGACCACAAAGTACATTTACATCACAACTCATAAAACCAATGGTGTAGAAGTGTCCATTTACCACATAAGAAAAGGATACAATCTCAGTGTTGATGATGACCTCCTGGTCATTGGGATGAAACACACCACTGATGTTCATGTTGAATTTATCAAACTTGTGTATGGCTTGAGCAGACCGCACATCCCACAAAACACCATCATTCAAAACCAAGTCATCTGTTGAGTTAAATGTTGCACAGTTCCTCTTGTAGTTATTGGCAAGGTCAGAATTATACAGAGTTACCAAGTTCTGGCCTGTCTGGATGTCATAAATCTGGTGAAAAAGAACAGATGTAAAAATATCATTGTTAGTTTGAAAAATTTGTCATTACTCATCCGACAGCCTGCCATGGTAGAATGCTGTCACTGACTATCACAAACCTGACAACTAACACTGGCCTCTGCTGCATAAATTTACAGCTGGAGTATTACACTGAAGCTGAAAATGACTATGAGGTAAGAAAATTAAACCAAACAAAAGCCACTAGTTTAATAGAAAACTTAACACAGTTTCCAAAGGCATGCCATAAAAAAATTTCAACAGAACATTTTGAATAATAATATAATATGTAAAATAGAAGTTATGTCTTACCATAATGTTCCATCTGTGTGGTCGATTTTCATCTATTCTTGGCTGTTGACTCCAACATACAGCTTGCACCAGCCAAAAATCTCTCAAGTTAATACTCTACCCACAATGACCCTCTCCCCATTTACCTCAGATCAAATTTGCAGACTTGCAGAAAGCCAGAAGAACCATGAATCAATATGACGTAGCCATGTCCAAGTTGAACCGTAACAATGTATCCAGGACAACAGTTTACTCCTCCAGGAATTCACAGGAGGGGGAAGGAGGGTGGGATGCCAAAAATAGATGAAGATCGACAACACAGATGGAATGTTATGATAAAACAACTTCTTTATCTGATGTTGTCGATCATCTATTCTTGACTCTTGGGACACAGTCCCCAGCTACTTTAAATCCCAGGTGGCCCTATGGAAGGATATTCCTGAGAACCATAAAACCAAAGGAAGCTCTTCCCCTGGAGACCAGATCTAATTTGTAATGAGTGATAAAGGTATGTGGAGTATCCCATGTTGCTGCTGCGCATATTTCATTCATGGAAGCCTTTTAAAACAAAGAGTTAGAAGGTCGCACTGAAAAAACAATCAGAAAAAACTTCATGAAAACTCCAGCCAAGCTAGAACTTCCAATGAGTGACCTCCCAAACTTCCTGTAACAGAGGCACATGGGATATATGCAAATGACCCCTATGAACATCAGGTATTTCAGCTATATGGTGATTCTGATTGCCCATGACTTTTACATTTGAAGTCGTTTTAATGGACAATATCAGGCCAATAAAGCCAAACCCCACTAGCTATGGAAATGCATATTTCGGACTTGGTATGTCCTCGTCAGTATAGCATACGGAGAGTGTTTGACTAAGCATAAGAAACGCAGGGTTGTTATACCCAGCTGGAACACCTGATGCTCATAGGGGTCATTTGCATATATCCCATGCGCCTCTGTTACAGGAGGTTTGGGAGGTCACTCATTGGAAGTCCTAGCTTGGCTGGAGTTTTCATTTAGTTTTTTCATTCATGGAAGCCTTGGAATGGAAAACAGCTGAAGTGGCCATTGACCTGGTGGATGCACTCTCACTGCCTCATGCAACCTGAGCTCCTTTTTATTATATATGTAAGGAATGCAATCTCTTAGTCATTTTGACAACGTGACTTTGCAAACTGACTTCCCTACAAGTTGGTCCAGAGAAGGAAACCAACAACTGTTCTGATTTGCTAAATCCTTTAGTTCTGCCGAGATAGAAACACAATTGTCTGTGGAACATCCAGCAAATGTATACAATACTCACCTTTGTTGGAAAAGCTGAGGAAGAAAACAGGCAAGTCTATGGTTTGATTAATGTTGAACTCCGAAACTATCTTTGGAAGAAAGGGTGGACTGATTGAGTAAATTAAGGTGATTTTGAGCACAAGCCCTGCATCTCAGAAACTCGTCTTGCTGAAGTTATAGTTATGAGGAAAAGTGTTTTCCACGAAAGAAACTTGAGAACCATGGTCAAATCCCATGGTGGTAAGGGGGCCTTTAAACAGAGGCTTCAAGCACAGAGTTCCTTTGAGGAACACACTACATAGTCTATGAGAAATTAGAGGAAGGTCCCCAAAACCATTATGGAAATTTGAAATGGCAGATAATATGCTGTACTGATGAGGTCATAAGAAGGTTCATAGGTTGGTACTAGGCTATCAGCCCTAAGGCCTATGCAAGTCTAGCCATAACAATTCCCTGGAAATTTCTTCCCAAAATATTTACTTCTCTGGGTCCCTGTCTAGCAGGGCGACTGACATGATCCCCAGTGTGAATTTCCTGTGAATTTCCTATCTCCCATCCAATCATCAAGGATCCTTTTGAAGAGGGCCAATGAGGCACTCTGCTTGACATGTATGGGCAGTCTATTCCAGAGTATGGGGAGTCTCTGGGTCAGGAACATATCCCTCCAGCATGTTTTGTTCATTGTGATAAGGTTTAGATCCCTGGAGCGTGTGGCTCTGAGGGATTGGGATTTCTTTAAGTGGAGCATGTCCAACAGCTCAGGGTTTGACATGGCCTTGTATGTTAAGCAGAGATCGCCTCTGAGTAGACGATATGCCACAGAGTATAGCTGGAGTTTTTTTTTTTAGACGGTCAGCATATGGCATCTGCTTTAGGCCTGTGAGTCTTTTAGTGAGGTATTTCTGTGGCCTTTCCAGCTGTTGCAGATGTCTTGTGAGGTACATACCAAATGGGGCATTATACTCTATAATGGGTCTAATGAGGGATGAGTACAGTGGGACAATGACCTCCTTTTTTTCTGGATGAAAAGCCCTTAGTGATGAGGTGTGCCATATAGAAGGATTTCCTGACTGTTGTGGCGATGTGGTTATCGAAAGTGAGACCACTGTCCACTTGTGTCCCTAAGTCTCTCATCACACTTTCGATGTTTAGTGTCCTGCCAGCTATGTGGTAGTTCATGGATACATGTTTTTTTCCAAAGGGGATAACTATATTTCTTGGCATTAAGCTTGAGCTCATGGCTCTGGCACCAGGCATGTTTCTGTAAGGCCCTTTTGTAGAATATCCACATAATTTGGGGATTCAATACTGGCTCCCAGTTTGCAGTCATCTGCAAAATTTGTTAGCCAGAGTCCCTTAGTGTTGGCTTGTATTTCAGAGAAGTAGATGCCAAACAAGAGTGGTCCCAGGACTGCACCCTGAGGTACTCCACTTGTCACTTGTCTGGAACTGGATTTGGAGTCGGCTACTTTTACAGTCTGGGTTCTGTCAGTAAGCCAGTTGGCAACCCATCGAGTGACATAGGGATTTATGCCCAGCTTAGTAAGTTTATCAATGATTCCAGAGTGGGGGATGGTGTCGAAGGCCTTGGTGAGGACCAGATAGGCTGTGTGGCCCACCTTACCCTCGTCCACAGCTCTGGAGACTGATTCGAAGTCAATCAGATTCAGGAGACAAGATCGGCCCTTCACAAACCCAAACTGGGTGGGGTCCAGTGTTTGAAGGTTGCCAATGTCTTTGTTTATAAGTTCCATGATAATGCGTTCCATGCCCTTGCATATCAGGCTTGTCAGACTGATGGGACGGTAGTTCCCGGGATCCAAGGCGGATCCTCCCTTGTGGAGATGGATAACTGTAGCTGTGCGCCACACAGTGGGCACGAAGCCTGTGGTGAGGCTATGATTAAACATGACACTTAGGTGGGGTGCCAGTTCATTTTGTAGTTCATGAAGTACACAGCCTGGGATGTCATCTGGTCCCATGGATGCTGTATTCTAAGCTTTGGAGAGTGCTGTTTCTACCTGTGTGGCTGTGATTATCGGAATTTGGCAATCTTTTGCTATTGAGATGGGCCCTTTAGGGGGTGAGAGGGGGGTGAAGTTGGCACTAAATCGATCTGCCAGGATATTGGCTGAAACATGCATGTCCACAGCCAGTGGGGTTTGGCTTTAGTGGCCTGAATTTGTCCATAGCAGACAAAAAGAAAACAAAGTCATGGACATTCAGAACTGCCATATAGCTGAAACACCTGATATCCTTATGGTGTAATTTGCATATATCCCATGTTACCTCTAATGCAAGAGGTTTCAAGGAATCGCACAGTGAAAAGTCTAGCTTGGCTAGATTTTTCTTTTAGTTTTTACTTTCGGGATGACATGTAAACCAACAACACTAAAATAAAAGAACAAATACGGAAGAATCCCAATGAAGTACGTATTTGAAAATGGCTCAGTAACTGGCTCAGAAAAATGTTCAGACCGATGTTCAATGATGGCATTCAGACTGGAGAATGGCCCTAGTATAGCCTGACCTGGACCCTAAAGATGGGAACAAGTTTGTAATGCCTTGTAAACGTAGTTATAGAGGACCAAGATTCTGCTTCTAAACACTTCTAGAATCCAACCCTTTCCAAAAAGCCAAAGATGAAACAAGACCCTGGTACAGTGGGCCTGGAATAGTTTTGTTGTGATGAGTACAGCAAAAGGTAAAAAATGGTCTTAGACAACAGTTTGGAAATGGTCTCATTTGACACAGTTTGTTCCTTCTCCTCACCTTCACAAGAAATGAACACGTGATCTGAAAAAGTATTTGTTATCAAGATAGCACCAGAGTTGTCTGTGGACATTCAAGGTATAGAATATCCTTTCTCCCTCATTTATTAGGTTCAGGAAAAAAAAAAAAAAAACAAGATTAATAGTTTGGCTTAAAGTAAACTCGGATACCATTTTAGGCATAAAAGGATTAGCTCTCAAAGAAACTCTATCTTTGTGTAAAATGAGACAGGGTGACTCACCATATGAGCTTGCCACTCAAACACCCTTCTTGCAGCAGTCAGAGAAATCAGTAAAACTGTTTTCTATGTTAAGAACTTCAAGTCAGCCAAGTTAACTGGTTCAAATGGAGCAAGTGTTAGTTTGTCTAAAACAAAATTATGATTCCAAAGGGGGGGGGCAGGTTTTTTTTGGGAGGTGTCTTATGCAAAACTACTTTCAAAAACCTTCTGACATGAGAATATGTTGAACGAGGAGGATCCATTTGCAGACATGCTGAAATGGATGATAAATGAACCTTGATGGTGGAGTAAGAAAGGCCACACCATACTTAAATATTGTAAAACCAGAGAACGACTAGCCCTGAATGGGTACTGGTTATGTTACTGGTACCAACTAGAAAACTTTTTCTATTTGATAATATAGGATTTATGAGTAGCAGGCTTTCTTGCCTCAGTTAGTACGTGCTACATGTCCTCAAGTAAACAGGTGCCTAAAGGGAATTAAGACCCTATCATCCAGGCAGTCGGCTGAAGTTAACTGTTATCAGGCTGTATTAAATACCCCTGTTCTTGTGTGGATAGAGCCATTCTGTGAGAAAGCTTGTATCAATCACCCTAGGCCATTTCCAAAGAAGGGTGAACCACGGGTGCCTGGGCCAGGAGTCGTCACCAAGAAATTTCTTTTCTGACAAACCCCAGGACTGGGAAATGAAAATATACGTGGTGTTGATGCTGAGATCAGAGAGATTTCAGATACCACTGTATCTTTCAAATGTGGAGTCTTGCCATGGGTATCATGGAAATCGTGGATGCCATGAGAACCAAAATCCTGAGGTATTCCCTTCTGCTGTATCTTTCAAATGTGGAGTCTTGCCACAGGTATCATGGAAATCGTGGATGCCATGAGAACCAAAATCCTGAGGTATTCCCTTGCAGTGAACAAAGTCTGAGTGGAAAACTTTAGAAATATATCTAAATATCTATTTTTTCCTGTGGAAAGAGATATAAATAAATATTTAACTTTAACAGTGGAAGAAAAGTTCTTTGAACTGAGGTGTCTACTTGACATCCCAGAAACACAATCCTGTATGAAGAAGTCAAGAAAGACTTCTGAATGTTCTCTTGGAATCCTAGTTTGTACCAGAGACCTCTCACCTAAGACAGAGATTCCAAACACCTTGAAAAAGACTCTGCAAATATAAGCAAGTCATTTAAATATGGAAACATGTAGATACAATGTAGCCTGATTTGAGCTATAGCTGGAGCTAGACACTTTGTGAACACTCTTGGTGCATAAGGCAGAGAACTAATAATGCGATCCATACAAACAAAATCTTAAGCAATGTATGAAGTCTGGATGAACAGGAATGTGATAAGTCTAGTATTACCAGGAAACTTGATAGAGGAAGAAGAGATAACAGGTTTTGAAGTGACATTTTGAATTTGGGCACCATCACAAACAGGTACAGGAAAGAAACATTCAGAAATGGTCTTGAAGCATTTCCTTTCTTTGGCACTAGAATCATCCATGAATAAAATCCCTTCCCCAAATGGGAAAGAAAAATGTTATGTATTCACCATAACATTCATGTTTGGTATCCATCTTGCCATTCATTCGTACTGGTTGGGTACGGAGCCAATCCTCGGCCGTCCCATCATGCAGTGCGATTCCCCAGATCTTGTTTGCTGCTACTCATAGCCATATGTGAACACTAGTCCTACAATAAAGAATATTAAAATGGGAAGAAAGCGAGAGGAGCCCCTGTCCAAGGAAGAAATTCTCCAGGTTCTCAAGGAGTTTTAGGCAGGGAGAAGGTGGGCGGGATCGTAAGAATGCATGGCGACATGGACAACAAACAGCAGAACACACCAGTCAGTCCAGAGTGTCACACTGACCACAGAACTTAACACAAGCACAGCACAGCACGTAGTCATTGACACAATACCAGTCACACACTGGCGCGTCCCGGCTCAGAGGACTGACACAGGAGAAGGTCACAGTAAGCTGCCTGAAGGATCTCCGGCATACACATGCTTGCCTGTCACTCAGGTCTCTCAGCAGCGAATTTCAAATCCAACTCAGTCATTGTCCGACTGTCTGTATGCAGCCCAGGGCGTAAATACCCTGGGATTGTCCGAAAGAGTACCACTGGACTAGAGACTCTGATTAGGAGGCTCTGAAAGTGACACATGCAGGCGACCTGACCCTGTATCTACCTTCACCAAAGAATGATGCCCACAATACAGAGATAAGATGAGTCTGCTTTAACAATTGGCTTAAACTCTGGATGAATTGTCAAGGGAAGGGGATCATCTGCGGGGGATGACATGCTGGACATCGCCATGAGGCGGCTTGCCTGGCGGGCCTGAGTTCAGGCTATTATTCGGGCTCTTGCAACCCCATGGAGTGCCTTTTAGGCAGGCTCAAATTCTAAATACACAACCCTACCTACCAAAAAGGAAAAAAAGGCTAAACTAACTGCTCAATGCCAGAAGTCTAAATCTCAAAATGGCTCACTCAGGTCCCTTCTCGCACGAGGAGAACATCGATCTCTGTGCAGTGACAAGCTCCTAGTTCAAGGCCTGGGAGAGGGCAGCACTAGCAGGTTTACGTACTCTTATAGCGTTCCGAGCCCCAAATCCGCCAAATGCAGGGAAGGGCCAAGAATATTCATCACCATATTTCATCAAGACAGACTGACCTCAAGACTGCGATGCATCGGAGACCATCAAGTGCACCATCCCATAGAGCAAGACCAATCTACCAAGTGCTTAGCATGTTACCAAGCACCCTCCTGACTCAGGAACCTTCAGGAACCCTCCAAAACACTAGTATGAAAACACTAGAGGGATAAATGTATCACCCAACATAACCTCATAATTACCTAATATAGAACTGGAACCCAGACAAGCAGCCAAACCCCAACCAAAAACAAACATAATTCATAAACTCAAATCACATCATACACACAGAAGAGAAAACCACAAGAGGAGAATCATCACAAAATGAGGGAGCACACACACAAACATGACAATGTTCCCCACTGGAACACTGACCCCTCACTGGTATAATCAGATCTAACTGGTGTCTCATCCCACCTAATCACTACCTTGGAAAAACTTCTTGGCCCCCGACTTCACACTAAAAAAGAAGTGTGTGGTCAGCTACAAGGAAAGACAGCATGCCTTCGGCAGATCCCTTACAGCTGCTCCACCAGTAAATGCCTTCTACCAGCACCTGCAGACTGCATGGATAAAAACAAACCACTCAAAACAAAGACTCTTTGTACCAAAGACTCTGTACCAAAAAGGATAAGTCTACAACAACAAACTCAGCAACAAAAAAAGGCTAAAACTCTGAGCAAAAAAGGTAAAAGGTAAATAATCCTTGATCATAAAAACATCAAAACTAAATAAAATCCTCAGTAAAAATCAAAAATCCAAAAAAAAGTCAAAGATGCAAAGGCAACTCAAAGACATAAAATCATTCCATCTGGCTAAAAATTAAAGAAAAACTCCCAACTATGCTAAAGACTCAGAACAGTTCAAAAATGATGTTACTGATACTGATCATACAGACATTGCCAACATACTGGCCCCGAAAAGGCAGCAAGAGCTCCCTAAGGAGAGCAGATTGCAGCACCCAGCCCCAAGGCCTCCCAGGCAAGAAGCACCTCTCTCCAAAGTTAAAACAAAACACAGCATCCATGGGACCTGATGGTGTCGCCGGGTGCTTCACTTAAACTCAGCGAGAATTAAACCCACAGCTAGGACAGCTGTTTAATCATAAGTCTACTCTCTGGATGCATTGCCCAGGAGTGGCGCACTGCAACTGTGGTCCCACTTCACAAAGGCGACATCTACGTTATAGTGAGTATACAACTTCTTTATGTTATGTTGCCCTGTCTTGCCTTCATTCTTACTGGTTGGGACAGCGTCCCTAGCACCATATTCCTAGGGTGGCTCAACAGTGGAACCAAAGGAGGCCCCGTCCCTGGAGGCCAAATCCACTTTGTAATAAGTGATAAATGTGTGAGATAATATTATCCATTGATAGTTTAGCTTGGTAGGCAAATGACATTGCCATAGCCCTAGTAGAGTGACCTTTGACTTTTAATGGTAGTTGTCTGTTATTAGAATTATAAATAAAGGTAACACAATTTGAAAGCCAGTTTGAGAGTGACACTTTAGAGACTGGCATGCCTTTTTTGACTTCTGAAAATGAAACAAACAATTGATCAGACTCCCTGAAATCGTTGGTTCTATGTAAACAGAATCAAAGTTGTCTATGCACATCTAACTGATGTAGCTTGTATTCTGCCTTGCTGCCATAATTAGGGAAAAACACTGGCAGCTCAACAGATTGGTTTAACTTATGTTGTGAATACACCTTAAGTAAAAAAAGGTGGGCTTGTCCAGAGAGATACCCTATCCTTATGGAAGATTAAATAAGGAGGTCTGATTGATGAAGCTTGCAATTCCGAGACTCTTCTTGCAGAGGTAAATAGCAACTAAGAAAATTGTTTTCCAAGACAGAAATTTGAGGTCACAAGATGATGAAGGTTCAAAAGGGGGCAAGGTCAGATATGTTAGAACAAAATTCAAGTCCTATGGCAAGACTTGTTCTTTAATGGGGGTCGTCTTAATATGCAGGTACCCTTTAAAAAGGCTTTAAACAATCTGTGTGACTTCAAGTTAGAAGTTCCGTCTCCTATGTGATAATTTAGAAATTGCAGCTAATTGCACCTTGACAGTAGCTGCCGCTGAACCTTGTTGAAAAAAAACTGATAGGAACTCAAGAATAGAAGAGATCGGAGCAGAAAGGGGATCAATGTTTTTACTCTGAGCCCAGAGTGAGAACCTTTTCCATTTTCTAGAATATAGCTTCCTAGTGGTAGCTCTGTGTGAGGATACAAGGACACGTTTAACTACTGGTGTAAAATTGTGAAGGCAGACTAAGTTGGGAACTGGAGCAGCCATGCTGTCAAATTGAGGGTTTGAAGGGAGGGGTGGCGGGTTCCCAACATAGGAGTCAAAGTCTGGAACTAGGTCCAGAGCCCATGGTTCCTCGGGTTAGAGCAAAATAGCTGCTGCATTTGGCATTCATGGGAGTGGCAAATAGGTTGCAGCAAGGCTGACACCATTTCTGGAATATCCTTTCCAGTATTTCTTTCTTTAGAGACCACTTGTGAGGCATCAGAATTGCTCTGCTTAGCCTGTCTGCTATTATTTTGGATTTCCCCGGGATGTGTGTTGCTATCAGAAAACGTTGGGAAGAGACTGCCCATTGCCATACTCAGAGTGCCTCTTGGCAAAGGGGGTAAGAGTTGGTTCCTTTTTGTTTGTTTATGTACCAAACCACCGATATATTGTTCGACTGAATTACAATTGTTTCTAGTGGAAGAGAGTCTTGAAGTGCTTGCAATGCTAAGAGCACTGCTCTCATCTCTAGAACATTGATGTGCAAATGGGTCTCTTGTTCCTACCATGTGCCTCGGACCGTCCTCCCCAGATAATGCCCCGCCCCCACCCTATCTGGGAGGTGTCCGTTATCACTGTTGCCAGAGGTTGTTGTAGGATAAAGGGTCGAACTGATGTGACATGACTGGAGAGAAGCCACTATCTTAGATCCTTCTTGCATAACTCTAATTCTGATCTGGTGACACATGGGGAATGCTTGTAAGGACCACTGAGAAAAGAGAAGCCACTGAAGAATTCTCATGTGCATCCTGGCTAAAAGAAAAAAAGTTATGTACCTACCATAACGTTCCATGTTAGTTGTCTTCATCTCGCCTTCCTTCTTGCTGTTTGGGTTCGGAGATGATCCTAGGCTCCGACTCGGCCATCTTCTATAGCTCGAGAGCGGTTTACTGTCTCGAGGCTACCCCTTATCCCAGAATGCCCAGTGTCACCTACCCAGATCTCGTTTGTGATAGCGCACACTAGCGCACACTAGACATAAGTAGAGTAACCAGTTACCTAAAAACTGGTTGTCCAATACACCTAAACAAGGAAAGAGTCATAAATTACCTGGCATGTGAAGTAATAAAAGATACTCAGCCAGTGAGAACAAAAGGAACTCCTCTCAATCCTCTAGGAAGGGGGAAGGAGGGAGGGATGCAAGAAGGAAGGTGAGATGAAGACAACTAACATGGAACGTTATGGTAGGTACATAACTTCTTTATGCAAAGTTGTCCATCTCGCCTTCGTACTTGCTGCTTGGGACAGCGTCCCTAGCACCTAAAATCCTGGGTGGCTCATTGGAACAGGCTCTTCAGAACAGTAGACCCAAAGGAAGCTCTGCTCCGGGAGACCATATCCACCTTGTAATGAGAGATAAAAGTATGAGGGTTTGCCCAAGTGGCAGCTGCACAGATTGAGTCTATGGTCAACCTAGACTGAAAGGCTACAGAGAGGTGGCTAATGCTCTAGTAGAATGACCTTTTGGTTTAGCTGGTAGCTCTATTTCGTAACTGATAAAGGTAATAGTATCAGATAACCATCTGGATAAGGTCACCTTAGAAACTGGAAGGCCTTGTTTACTGAAAGCATAAGAAAAAAATAACTGGTCTGACTTTCTTAGTTCCTTAGTTCTATGGAGGTAAAAACACAATAGTCTGTGTACATCCAAGTTGGTGGAGCTTGTATTCTGCCTTGTTGCTGTGATTGGGAAAGAAAACTGGGAGATCTATGGATTGATTTAAATTGTTCTCTGAGAGACTTTAGAAATAAAGGATGGTCCTCAGAGAAACTCTGTCCTTGTGAAACACCATTTAAGGATGACGAACACATAGTGCTTGAAGTTCTGAGACACGTCTAGCTGAAGTGACAGCAACCAGAAAAAGTGTCTTCCAAGAAAGAAATTTTAAGGAACATGATGCTGCCGGTTCAAAGGGAGGTAAAATTAAGGAAGCTAAAACTAAATTGAGATCCCAAGGAGGAGGATCTCTAACTGGGTGTGCTCCTCTCATAAAGGCCTTGCAGAGCTTATGAGACATTATGCTAGAATTGAACATACCGATATAAAAATTAGAAATGGCAGCTAGCTGTACTCTAATGGTAGCGGAAGCCGCACCAGACTGAAAAAGTTATGCTAGAAATTCAAGAATTTCATGGACTGGTGCTGAGAAAGGATCCAAATTTCTAGATTCTGCTCAGTAAGAAAACAAACAGTTTCCATTTACTAGCATACGTTTTCCTCGTAGTAGACTTATGTGAGGAAATAATATCACTGACTGCTGGGGAGATGCTGGAAAGCCTGGCTAAGGTTGGAAGTGGAGTAACCAAGCTGTGAGCTGGAGAGTTTGAAGGGATTGATGCAACCCACCTGATTGATGAATCAGAAGATCTGGAACCGGGTCCAGAATCCACGGTTGATCCAGAAGGTGGAGGTGCAGGAACAGGAACCATAGCTGTAGAGGCCAATATGGGGCAATGAGGATCATTTTGCAACCCAAATGATTTTGCTTTCTGTACGAGTCTTGGTATTAGGGGAAAAGCGTAAAGGAGTCCCTGAGGCCAGTCGTGGACTACAGCATCTCTGGCTATATGACCTGGAAGAGGAAGAAGGGAGAAGTAGCTGCTGCATTTGTTGTTGAGAGGAGTGGCAAATAGATCGCTGCAAGGCTGTCCCCATTTGCGGAAGATCTGCAACTTCCTGATTCAGAGACCACTCATGAGGCATGAGGATAGCTCTGCTGAGCCTGTCCGCTATGACGTTGGATTTCCCAGGGATGTGGGTTGCTATCAGAAAACGCTGGGAGGAAATCGCTCATTGCCACAGTCTGAGTGCTTCTCAACACAAGGGGTAAGACCTGGTCCCACCCTGTTTGTTCATGTACCACACCACTGACATGCTGTCCGTTTGGATTGCAATGGCCGCGGAAGGGAGTCTTGAAGAGCTTGCTGCGCTAGGAGCACCGCTCTCATTTCTAGGACACTGATATGCAGATGGTACTCGCCAGGTTGCCAAGTACCTTGGACTGTCCTGCCTAGATAATGCCCCCCCCCTATCAGGGAGGCGTCCGTGGTCACTGTGGCTACCGGAGGGGGTTGTATTAAAGGTCTGCCCTGAATCAGTAGTGGGGAGACCATCCACCAAGAAAGGTGCCTTTTGCATGTTTCTGTGATCAGGATCATGTGAGACATGGGTAGCTCCTGGAAAGACCACTACGTGAAAAGAAGCCACTGAAGGATTCTCATGTGGAAACGCGCTAATGGGACACGAAGAATGGCAGCTGCCATGGAGCCTAGAGCTTGGAGGACATATCTGACTTGAACCCTTTTCCTCTGCATTAGAATTAACACTTGTTGACTAATAGTGGAAACGCTTTCCTGTGGTAATCTTGCAAACATTTCTTTTGTGTATAATTCTGCTCCTATGTATGTGACAGACTGACAGGGCAACAAGGCAGATTTTTAGAAATTTACTGTAATGCCTAGTTGAGTGCATGATGTGATTGTATAATCCCGTGCCTCTAAGAGTTGATGCCTGGTGGTAGCAGTCAGGAGCCAGTCGTCTAGATAGGGAAACACCTGGAATCCTTCATGCCTCAGGTGAGCCGTGACTACTGCCATACACTTGGTGAACACCCTGGGGGCCGAGGTGAGACCAAATGGCAGAGCTCCAAACTGGTAATGACTGGCCCCTACCTGGAAGCGAAGAAAGCTCCTGGAGCATCTGTCCATCTTGATATGGTAGTACATGTCCTGAAGCTCTATCGAGCACATCCAATTGTCCTGACCCAGAAAAGGGAAAATGGACTGCAGTGTCACCATCCGGAACTTTTCTTTTTGTACAGATTTGTTGAATCTGCTGAGAAAGTACAGTTGTGTACACTTACCATAAATGTAGATGTTAGAGTGTATTCACTGTTGCAGTCATTACATTTGGGTAATCCTGCTGGCAGGTTGCCCTCAGTCGGCTAGAATTCCAAAGTCCTGGGTCCTGCGTCGGCCGCTGTCACCCCTTCCTTGATGTCAGGTCATCAGGGGTATAAAAGATGCGGGCGCCATTTTCTTTAGTTTTTCTTGCCCCAGATGTCACGTGCCGCCTAAAAGGGTAGCCAAAATGTATATATATGCAAATAAATACATGCACCAATATAAACTTTACCTTCATCTACAAGCAAATACACCACATAGGTTGTATAAATCAGAGAAGGAAAGAAGTTCCATCAGAAGAAAAAGGGGGATGGCGGGAGGGTAACCTGGACTGCAACAGTGAATACACTCGAACATCTACATTTATGGTAAGTGTACACAACTGTACTATGTTCTTCGTGTTTCACTGTTGCAGTCATTACATTTGGGTAGATTCCCAAAGCTAAGGTTGGGAGGCTGGAGCTAAACAACATTAGCGGCGGCTATGAGACCCTGCAGAACTGCAGTGGCAAAGCCTGCCCTGGATTTAGAGTAGAGTGGCAGATGATCGTGCTTTGTAAAGGTGTGCACTGAACTCCAAGTAGCAGCCTCTAAAATGTCCTTGGTTGGTATTCCCCTGAGAAAGGCTGCTGAAGTGGCTGCAGCTCTGGTGGAATGTGGCATAATGCCTTTAGGCACTGGCTTTCCATGGTATAAGTAGCAGAAACAAATGCAGTGGCCTATCCATTTTGAAACAGTCTGGTTTGAGATAGCCTTTCCTTGTCATCCTGCAGCATATGTCACTAGTAATTGCTCTGTTTTTCTGAAAACTTTGGTTCTGTCCAAGTAGAATCTAAGCGGTCTGTGTACGTCCAAAGAATGCAGAATTCTTTCCCCCTTGTTCTGTGGATTTGGATAAAAAGTTGGCAGATGGATGGTTTGATTGAGAGCCACACTGGACACCACTTTAGGCATAAATGTTGGATTTGTCCTCAGGGAGATCCTGTCCGGATAAAAAATGACAAAAAGGTTCCACAGCCATGAGTGCCTATAGCTCTGAAACTCGTCTTGCAGAAGTTATTGCTAGGAGCAGAGCTGTTTTCCAACATAAAAACTTTAAATCAGCAGTAGCAGCTGGCTCAAAAGGAGGCAGGGCGAGTTTTTTCCAAGACATAGTTGAGGTCCCATGCAGGCATTGGTGATCTCCTTGGAGGCCTTAAGTTTTTGGCTCCTCTGAGGTACTGTTTTAAAAAGGGATGAGAAAAGATTGGTGGCTCTGCATTGTAATGCACCAAAATGGCAGAGGCATGAATTTTAATAGATGCGAAAGAAAGGCCTTTGTTCAGCATCTCAGTTAAGTATTGTAAAATCTGAGGAATATTTGGCACAGCTGTATCTGTTCCTTGTGCCTGGTTCCAAGCACAGAATCTCTTCCATTTACCAGCATAAGATTTTCTAGTACTAGGCCTTCTGGCTTCTAAAATGACATCCATCACAGCTTTGCTGAGAGGTGTGTTTTGTATGACTACATTATCCGCCATGCTGCCAGGTTTAAAGTCCTGAGCTGGCTATGCAGGATCTGATTGTTTTGCTGGGACAGTAGATGCGGTACTTGTAGTAGGGTCCAAGCTGGGCATTGAGACAAACTCCTTAATATTGGGTACCAATGCTGGGCCAGTTTGGTGCAATCAGTATCATCTTTGGCTTCTCCTGTCTGACCTTTAGCAGTACCTTGGGGAGGAGAGGCAGAGGGGGAAAGGCATACACTGATAGATCTTTCCAGCTGAAGGATAGGGCGTCCACTTTCCATGCTTGTCTGTAATAAATCCTTGTGCAGAATCTCTGTAGTTGGTAGTTGTGAGGGGAGGCAAATAGATCTATGTCCGGGCATCCCCATTTCCTTGTTATCATGCTGAAGACTTGTGGATCCAGCTGCCACTCATGGGGATCCATGAGGTTTCTGCTTAGTTAGTCTGCCAGAGTATTTTTCCTTCCTGGCAGGAATTGTGCCTGCAGATGTACTTAGCAAGTCAATGCTGTGTCCCACAAAGTCATGGCTAGTCTGCAAAGGGTGTAAGAATGTGTGCCCCCCCTGCTTGTTTATAAACCACACGACCGTGGTGTTGTCTGTCTATCAGTAGTTGTCCTGGTTAAGGAAGGTCCTTGAAGGCTGACAGGGCATTCTGAACAGCTAGCATCTCTTTTTGATTGATATGTAGATGCATTTGGTTTGAGGTCCATGTTCCCTGAATGCATTTTCCTGCCATGTGGGCCCCCCAAGCATAATCTGATGCATCCGCTGTTAGTGTTTGCCTGGCTGGGGGTAATGTGAACAGCTGTCCCTTGTTTTGGTGACAAGCCTTTGCCCACCATCAAAACTCCTGTTGCAGGCAGGGAATGAGAGTAATTATAGCTTCCAGGCTGTGGCAATGTTGAGTCCAAACACTTTTTAGGTACCATTGAAGTTTCCTCATATGCAATCTTGCATATGGAATTAGTAGGATGCAGGATGCCATGAAACCCAAAGCCTGCAGAATTTTTCTTGCAGATAACTGGGCCTTTGTTGCTAACATTTTGAAGTAGGCAGTCAGTTGTCTTTGCTTGTCTGGCGTGAGATAAGCCATCTGGGCAGTTGTATTTAAGCTTGCACCCAGGAATATTATCTCTTGAGAGGGTACTAGTTTTGATTTCTTTTCGTTGACTGTGTACCCTAGGCATGTTAAAAGTTTTTTCACAAACGCCAGATACTGTAGAAGAATGTCCTTGTTCTCTGCTTCAATCAGACAGTCCAAGTAAGGATATATTTGTATTCCTCTTTGTCTGCAGAATGCAATTACTGGTGCCAGGCACTTTGTAAAGACCCTGGGCGCTGTAGATAAGCCAACGGGCAGTGCAGAGAATTGGTAATGCATTGACCCAGCCTTGAATCTGAAGTATCTTCTGCATAGTTGTCTGACTGGGACATGCGGGTATGCCTCTTTTAGGTCTAAAGTTACGAGCCAAGTGTTCTTGCCCAGCATGGGCAGTAGCTGCTGCAAAGTCAACATTTTGAATTTTGGTATATCCAGGAATGTATTCAGAATAGATAGGTCCAGTATTGGCCTCCAGGCCTTGTCCTTTCTGGGTACCAAGAACAGTCAAGTAAAATCCTTGTCCCCGCTCTGGCACTTGTTGAATGGCCCTCATATCCATGAGGGATGAGACTTGTTTTTGTGCCTCTGCCCATTGATTTTTTGGCAGATCTGGCCAGCCGTTTGTCTTTTGCAGGGTATGGAAATGGAACTTGTAGCCTTGTGACACGATATTTAGAACCCACTTGTCCTGGGTTATAATGTGCCAATTTTGAAAAAAAAAGTGCAAATTTCTCCCCTAAGGGTGCTGCCAGGAAATAAGTGCTTGGTGCAGGCAGGGGGAAGTCATTGGGACTTTTTCCTGTAAGGTTGTGATTTGTCTTCTCCACTGTTGGAGGTAGAAGCACCCCATTGCTTTGACCTATATGAACCTTGAGCCTGGGTTCTGCCTCTCGGGTGCCTGGGTCTACCCCTTTGAGGTCTGTCTGACACTGGAAAGGACCAATTCTTTGTTGGCCAGTGTCTACTGAACCTAGGTGGCTGTACCTGTAAGAAATCTTTGACCGTTTGCATAGATTTAGCCTTGTCCTCCATTTTCTTTAACACCTCTTCTGCCTTAACACCAAACAAAGAATCATGCTGTAAAGGTGCATCTAATAATTTAACTTAAACATGATCTGGCAGATTTTGTTCCTTTAGCCAAGCATGCCTTCTAATTACAGAACCAGTAACTGCGGCCCTGCAGGGGGCCTCTAAAGAATCAAAACCACATTGCAAAGT
This sequence comes from Protopterus annectens, assembly GCF_019279795.1. Lineage (NCBI taxonomy): Eukaryota > Metazoa > Chordata > Ceratodontiformes > Protopteridae > Protopterus > Protopterus annectens. The sequence continues at coordinate 400,889,476 of NC_056740.1, read as the reverse complement.
ATGCTTTCCAACTTGTTCAGCCGCATGCAATACATCCTGCATTTCCTTGTTTTCTGCACATTCAGAATTTAACAACATTTTCTGTTTAAGCAATGCCATGACATGTTGCTGATATCTGAGCATATGAAACTGACGGATTAAGGCCCTTATAGCCAAGGTGGCAGATCTGTAAACTTTTTTTCCCCATCTATCCAGTGCCCTAGAGTCCCTATCAGAAGGGGTAGGGTTTTTGCAGCGGAAGCCTTAACACCCTTGGGACCCTGAGAAATAGTTTCCGGGTCTGCAGCAAGGTTTTTAAAAAGGAATTTATGTGAATCAGGTACCCTGTAATATCTGTCAGGCTTAACAGGAGCTGGAGGCAAGGAGTCAGGGGTAAGGCTCGACTCCGAAAACACATCTACAATGTCTAACACTGGAGGGATGGCTAGTGGCTTGTGTTGAGGTAGTAACACAAAATCTCTGAGCCTCTTTTTAGACTCTGAAAAATCTTGGCTCTCCTAGTGGAAATGCTCCCTCATGGTATGTAATGTTTCCCCAAAAGAATAATCCTCAGGAGGAGAAGCTGAAGGCATGGATTCTTCAGCATCAGAATCCTCATAAGGGGGGAAAAGAATATTCCTGATCAGAAGAGGAGTCAGAAGAAATGGAAACCTGATCTGAAGATTCATAGTCAGTCTCTTGCTTAGGCCTTTTATCAGAAGGGGGATGGGAATCCCTGATCAAGGTAATCAAGTCTTCGGCCATTTTGAACATTTGTTTTTTGGGCATGGAGGCCTGTCCACGTGGCTCTTGAGGTTGCTTCTTTGTCTTTGAAGGTGCTTTAGTCTTTGCCTTTGACGTCGGTTTAATGTATAGGCGTTTGGGTCTGAATACACCTTCAGAAGCCGGTGCCTGCTCAGCGGCTCTGGACCCATCTGAAGGATTAACGTCAGAGGCTCCAACACCAAGTTTCCAGCGGCATGGCCGACTCCACGTGGGAGTCGGTAGCAGCCTGCGACTCTAAAGTAGCAGTCATCAGGGGCTGCGAAAGCACCTCACTGAGAACCGGCGACTGGCTTAGGAGAAGCCTCGTCGTCGGGTTTGGGCCTCGGCTGCCTTTCTTTTTCTTTGCGTTTTTTGGGAACTCCGGTAGTCGGATGGCTTTCCGACGACATTTCTGGATAATTAAATCTGCATCCAAAGTAATTTAAAGCATAATCATACCAACGCTTAATAGTGCGTTGGTTAAATCTAGCACAAAGCAGACAACCCAGAAAATTATGATCAGGGCCTAGGCAAGGAAAACAGTAAGAATGAAAATCCTTATGAGGTATTTGCTTCCCACAAGAAATACAATTAACTTTTTCTGACATCGGTTCTGGAGCAAGAATAAAAAAGTTTCCCCAATGGGGTACTTAGCTTTATAGAAGACTTCGGATCTGAAATTCTAACTCGAAAATCTCAGGAGTCGGCTGACCGGCACTTGCGAACTGCTTCTGCTTCGGGCACCACATGGCAAGAAAGACTAAAGAAAATGGTGTCTGCCGCATCTTTTATACCCCTGACGACCTGACGTCAGGGAAGGGCCGACGCAGGACCCAGGACTTTGGAATTCAGGCCGACTGAAGGCAACCTGCCAGCAGGATTACTCAAATGTAATGACTGCAACAGTGAAACACGAAGAACATCCAGTATTGGTCTCCAGTCCCCTGTAGTTTTTGGTACTAAAAAGAATCTTGAGTAAGGTCCGGATCCTAGTTGGTCTGCGGGGACTTCTTGAATGGCTCTTTTTTCTAGCAGTCTTAAAACTTCTGTGACTGCTTGATCCCTTAGATTGGGTGGGACATCTGGGATGGACTTTTTTGATTCTATGGGGGATTGATGAAAGGGAATTTTGTAACCTCCAGATATAATAGTACCCATCTGTCTCTTGTTATATTTTGCCAGGCTTTTGGGTACAGTGAAAGTCTTCTCCCGACTGCCTCCAGAGGTGAGCTGTCGGGCAACCCTTCAGGGATGCTGGAAGGGCTTGGAAGAGAAGGTTTCTCTGTCACCCTGGTTTTGCGGTCCCCCTTTGCCATGAGGGCAGCATCTGTTATTGCTGTTTTCCCCCTCTGCCCCGGGGGAAAAATCACCACGTGTGTCAGGCAAGGGTCCCTGGGATTTTCGGAACCACATCTTTCTGCTCTTCTGACCCTTAGGATAAGGTCTGGAAGGGGTGGAAAAATGGACTCTCATGGCAGAGAGAGTCTTGCCTTCCTGCTCACACCTGGTCAACGTGTCTTTCACCTGAGGCCCAAAGAGAAAGGAGCCATCAAAGGGAGTATTGGTGAAGGACGCTCGAAAGGGTTCCGCAAACTGACACAGCTGCATCCAAGCATGTCTCCCGAGAGCCACACCTGTCCTGGCGGCTCTGCTCGCTCCATCAGCTGCATAGGAAATCAGCCTCATGGAGGAGGTGAGTATGGAATTAAGAGTCCAAGCTGAGAAGCTAATTTGTCTGGTACTCCCTCAGCTGTAGGCTCTTGAAGGGTATCTCCAAGCTCTTTCAGGCAATCCCTTTGAAGACGTGTAAAATGGCATAGATAGTTCAGGGACGTCGCTGAAGTAAACATTAGCTTTCCATATCTGTCCATCATCCGAGACTCTCTGTTTGGAGGATGAACAGATGAAGAGGTTTCTGCTCTTTCTTGGTGGCTGCTGCTACCACCATGGCATCAACGGACACACCTTTGAAGAAGAATTTTTGTCCTGGGGGGCTGTAATAAATTTGTTTGGTCTCCTCAGAGTAGGTTCCACAGAATCTGGAGCTGACCAAGCCTTTCGAGCAACTACAGACATGAGTGGATCGAAAAGAGGAGATACCCAGGAGGTGGAAGGTCGAGAACCGAATGCATCCAGGTATACAGACTCGTCCTCGGTAGGGGCTAGGGAAGTCCAGTCCCCACTCTGTCTAAGCATTTCAAGCATGTCCAAAAAGGAAACATCTTCAGTGGGGGACATTAGGGACCCTTCCGATTCATCCATGTCTGTACCTGAGGTGACAGACTCAAGGGAGTCTATGTGCTTCCTCTTGCACTTCTTCCGGACAGGCTCTTCCGAGTGATCAGGGAAGGCTTCGGAAAAAGAGGGATCACCCAATGGGGTGTCCTGGGACAGAGGTTCCCTACACTTGGGGTCTGGAGGAGGAGTAGAGGTTGGAACAGACACCATGGGGGGAGGAGCCGATGGAGCTGGCAGTAGAGCTGTTTCGGGGGACAGCACACTCCGCATGACCTCGAAGGTGTCCCGACCTCTAGGCAGAGAAAGCTCCGAAGAGACAGGAGTCCTTCTCCGTGTCGAGGGAGACTGCTCCGAGGCCGATGTTGAAGCCGAGCTCACCTGCGCCGAAGCTCTGAGGGGAGAGAACGGGTTCGGACAAGGGTCAAATGCCATTCCCCCCTTGGAGCAGACGAGAGAGCCCTGGCACCCAGATCCCTCGATAGAAGGTACAATCGAGGTAATCTGAGCCAACGTCAGAACAGAAGGAGAGAATGATCGGTGCTGACTGTTCTACTACCTGCAGATCCATGGTCTCCTGATCCGAGCTACATGTAGTCGGAGGAGGAACGGAAATAGAGGCGGTTGGAGCAGTTACCTGCTGAGGTGGGCTGGACAGTAATTTTGCCGAAGCCTGCGACTTAAGCAACCTACTTACTACTCTCTCCATATCATGATCCAATAATCTAGAGGATCGAGAGGAGTGGGAAGAATGATGGCAACGTTCACTCTGTAACAAGGGTGACTGAGGTGCCGAGTGGATGGGCTACAAGGACGGAGATCTCAGTCTCTTATGGCTCTGAGACGGCTCCGAAATAGCAGATGGAGTTGACGGAGGAGTTGCCTTGGTGCCAGCCGGCACCGACATACTTGGTTGGTCAAGTAAAGGAGTCGGCTCTGAAGGTGGAGCCGACGGCTTGACAGACTTAGGGGATTTCGCTGGCTGAGTACTTTTAGCCGGAGAATCCTGAGGCTTCAATAATCCCCGAAGGATTAATTTGTTTTTGCGCTCCTGCAGGACCCTTGGACTAAAAGCGTGACATATAGAACAGGAGTCCTGCAGGCGAACAGCGCCCAAACAATATACACAACTAGTGTGCCCATCTGTCAGAGACATTTTCTGACAGCATGAGTCACACTTTTTGAAGCCAGATAACTTGGTATCTTTAGAAATTTTCCTAACAACAACAAACTAAAGAACCACAATAACAATAAGAAAAAAGTTATAATTATCACAACTTAAACAGCTAACCTAAGAGAGGTGGAGGAGAACTCTAAGTTAAAACGATTTCAAGGGAAAAGAGGCCTGCAGAAAGGAGCGACGGCTAACAAAGCGCGCGCACACACACACAGACACACACACAGACACACACACAGACACACACACAGACACACACACAGACACACACACAGACACACACACAGAGACACACACAGAGACACACACACACACACACACACACACACACAATATAAGGCGATAAAGGGTATAAGTACTAAGAGACTAAGGTTAGCAACACTTTCAGAATTACAATTTTACAATAACAGCAAAAATATGTAAAACAAAACAATACTAAGCCTGAGCCAGTAACGAATCAACCTTGCAGCTGAAGCGGCAAACAAGATCTGGGTAACTGACGCTGGGCATTCTGGGATAAAGGGTAGCCTCGAGCCAGTAAACAGCTCTCAAGCTATAGAAGATGGCCGAGCTGGAGCAGAGGATCGGCTCCGAAACCAAACGGCAAGACCGAAGGCAAGATGGACAACTTAACATCTAGGGTTATTGATGATGCAATCGTCCCTAGAACTTTCAGGACCGTTTTCACGGTTACTTTCATTTTTGGCAGAAGATCGGAAATTTGTTGTCCGAGTACCATAACTCTTTCTGCAGGTAATTTTGCCATCATGGAGACATGGTTTAATTCTGCTCCTATAAAGGTAATATGCTGATAAAGCAACAAGACAGGCTTCCCTAAATTTATGCCTAATTGAGAACAAAATTGTAGGGTTTGGTCTCTGGACTGTTGTAGTAGATGCTTGGTGGTGGCAGTCAGAAGCCAGTCATCTAGATACGGAAACACCTGGATTCCTAGCCGTCAAGTGAACCGGGACTACTGCCATGCATTTGGTGAACACTCTGGCGGCTGTAATGAGACCAAAGGGCAGTGGTCGGAACTGATCATGACTGGCTCCCAGCCGGAAGTGCAAGTAACTCTTTGATGCTCTGTCCATTTTTATGTGGTAGTACGCATCTTGAAGGTCTATTGAGCACATCCAATTGTCTTTCCCTAAACAGGAAAGAATTGACTGCAGTGTCACCATTTGGAACTTGGACTTCTTTACGGATTCATTTAGTTTGCCGAGATCCAATATGGGTCTCCAGTCCCGTTCTTTTTGGCACTAAAAAGAATCTTGAGTAAGTTCCGAATCCTATTTAGTCTGCAGGGACTTCTCGTATGACTCTCTTGTCTAGCAACTTTTGAATCTCTATAGTTGCCTGTTCCCCTAGACTGGATGGAACGTCCGGGATCCTTCGGAGATGTTGAACGGGAAGGGAAAAGGGGATGGAATAACCTCTGGATATTATACTTTGTACCCACTTGTCTTTTGTGATATGTCGCCAGGCTTCTGGGTACAAAGATAATCGCCCCCCGGACTGCCTCCTGAGTAGGACAGATGGGTCTCCTTTCAGGAGCGCTGAAAGGGGTAGCCGCTGAAGGAATCACAGTCACCCTGATTTTTCGGACCCCCTCTGCCTCGTGGACGGCATCTACCATTATTACTTCCCCCTCTGCCTCTGGGGAAGGATTTACCAAGTGTGTCCTAAAAAACTCCCTGGGATTTCTTGAACCACATTTTTCCACTCTTCTGACCCTTAGGATAGTGTCTGGAAGGGATGGAAAAACATACCCCCATGGCAGAGAGAGTTTTCCCTTCCTGCTCGCATCTGATGAGTGTGTCCTTGACTTTCAGTTCAGAGAGTGAGGGAAGTACAGTTGTGTACACTTACATTAATGTAGATATTCAAGTGTATTCACTGTTGCAGTCATCACATTTGGGTTATCTGCTTGCAGTAGCCCTCGGTCAGCCAGATTATCAAAGTATTGGGTCCTGCATTGGTTGCTGTCTCATCTTCAGTGACGTCCGGTAGTCAGGGGTATAAAGCATGCAGCTGACGCCATTACATCAGTTTTTCTTGCCCCAGATGCCAGGTGCCCCCCTTAATGGGAAACATATAAATACATACACACACAAACGGTTATACCTCCAAAAAAAAGCAAATACACCAAAAAGCTTTTAAGTATAGTAAAGCAGAATAGAGGTATAGCCAAAAGAAGTCAAGGGGCTGGAGGGAGGGTAACCAGGACTGCAACAGTGAATACACTCGAACATCTACATTTATGGTAAGTGTACACAACTGTACTATGCTCTTCGTGTTCCATTGTTGCAGAAATTACATTTGGGTAGATTCCCAAAGCTAAGGATGGGAGGAGGAATTTAGATAGCATTAGGACCAGCTATAAGGCCCTGCAAGACTGCAGTGGCAAAGCCAGCTCTGGATTTAGAGAAAACTGGCAATTGGTAATGTTTGGTGAAAGTATGTACAGAACTCCAGGTAGCAGCTTCTAGGATGTCTCTGGTAGGGACACCTCTGAGAAAGACTGTAGAGGTAGATGCAGCCCTGTTTGAATGGGGTCTAATCCCCTGTGGGAAACGTTTTCCATGGTGCTTATAGCAGAAATGAATGCAATGGCCTATCCATTTAGAAATGGTTTGCTTTGAAATAGCCTTCCCTCTACCCCTGCAGAAAACGCCACCAGTTGTTCAGATTTCCTTTGAGGTTTAGTCCTAAGTAAAATCTAAGTTGTCTGTGCACATCTAAGGAGTGCAGTATCCGTTTCCCTTTGTTCTGTGGATTAGAAAAGAAGGTTGGCAAATGAATGGACTGATTAAGAGCCACAATGGATACCACCTTGGGCATTAAAGAGGGATTGGACCTGAGGGACACCCTGTCCACATGAACGATGATGAAGGGCTCCACTGCCATAAGAGCCTGTAATTCAGATACCCTTCTTGCTGAAGTGATTGCTAAAAGGAAAGCTGTTCTCCAAGAAAGGAATTTTAACTCTGCAGTTGCAGCTGGCTCAAAAGGAGGAAGAGTGAGTTTTTCCAATACAAACTTAAGGTCCCAGGCTGGAGTTGGGGCTCTCCTGGGTGGTCTTAAGTTTTTGGCCCCTCTGAGGAACTGCTCGAGTAGTGGGTGAGAAAAGAGGGGTGGTTCCGTGTTGTAATGAGCTGAAATGGCTGAGGCATGAATTTTGATGGCGGAAAAGGAAAGGCCCTTGTGAAGCATCTCAGTAAGTATTGAAGAATCTGAGGTAAATTGGGCGCTGCTGCGGCCATCCCTTGAGTTTGGTTCCAGGCACAGAATCTTTTCCATTTTTCAGCATAAGATGTTCTAGTACTAGGCATCCTTGCCTCCAAAATGACATCCAACACTTGTTTACTGAAGGATGGTAATGGAGCGATTAGGTAATTAAGCAGGCTGCCAGGTTCAGGGTTTGAAGCTTGGGGTGCAGAATCTGGCTCTCCTGCTGAGACAGCAGGGTAGGGGTTTGAGGCAGGTGCCATGGGGCCAGCTGTGACACACTGAACAAGAGGGGGTACCAGTGTTGGCTTGGCCAGTCTGGTGCAATCAGTATCATCCTTTGTTTGTCCTGTTTGATCTTTAGCAGTACTTTGGAGAGGAGAGGCAGAGGAGTAAAGGCATAAACTGATAGATTTTTCCAGCTGAAGGACAGAGCATCCACTATCCAAGCTTGTTTGTGGGGAGTCCAATTGGTAATTCTAGGGGGGAGACAAACAGGTCTATATCTGGGATCCCCCATTTGCTTGTCAACATGTTGAAAATCCTTGGTTCCAGTTTCCAGTCGTGTGGGTCCATGAGGGTTCTGCTTAGTCCATCTGCCAGTGTATTTAGTTTTCCTGGCAGGAATTGAGCTTGTAGATGTACTTGGTAGCTCAAGGCTGTGTTCCACAATGCCATGGGTAGTCTGCCGAGTGAGTAAGAATGTGTATCCCCCTGCTTGTTTATGTACCACATAACAGTGGTGTTGTCAGTCTTTACCATTAATTGTCCTGGAAGAATGTGGTCCTTGAAGGCTGTCAGAGCATTCTGTACAGCTAACATTTCTTTATGATTGATGTGAAGGTGCATTTAAACTGGGTTCCATTTGCCCTGAATGCACTTCCCTGTCAGGTGCGCCCTCCCCCCATGCACAGCTTGATACATCTGTTGTTAGGGTTTGGGCAGCAGGGGATGGTGTGAATGGTAGTCCCTTGTTTTGGTGGCAGGCCTCTGCAAACCAAAGAAACTCTAGGCGTAGACAAGGAATGATAGGAATCATTGCTTCTTGATCCTGAGAATGTTGACACCATGGGCTTTTTAGATACCACTGTAATGTCCTCATATGCAGTCTTGCATATGGAATTAGAAGAATGTAGGAGGCCATGAACCCCAAGGCTTGTAGTATTTGCCTTGCAGATAGCAAGGTTTTTGTGACCGCTTGTTTGAAGTAGGTTGTCAAGTGAATTTGTTTCTCTGGCATGAGGAAAGCCATCTGGGAAGTTGTATTCAAACTTGCTCCCAGGAATATAATTTGTTGACAGGGTACCAGGTGTGATTTCTTTTCGTTTATGGTGTACCCCAGACAAGTTAGAACCCTCTGTACAAAAGCCAGATGATTCAAAAGTATGTCCTGGTTTTCTGCCTGAATTAGACAATCGTCCCGGTATTGGTATATTTAAATATTTCTTTGCCTGCAAAATGCAATGACTGGAGCTAGGCACTTTGTGAATACCCTGGGCGCAGTAGATAAGCCAAAGGGCAGTGCAGAGAACTGATAGTGCGTGTAGCCTGCTTTGAAGCGTAGGTATCTTCTGCAAGATTTCCTGATTGAGATGTGCAGGTATGCTTCCTTTAAATTTAGTGTTGCCAACCAGGCATCTTTGCTTAGCATAAGAAGCAACTGGTGAAGAGTCAGCATCTTGAATTTTGGAATCACCAAAAAGGTGTTTAGAGTAGGCAGGTCCAGGATAGGATGCTATGAATTGTCTTATCTAGATACCAGGAAAAATCTCATGTAGAAACCTTGTCCCTTTTTCTCTTCTGGTACCAATTTAATAGCCCCTATGCTTGAGAGAGAGAGTGTACTTGCTTTTGGGTCTCTTCCCACTGCTTTGGAGGTACATCCAAGCCAACTGCTTGGAGTTGGTGATGTGTGGAAGTGAAATCTGTATCCTTGGGACACTATATTAAAAAGCCATTTGTCCTGGGTAACGAGTCCCCAGTTCTTTGCATGAAGTGCAATCTTTCCCCCCAAAGGGGCAGTCAGTTGAGAAGTGCTTGGAAGTTTTAAACAGAAGTCACTGAGACAGTTTACCATAGGGGGGAGTTTTATTGCTCCCAAATTTGGAAGTGGAGGCCCCCCACTGCTTATTCCTGTGCATACCCTGGGACTGCAGCCTGGGAGCACTGCTGCATCTGGGTTTGGACTGAGAAGGTCTGGAAGAGGCAGGAAAGGGCTAATTCTTAGAAGGCCAATGTCTACTAAATCTTGGAGGTTGTACTTGTAAAAACTATTTAACAGTTTGCATAGATTTAGCTTTTTCCTCCATCTTTTTAAGAACTACTTCTGCCTTGTTGCCAAACAGGTGGCCCTGATTTAAGGGATCATCCAGTAATTTCGCTTTAACATGATCTGGCAAGGATTGCTCCTTAAGCCAAGCATGCCTTCTAAGTACATACCCAGTTACAACAGCCCTGCAAGATGCCTCTAGTGAATCAAAACCACATTGCAAAGTATGTTTTCCAACTTGTTCAGCAGAACGCATAAAAATCCTGTAAATCCTTATTTTCAGCACAATCAGGAATCAACATCATTTTCTGTTTAAGTAATCCAATAATATGCAGTTGATACTTCAATATATGAAACTGGCAATTCAAGGCCCTAATGGCCAAAGTTTCAGAAGTGTATACCTTCTTACCCCATCAATCTAGTGCCCAGGAGTCTATCAGAGGGGGTAGGATTTTTGGCAGTAGTAGCGTTAATGCCCTTGGGTCCCTGTGAAATGGTTTCAGGATCCGCAGTAGGATTTTTGAAAAGGAACTTATCAGAGTCAGGAACCCTGTAATATCTATCAGGTTTTCTGGAAGCAGGAGGGAAAGAGTCAGGGAACATGCTAGATTCCGAAAAGGAAGTATCATAAGCAAACTCAGTCCTAGGTCTCTTAGAGGGGGAAGGCTGGCTTCCCCGATTAAAGTAATAAGGTCTTCAGTCATGCTTATCATTTGTTCTTTAGGCATAGAGGCCTGACCATGTGGTCTGGGCCTCAGTTTTCTAGGCATGGTTCGAGTTTTAGGCCTTGAAGAAGAAGATGGCGCCGGTTTAATATGCAAGTCAGTAGGTCTGAATACACCCTCAGAAGCCGGTGCCTGCACAGCGGCTCTGGACCCATCCAAGGTAGAGACATCCGCAGGTTCCACAGTTGAAGCATCTCGCGGCATACTGGACTCCGAATGGGTCTCAATAGTGGCCTGCGAATCTGAAGTAGCGGGTATCAGGGGCTACGAAAACGCCTCACTGAGTACCGGCGAACTGGGCAGCCTGTCTCTGTCTTTATCTTTGCATTTCTTCGGAATGTCGGTAGTCGGATGGCTTACCAAAGACATATTAGGATAACTGAACCGAGCACCAAAAAATTTAGAAGCTCAACTATACAGACGGATAGTTTGTGGTTGAAATAAGGCACAAAACTGACAGCGAGGTATGTCGTGGTCAGGGCCTAGGCAAGGAATACAGTATGAATGAAAATCTTTGAGGTATTTGCTTTCCACAAGAAATGCAATTATTTACTTTTAATGACATCGGATTAGAGCAAGAAAAAGTTCCCCCAACAGGGTACTTAGCTTTTAGTTGAAGACTTTGGTTCTGAAACTCAAAAATGAAAATTTCAGGAGTCATCCGACCGGCACTCGAGAACTGCTTCTGGCACCGCACGGCAAGAAAGACTGATGCAATGGCATCGGCTGCATGTTTTACACCCCTGATGACCTGACGTCACAGAAGAAGAGACCGCAACCGGCACAGGAGCCAAGACTTTGTTAATCAGGCCGACTGAGGGCTACCTGCAAGCAGATAAACCAAATGTAATGACTGCAACAGTGAAACACGAAGAACATCTGAGCTCTACTCTCTGTCTGAATCAGAAATCTGAGGAAAAATCCCTGAATCAGTCCCTGCAACTTCCTGTTCAGACTCAGACTCTTAAATCACTGCAGGAAGAGAGGAATCGCTCTCTCTTTTACCAGAAACTACTTCACAAGATGGATCAACAGCATAAATTAAACCCTGAGCCAGTCCCAGTAAACCGGTCCTATCCAAAGAAATTTGAGGAAGAGTACATACGTGCTTGGTTTTCTATATTTTTGACAGAAAAATGGGGACAACCATGCTAGTAATACCAGCAGCTGCTTCCCCAAGGACAGGCACAGCATTCTGACAAAACAGGGAAACCTTCCGTGTTCCCTCTCCCAGGACCAATAAGAGTGGCTCTCTTTTGCCCACTGAGGGGACTCCAAAAGTCAGAGAGGATTTGGCTAACCCCTAGTCCATACTGGTTGTAAGTATTACACAAGTGGGATCCACAGTAAAAGATGAATAATCTGATGGACAACAAATGGCCACAGCAGTATCACTCACCTGTAGCTCAGGCAAACTGCTAGCCTGCTGAGGTGGCAAAGGTTGTTTGCTTAACTTTTTCTTTTTGCTGCTAGAAGGACCTACAGTGGGACCAGTAGTCTGTTCCATTGTCAAGACGAAATGGCACCTCTTTCCCAGAGAAGGCAAGCAGCAAATTTAAGTAAATCTACCAGTCCACAAGTTACTTTTTTTGACAGAGACACAGCAAAAAACACGCTAGTTTACAGTACCTTTAAACTGACAGAAAAAAAAAATTTTCTGTTTTAAAAAAGTTAACAGTTTTAAGACAGTTCGTTATATAACATTCTAGCTTTAAAGTAGCTTTCTTGCAGAGGAAAGTATAAAACAAACAAAATTTAAGAATAGAAGTTTCGACCCTAAAAGGGAACTTATCTGCAAAGAAAAATGCAAGCCAACTGTCAATCCTCATAAGCTTGACAGAAGTGTAATCTTCAGTGGCAGTACAACTCGGAAAGGCTTTGTGCCCAAACTTACCTTATAGTCAAGTTCAGCTTGAGCTGCTTGACAGTTTGGATGCATGGAAGGTGCCCTGAAGCTTTGGAAGCTGGCAAGATATAATCCACACAGGTAAGGCTACTGATCAATATGAAGAACATTAAATTCTAACATATAAGCCCTAACAATTCAAAGTTCTGAAAACCAAAATTGCAGAAGCATATACGTTTTCCCTAATACTTATCCATAATCTTCCCAGCCAGGCCAGAAAGAGCAGAATTGGAATTAGCCAAATATTTATCTGCAGGAGGATTACCTAAAGCTACTGCTGCAGAATCAGGTTTAGTATGTACGTGTAGGTATATATATATATATATATATATATATATATATATATATATATATATATATATATATATATATATATATATATATATATATATATATATATAGATCTAGGATGTATGCTCGACTAAGCATACGTCCAAATCCATAACACCCGAACACACTAACGAAAGCGCTTTTATCGAAAAAGCGCTATTGTTAAAGCATGTGACCAAAAAAAAACACCCCCACCCCCCCTACTTTAACATTCTCCATCCAAAACCACACTACAGTGGGGAAAAGGGAAATTTCCCTTACCCGCACCGTAGTACAGCCTCGGCAACAGTCATACTTACGCGAAAGTGCTTCTTCGGTGAACAGCACTTTCGCGTAAGTATGCCCAGCTGTTTGGATTTCCGTCGGTTGCTCAGTCGAGCAAACGTCCTAGATCTATGTATGTGTGTGTGTGTATATATATATATATATATATATATATATATATATATATATATATATATATATATATATATATATAAAGCTTAAAAGATTAAGGATCTTTACACAACCTATCTGCATTTTTAGAGTCCGCAAGCTATCAGGAGATTGCAGGTGGTGACGCACACATCCTCCAGAGAAAACAGTACAGGAGGAATGGGTGCAGGTTCTGGAATTTCCTTGTCTAATACTGTGATTCATAGTATTTTCTAAGACTGTGGAACCTCAGTGCTCTCCCACTGGAAATAAGTCTCACAGAAAGATAACACCCACAGGGATAATAAACTGAGATGCTCTCTGAGTCTGAATCAGAAAACTGAGAATACCCTGCATCGATCCCTTTATCTTCCTGTCCAGATTCAGAATCTTGAATATCTTCAGGAAAATAAGTATCTTTCATTTACCAGAAATCACCTTAAAAGTCACTTCTTTCATAAAATAAGAACATAGTAAGAAGTACTTTAAAACACTTGTCAGCACCAAATAAGTAAAATAAAAAATTCACCACAGATAAAGTGGTTTTCAATTACTTTAAACAACTTTCAAACTAAGAAAAATACGTGCTCCTGCTTAAAAATAGTTACCATAGGTCTCATGACAGTCCATTAAAGCACAAACTCCTAGCTAAGAAAAAACTTTCCTAAACAGTAAAGTACACTAAAATAAGCAATTTTAATGTAGAAGGGAACACCACAGCTCATTGTCGACCCTTAAAAGCTTGATGAAGAGCCCCTCCTCAAAGGCAGGAAAACTCAGTATGGCTTGGTGCCCAAATCTGTCTCTAAGTCAGCTCAGCTCGTGCTGACAGTTTGGGTGCATGGAATGTGACAGCTGTTATATCCTTGCCAGGATAAAACCCATACAGCTACAGCAGCAGTCATCAATATGATGACTGTCAAGTGGTTCTGAGGTAAGTAAGCCAATGACTTGTCTCCCACAAGCACAGCACCAAACAACCAAAACTTACAAATCCACACAAAACTTCAGTCAGGAGAAAAAAACTCTTCTTCACAAAACACACAAGTTCCTTAAAAATGAAAACGTTTCTAAATTTTCTTTGGTAAAACAAATCACTTTTACAGAAAAAAAAAGTTATGTACTCACCATAACAATCCATCTGAGTTGTACTTCACTTGTCTTCAACCTGTGGGTTACGAATCCGACACGGCCGCATATGCAGCATCTGATTCGAGCTCTAAGCTCCTCCCCTTAACCATAATGCCAGTGTCTCCTTCCTCCCTTCAGATCAAGTTTGTTGCCCAACACATACCCAATGCAGCAAGACCTTACCACTACTGGAAACCCTAACTTCTTGAGCCAAAGCATGACAAAGGACATCATTGAGATATCCATCTTTCATATATACAGCCAGCACAATAGTGACAAGGTCAGGGAAAGGAAGGGAGGATGGTTGAAGACAAATGAAGTATAACTACTCAGATGGAACATTATGATTAGTACATAACTTCTTTATCTGAAGTAGATGACTTCATTTGATCTTCAACCTGTGGGACAGAGTCCCTAGCTACTATACACCTGGGAGGCCCTCATGGAAGGATATTCCGGAGCACGGCAGAGCCAAAAGATGCCCTGTTCCTCGATACAATGTCCAATTTATAATGAGAAATGAAAGTATGAGAGAAATCCAAGTAGCTGCAGAAAGTACAGTTGTGTGCACTTATTGTAGATGTTCGAGTGTATTCACTGTTGCAGTCATCACATTTGGGTTACCCCTGCCAGGGTAGCCCCTCAGTCGACCTGAATACCAGATATTTAGTATTTCTGTGTTGGTTGCTGTCGCTTCAGGACTGACGTCAGGTCGTCCGTAGTATAAAGTAAGACAGCTGATGCCACTACATCAGTTTTTCTTGACCTAACCTGTCAGGAACCCCCATGTGAGATCCAGGTTCTGGTGGAAGAACCCCACCAACAGAAAGTAAATACCAATATGCCCCTTGTAAGGAAAGAGAAGAAAGAGGGGGTTGGAGGGAGGGAAACCAGGACTGCAAAAGTGAAAACACTCGAACATCAACATTTATGTTAAGTGTACACAACTGTATTATATTCTTCGTGTTTCACTGTTGCAGTCATCACATTTGGGTTGATTACCAAACCTGAGGAAAAAGGTGGAGGCAGTCAAGGAAAAGTACAGTTTTGTACCTACCATAAATGTAGATGTTCGAGTGTTCACCCTGCTGCAGTCATCCCACTAGGGTTATCCTGTCGTCAGGCGGTCCCGCAGTCGGCCGGATTTCCAAAGTCTTGGTCCGACGTCGGTTGCTGTCGCCTCATCCCTGACGTCAGAGCGCCAGGGGTATATATATTGCAACAGACGCCATTTTCTTCAGTTTTTCTTGCCCCAGATGTCAGGTGCCCCCAAAAGGGTGATCCAAATTAGTACCAAAAGGTGTGCACACTGCACAAACACAAAATCCCTTCAGCTATAAGCAAATACATCAGTAAGGCATAGCAAAGATTTAGCCAGTAGATCAGAGGGGTTGGAGGGAGGGTAACCTGGACTGCAGCAGGGTGAACACTCAAACATCTACATTTATGGTAGGTACAAAACTGTACTATGTTCGTGTTACCCTGCTGCAGTCATCACACTTGGGTAGAGTCCCAAAGCTAAGGTAGGGTGGAGGCATCATAGAGGGTTAGTGGAGGCAATGAGGCCCTGCAGAACTGCAGTGGCGAAGCCTGCCCTGGACTTAGAATAAAGAGTTAAGTGATAGTGTTTGGTGAAGGTGTGTACTGAACTCCAAGTTGCAGCTTCTAAAACTTCCTTGGTAGGAACCCCCCTGAGAAAGGCTGTAGAGGTAGCTGTTGCCCTGGTAGAGTGGGATCTAATGGTAGGAGGAACTGGTTTCACATGATGGGTATAGCAGAATAGTATGCAATGGCCTATCCACATAGAAATGGTTTGCTTGGATACGGCCCTCCCTTGAGAAGCTGTAGTACAGGAAACAAAGAGCTGGTCAGTTTTTCTGAAAGCCTTAGTTTTATCCAAGTATTAACGAAGCTGCCTGTGAATGTCCAAGGAGTGCAGGAGTCTCTCACCTTTGTTCTGTGGATTGGGGAAGAAAGCGGGTAGGTGGATGGTTTGATTTAAAGCTACACTGGAAACCACCCTAGGCATGAAGGAAGGATTAGTTCGTAGAGAAACTCTGTCTTGATGAAAAATGAGGAAAGGTTCCACTGCCATAAGTGCCTGTAATTCTGAGACTCTCCTAGCAGAAGTTATTGCCAGGAGCAGGGCAGTCTTCCAAGATAGGAACTGAAGGTCTGCAGAAAAAACTGGTTCAAAGGGAGGTAGCGTTAGTTTTTCCAGAACAAAGTTGATGTCCCATGTTGGTGTAGGAGCTCTTCTAGGTGGTCTAATGTTTTTTGCCCCTCTGAGGAACTGCCTTAGGAGAGGATTTGAAAATAAAGGTGGATTTGTGTCGTAGTGAGCTGAAATAGCTGATGCATGGATCATAATTGAGGAGAAGGAAAGTCCTTTATGCAACATCTCAGCTAAATACTGCAGAATGCAAGGCATATGAGGCTGAGTTGTGTCTTGGCTTTTAGCTTGGTTCCAAGCAGAAAACCTTTTCCATTTGTCAGAGTAAGCCTTCCTGGTGCTTGGCCTCCTGGCTTCTAGAATAACATCCAGTACTGCTTGCGAAAGAGGTGCAGGTTGGATACTTAATTGATTTGCCATGCAGCCAGGTTTAAGGTTTTGATCTGGCTGTGTAGAATCTGCTTGTTCTGCTGCGTGAGCAAATGAGGTATTTGAGGCAATATCCATGGTGGGCTGTGAGCCATATTCTTCAGTAGCGGGTACCAGTGCTGGCATGGCCAGTCTGGGGCTATGAGAATCATTCGAGGTTTCTCCTTTTTGACCTTCAAAAGTACCTTTGTGAGAAGAGGCAATGGAGGAAAGGCATATGCTGTCAGGTTTTTCCAACTGAAGGAGAGAGCGTCCACTTTCCAAGCTTGTTGGTGGAATGTCCTTGTACAAAATTTTGTCAGCTGGTAGTTTTGAGGACTGGCAAACAGGTCTATATTTGGTAGACCCCATCTTTGAGTTATCATTGTAAATATTTGTGGGTCTAGCTTCCACTCGTGGGGATCTTTGATGTTTCTGCTTAGGTCGTGTGCCAATGTGTTTTTCTGTCCTGGCAGGAATTGAGCTTGTAACCGGACTTGGTAGGCCAGAGCTGTGTTCCATAAGATTATTGCTTGCCTGCAAAGAGGGTATGAATGTGTGCCCCCTTGTTTGTTTATGCACCACATTACTGTGGTGTTGTCCGTCTTTATTGCAAGTTGTCCTGGCTGTAGTAGATCCTTGAAGGCTGTCAGAGCTTTCTGTACAGCTAGCATCTCTTTTTGGTTTATGTGCAGTTTTCTTTGTTCTGCAGTCCATAGGCCTTGAATGCATTGCCCTGCCATGTGTGCCCCTCAGGCATAGTCTGAAGCATCTGTTGTGATAGTTTGCCTGGGTGGGGGCAAGGTGAAAGGCTGACCCTTGTTGAGGTGACATGCCTGTGCCCACCATAGAAATTCCTGTTGAAGGCAGGGAATGAGAGATATCACTGTGTCCAAGCTGTGGCTGTGTTGAGGCCATACGCTTTTTAGGTACCACTGTAATTTCCTCATATGCATTTTTCAAATGGTATTATCAGAATGCAAGATGCCATGAAGCCCAAAGCCTGCAGAATTTTTCTTGCAGTTAATTGGGTCTTTGTTGCCTTTGTCTTGAAATATTGACTCAGTTATAATTGCTTGTCTGGTGTAAGATAAGCCTTCTGGGCCGTTGTGTCCAAGCTGGCACCCAGGAATGTAATTTTTTGTGAGGGTACTAGTTTTGACTTCTTTTTGTTTACTGTGTACCCCAGACAATTTAGTAGATGCTTCACAAATGCCAGATGTTGTAGGAGAATGTCTTTTCTTTCTGCTTGGATGAGGCAGTCATCCAGGTATGGATATATTTGAATTCCTCTTTGTCTGCAGTATGCAATTACTGGTGCCAGGCATTTTGTGAATACTCTGGGCGCAGTAGATAAGCCAAAGGGCAGTGCAGAGAATTGATAATGGGTTAAACCTGCAATGAAACGGAGGTATCTTCTGCAACTTTGTCTGATAGGGTCATGCAGGTATGCCTCCTTGAGGTCCGTTACCAGCCATGCTTCCTTGCCCACCATGGGAAGTAGCTGCTGTAGTGTTAGCATCTTGAATTTGGGAACTTGTAAGTACGTGTTTAGAATTGAAAGGTCCAGAATTGGTCTCCAAGCATTTTCTTTTCTGGGTACTAAGAAGAGACTTGAGTAAAATCCTTGGCCTTACTCTTGAGTTGGTACCCTTTGAATGGCTCTCATGGCCATGAGAGCTGTAATTTGTTTTTGAGCCTCTGCCCTTTGATTTTGTGGCAGGTTTGGCATTCCTCTTTTTATTGGCAAGGTGTGGAAGTGGAATCTGTATCCTCGTAAAATTATGTCTAGGACCCATTTGTCCTTTGTGACCATGTGCCAGTTGTCTGCAAATAGTGCTGGTTTCCCCCCCAGGGGGGCTGACAAAAGAGCTTTGTTTGGCCAGCTGAGGTGCAAGTCATTGAGTTTGCCTTCTGGTGGATTGAGACCTGTCTTCTCCTCACTTCTGGGTTGGAGTGCCCAATTGGCGTGGTTTATACTGAGCTTGTGGTTGTCCTCTGCCCCTTGGGCGCCTGTATTTACCCCTCTGAGGCCAGTCAGTGGCTGGAAAGGACCAATGTTTTGTTGGCCAGTTTCTGCTGAAGCGAGAGGGTTGTACTTGTAGGAAATCTTTGACTGTCTGCATTATCTTCCATTTTCTTTAAAACTTCTTCTGCTTTAACACCAAAAAGAACATCCTGCTGTAAGGGAGCATCTAGTAGTTTTGCTTTAACATGATCAGGCAGACTTTGTTCCTTTAACCAGGCATGCCTACGTATAACTGATCCAGTGACAGCTGCTCTGCAGGAGACCTCTAAAGAATCAAATACACATTGTAAGGTATGTTTGCCCACCTGCTCAGTGGCGTGCAACAAATCCTGTACTTCTTTTAATTCAGATTGTTGAGGGAGGGTGGTTATCTTTTGTTTTAACTGAGAGATCAGAAATTGCTGATACTAAAGCATATGAAATTGACAGTTTAATGCTCTCATAGCTAAAGTGGCTGAGGTGTAAACCTTTTTCCCCCATCTGTCTAGTGCTCTTGAATCCCTTTCAGAAGGTACTGGATGTTTAGCCATGGAAGCCTTAGCCTCCTTGGGACCCTGGGAGATGGTCTCTGGGTCAGCCACTGGGCTTTTGTAAAGGAATTTGTGGGAATCGGGTACTCTGTAGTATCTGTCAGGCTTGGCCGGGCAGGAGGTAGAGAGTCAGGGTTGAAACTGGATTCTAAATAGACATCATCCACAATGTCCAAAACAGGAGGGATGGCTAGGGGTCTGTGCTGGGGGAGTAAAAAACTCTCTGAGCCTTTTCTTGGAATCAGAGTAATCCTGACCTTCCCAGTGAAAATGTTCCCTCATAGTGTGTAAAGTTTCCCCAGAAGAGTAGTCTTCTGGAGGGGAAGCTGAGGGAATAGAGTCCTCAGCATCAGAGTCTTCATAAGGAGAGAAGGAATAGTTTTGGTCCTCAGAGGAATCCGAAGAAATAGACAGTTGTTCAGAGGAAGCAGAATCTTCCTCTTGTCTAGGTCTTTTGTCAGGAGGAGGCTGAGAACCCCTGATAAGAGAAATCAAATCTTCAGCCATCTCGAGCATCTGTTTCTTAGGCATAGGGCCTTGAACAGGAGACTGAAGTGAAGCCTTTTTCGATTTAGGAGTCGTCTTCGACTTGGAAAACGTTTTGACTGTAAGAGTAGTCGGTCTGAAAACGCCTTCAGAAACCAATGGCGTTTCAGAAGCACCGACGTCCTTGGAAGGTAAATCGTCGGAAGGGCCTGAAGTACAAGGCTGCGTCGGCCTAGTACATTCTGTCAAAATATCTGTAGCGGTCTCGGGTTCCAGAACTGCGGTAATCAGAGGCTGTGTCGGAGCCTCACTGACAACCGGAGACCGGATCAACCGAGACCTCGGAATCGGGTTTAGGCCTGGGCTGTCGGTCCTTGTCCCTGCGCTTTTTGTGCACGCCGGTAGTCGGTAGCTCCGACGGCATGGTGTAATTAAATTTTCTACCAAAAAAGTGTCGTGCGAAATCAAATAGTCTTTTAATAGTATGTTTATTAAATCTAGCACAAAAACGACAAGAAGTGATGTCATGATCAGGGCCTAGGCAAGGTATGCAATAAGAATGAAAATCCTTTTGAGGTATTTGCTTCCCACAAAAAATACAATTGTTAACTTTTTCTGACATCGGTCTGAGGCAAGAAAAGTTTCCCCAATGGGGTACTTAGCTTTATAGAAGACTTTGGTCTGAAATTTGAATTCGAAAATCTCAGGAGTCGGCCGACCGGCACTTGCGAACTGCTTCTGCTTTGGGCACCGCGTGGCAAGAAAGACTGGGGAAAATGGCGTCGGTTGCAATATATATATACCCCTGGCGCTCTGACGTCAGGGATGAGGTGACAGCAACCGACGTCGGACCAAGACTTTGGAAATCCGGCCGACTGCAGGACCGCCTGACAACAGGATAACCCAAGTGTGATGACTGCAGCAGGGTAACACAATGAACATCTAGGGGCTCGCTAGGATGCCCTGCACGACTGCAGGGGCAAACCCTGTCCTGGATTTGGAGACGATAGACAGGTGGCAATGCTTGGTGATGGTGTGAAAAGATGTCCAAGTGGCAGCCTACAGATGTCCCTGGTGGGGACACCTCTGAGGAAAGCTGCAGAGGTGGAGGCTGCTCTGGTGGAGTGAGTCCTGAACCCCTTGTGGAGAGGCTTTCCATGTTGTTTGTAGCAAAAATGGATGCAGTGTGCTATCCATTTGGAGATAGTTTGTTTGGAGATGGCTTTGCCCTCTGCCCCTGCAGCAAAGCTAACCCAGCAATTGATCAGACTTTCTGAAGGATTTAGTCCTGTCTAGATAGAATCTGAGCTGCCTGTGCACATCTAGAGAGTGCAGGATCCTTTCTCCATTGTTCTGTGAGTTAGGGAAAATGGTGGGCAAATGAATGGATTGGTTGAAAGTCACACTGGACACCACCTTGGGCATGAAGGATGGGTTAGTCCTGAGTGATGCCCTGTCAGCATGGAAGATGATGAAGGGATCCACAGCCATGAGTGCTTGCAGCTCAGAGACCCTTCTGGCTGACGTGATGGCCAGAAGGAAAGCTGTCTTCCAGGAGAGAAATTTTAGCTCTGTTGAAGAGGCAGGTTTGAAGGGGGAAAGGGTGAGCTTTTCCAACACAAAGTTAAGGTCCCTAGCTGTGGTTGGTGCTCTTCTGGGTGGCCTCAAGTTGCTAGCCTCTTAGGAAGCAGTCTTCAAATATTATAATTCATTTCAGCATTTCCATGAGCAGAAAAAAAAGTAGAGTAAGTTTTCCAACACAAAAATTGAGATCCCAAGCAGGGAGTAGCAGGAGCATTGGGTCTTATATTTTTTGCCCTCTAAGAAACTGCTTGAACAAGGATCACGAAAAAATGGTGTGGTCACAAATCATAGAGGCTGAGATTTGCTGCACATGAATCTAATGGAAGAGAAGGACAGACCCTTGTCCAGTAACTCAGTAAGATATTGACCAAAATGTTAGCCCTTACTACTTACAAGCTGATTTCGATTAAACTCTCGTTTGGAAATATTTCAAAGCGCCAACCTGCACTCATCGCAAAAAGCTGCATCATCAGACAGACAAAAGCAAAAAAAAGGAGATGATGGCCGTCATCATGCGCGTAGTACCCCTGCGTACTGGCGTCAGTCCTAATCGCGCCTGACCGACGTCAGCCTTCTCTACTGTTTGATCAGAGGGTGTGAGAAGGGGCTGCTCAGTGGGAAGATGAGCAGAGACAGCAGAGGCATGACTTTTAAGAGAAGAAAAGGAGAGTCCACTGTGTAGCAGGTCAGCTAAGTAATCCAGAATGAGAGGGAGGGAGGGAGGGAGGGCTGTGCCGTATTGGCTCCCAAAGCCTGAATCCAGGTGCAGAACCTTTTACATTTTTCAGCATAAAATTTCTTAGTGCTAGAGCGTCTGGCCTCAAGTATAACATCTAGAACCGGTTTGCTAAGGTTGACAGATTGGGGGTTAGAGAATAAGCCAAGCTGCCAAATTGAGTGTCTGCAATTGGGGATGCATGAATTCCCCTTCCCTCTGGGTCAGGAGGTTTGGAATCTGAGGTAGATGCCAAGGTGGCAGAGGGGACAAGCTGTGCAGCAAGGGGTACCAGTGCTGGCGAGGCCAGTCTGGAGCTATAACTGTCCTCAGTTTCTCCTCCTTTACTTTGAGCAGTACCCCGGGGATGAGGGGTAGTGGAGGAAAGGCATAGACTGACAGACTGACCCAGGGGAAGGACAGGGCATCCACTTTCCAAGCCATGCTGTGATGCTCCCTGGTGCAGTACTTGCTGAGCTGATGATGTGGGAGGCAAAGAGGTCGACCTTTGGGGTGCCCCACTTCTGAGCTATTAGGGCGAAGGTTCTTCTGTTGAGCTGTCACTCATGTGGGTCCAGAAGACTTCTGCTTAAGTGGTCCTCCAGAGAGTTGAGAACACCTGGTAGGAATTGTGCTAACAGGTGGAGTTGCATGGCAGAGGCTGTGTGCCAAAGGGTCATGGCCAGCCTGCATGGAGGGTAGGACTGAGTCCCTCCCTGCTTGTTGATGTACCACATCACAGCTGTGTTGTCTGTTTTGATCAGGAGAGCTCCTGGGGAGAGAGGGGGCTTGAAAGCTAACAAGGCATGTTGGACAGCTATCAGCTCTTTTTGGTTGATGTGCAGATGGATTTGCTGTGGGCTCCATTGGTCCTGTATGCATGCACCTGCCGTCCAGGTGTTCCTTAAGCCATGCATGCCTTCTGAGGACAGAACCAGTGACTGTTGACCTGCAAGAAGCTTCTAGGGCGTAAAAACCACAGTGCAAGGTGTGTTTAGTTACCTGACTTGCAGAATGCATTTACTCTTGCAATTCTTTAGATTCTGCACAAGCAGGAAAGGAAGACATTTTTCGTTTGCGGTGTTCCAGGGTATGTTGCTGAAATTTTAGCATATGGAACTGACAATTTAGTGCTCTGATAGCAAGAGTAGCTGAGGTGTATACTTTTTTACCCCATCTGTCTAGTACTCGGGAATCCCTATCTGAGGGGGTGGGATTCTTAACAGAGGTTGCTTTAATTCCTTTAGGCCCTTGAGAAATTACCTCAGGGTCAGTAGGATTTTTAAAAAGAAATTTGTGAGAGTCAGGGACTCTAATACCCGTTTGTTTTTCTGTGTGCAGGAGGGAGGGTGTCAAGAGTCAAGCTGGATTCCAGGAAAACATCCTCCACAACATCCAGAACTGGGGGGATGGCCAGAGGTCTGTGCTCTGGAAGATCTAAGAATTCCTTGAGTCTCTTTTTAGACTGAGGGTAGTTCTGACTTTTCCACTGGAAATGCTCCCCTGTGCAGGGTTTCCCCAAAGGAAAAATCCTCTGGGGGAGAGGCTGAAGGAATGGAATCCTCTGCATCAGAATCCTCATAAGCAGAGAGGGGTTTGCATGTCTTCATACTCATAACCATTAGAGTCATCGGACTCCTGTTCAGACAAAACTACAGGGGACAGATCTCTCTTTCTTTTGGAAGGGGTAGCTTGGCTTCCCCTGAGCAGCATGAAAAGGTCTTCTGCCATTTTAAGCATTTGAGACTAGGGCAAGGAAGCAGGTGCCAGAGATTGGGTCATCGGTTTCTTGGGTGTGGTTCGTAACCTGGGCCTAAAACTAGGTAGCTTTCGAAAGAATGGTAGTCGTGAAGGAAGTCGTCAGTTTGTGTCAAGAATCGGTAGAGCGAAGACCTTCCTCGGAAGCCGTTGGCTGCTCAGCGGCTCCGGACCCATCCAAGGTAGAGACAACCGCAGGAAACTTAGTCGAATAAGAGTTTTGCGGCATACCGGACTCCGAAAGTGTCTCGGTAGCGGTCTGCAAATCCACAGAAGTGGGCATCAGGGGATGTGAAAATGCCTCACTGAGGACTGGAGAACTGACGACTAGCTTAATGGGAGCGTCGTCCGTAGGTTTGGACCAGAGCCGTTTGTCTCTGTCTTTATGTTTTTTCAGAAGATCTGCTGTCGGATGGCTTACCAAAGTCATATCGGAATTCGAGGATTGTAAGGGAAAATATCTAGCTACAATAAGGGCCTGACAACTTATAGTTTTGGCATTGAGCAAAGCACAGAAGCGACAGTGGGGGATGTCGAGGTCTGGGCCTAAGCAAGTGACACAGTAAGAATGAAAGTCTCAGTGTGGTATTTGCTTTACACAGGCGACAATTGTTAACGTTTTCTGACATCAGTTAGTGCAAGAAAAAAAAGGATCCCAACGGGGTACTTAGCTTTAGAAGACTTCAGCTTCAATTTGCAAGATGAAACTTAAGTAGTGGCCGACCGGCACTTGTGCAAACCGCTTCTGCTTTCTGCTCCACGGCAAGAAAGACTGACGTAATGGCGCCAGCTGCCTTACTTTATACTACTGACGACCTGACGTCAGTTCTGAAACGAAAGCAACCAACGCAGAAATACTAAGTCTCTGGTATTCAGGCCAGCTGAGGGCTACCCTGGGCAGGGATAACCAAATGTGATCACTGCAACAATGAAACACGAAGAACATCAGATATTACCCAGCGACACCCTGGACCGAAAAGCTGCTGAAGTACCCACATATCCGGTAGAATGTGCTTTTACCTGACCTGGTGGGGAAAATCCCCTGACAGAGTAGGCCCAAATAATGCACTGAGAAATCCAACAGGCAATCGTAACCTTGGAGACTGGTTTCCCTAAAAAGGGTTTTGAGTAAGAAATGAAGCTGGTCAGATTTACAAAAAGCTTTTGTCCTGTGCAAGTAGAACCGTAATTGTCTATGCACATCTAGCAAATGTAATTTATATTCTCCCTTATTTTGAAAAGTTGGAAAAAAGACTGGAAGATTGACTGTGATTAATATTGGCTTCTAACGCTAACTTGGGAAGAAAAGATGGGTTAGTACACAAAGACACTATCCTTATGAAAAATCATATAAGGAACCTTGATCGATTGTGTTTCAAGTTCTGACACTCTCCTAGCAGAAGTAATGGCAACTAAAGGGCAGTCTTCCAAGATAGATACTGCAAATCTACCGAAGCTGCACGTTTAAATGGGGGTGAGACTAAAGCCTGAAGCACTAATGTAAGGTCCCACGGAGGCGTAGGATCCTTCACTGGGGGTCTCAGAAGAAAGGTACCCTTAAGGAAGGTCTTGCAAAGTTTAGAAGAGGCCAATGAAGTCATGTTTTCCCCCACATGAAAATTGGAAATTGCGACCAATTGTACTTTGACAGTGGAGGAACTGGCACCATGCTGAAAACCCCCCACCAAAAACTTACGCAGACACTAGAGCAGTAAAGGGATCCAATGCACGCTGCGAGGCCCTTACGGAAAAATGTTCCCTCTTGCTACGGTGTACCCTTCTGATGGAGGACTTGTGAGCTGCTACCAAAATAGTTTTAATGGGAAAAGATAAACTGAGAGTCCTAATAATCATGGGAACTGGAGCAGCCAAGATGTGAGCTTCAGACTGTCCAAGTCTGAGTGACGAATCCCTGAGGGATGAGAAATGAGATCCGGAATTGGATCCAACATCCATGGAGGAACTATTAGATGAAACCACAGAGAGTGAAACCAGATTTGGCAAGGCCAGAATGGGGCAATGAGGATCACAAAGCTCCCCAGCCTGCGAGCTTTCTCAAGAACTTTGATATCAAGGGCAGAGAAGGATAAGCATAAAGAAGACCAGGATGCTAAGCATGAATCAGAGCATCTCTGGGGCTTCCCCTGAGAGGGGTTCTGAGCGAAGAACTCGCTGCAGTCTTCATTGGTAGGAGATGCGAATAGATCGCAGCAAGGATGACCCCACTTTACAAAGATCTGCTCTGCCACTGAAAGATTCAGAAGCTACATGTAAGGCATCAGGATAGATCTGCTTAGCCTGTCCGCTAGAATGTTGGAATGTCCCAGAATGTGCATTGCCACCAGAAAATGGCAGGTGGAGATCGCCCATTCCCACACACTCATGGCTTTGCGACAAAGGGGGTAAAGATCTGGTTCCCTCCTGTTTGTTGATGTACCATACCACCGACATGTTGTCTGTCTGAATAGCAACTGTCCCTAGAGGAAGATGGGCATGAAGGGCTTGCAACGCAAGCACCACCGCCCTCATCTCCAGGACACTGATATGCAAATTGGTGTCAGATGTGGACCACATGCCTTGAACTGTCCTTCCTGAGCAATGCCCCCCCCTCCCAGCTGGGAGGCATCCATGGTCACAGTGGTCTTGGGAAAGGATGGGAGAACCCCCTGACTTGGTCCGGGGAATGAATCTACCACCAAAGAGTCCCTGCTCACTCGGGAGATTCAGACAGGATGAGACAACGGCAGAGCTAATATAGACCATTGAACGGCAAGAGTCCACTGAAGAATCCACATGTGAAGGCGTGCTAAGGGTAGCAGGTTGATCGTGGCCACCATAGACTCCAAAGTCCTCAGTACTGTTTCTGTGGTCAGAGACTGGGCTTTAAGGTAAGGATGTACAGAACGTGTGGCTTCAGGTTGTGTATCCTGTATAGGGTAAGGAAAACTTTCATCTGGATAGTGTCCTTAAGTCCTGAGTGTCTAGGGAAAGTGCCTGAGACTTCCGAAACCACATCTTCGTCCCTCACCGATTCCTAGAAAAGGATCTTTGAGGGCAGGAGAAGCAGATCCCGAAAGCAGACAGCATTTTCCTCCTCCTCACTCTGGACCAAAGTCTCACATACAGACATCCCAAACAGGGAAGAACTGTTGTACGGGGCACTGGTAAACGATGCCTTAAAGGGTTCCGAGAACTGACAAAGCCGGAGCCAGGAGCGGCACCTGATGTCAAAGCCTGTACCAGCCGCCCTAGCAGCTCCCTCCATGGCATGGGAGAGAAGACGCATGGATGTGTTAGCTACTGACTTCACAGTGGCCATATGAGCAGAAAATGTCCTCTTGTCTTCCACTGACATGGATTCAGGGGTTGACTCAGCGATTTTCTTGACTAAGTCTCGCTGCAGCTGAATCACATGTGCCACGTAATTCAGCGCTCTTATGGAAAAAGTTGCTGATGCGTACACCGTTTCCTGAACTTGCCCATCTCCCTTGACTCTCGGTCAGGAGGCTGGACCATAAAGCTCTCCTGCGCGAGCTTTTTCTTCACAGCAGCTGCCACAACCATAGCATCAACTGGGGACCTTTTATTCCAACATGTCCTGTCCGATGGGGGGACTAAGGACTTTATTAGGGCACTTAGGGATAGGCTCTACCGTGTCCGGTTCCTTCCACATCTGAGATGTTATCAGGTCCACTAAGGGATCAGCGGGAGGGGAGACCCTGGAAGTTGACATTCTCGGGGGGGAACCTTCCCCCTCCTCCAAATCAGTGTCTTCGGTGAGGGACTCTGGTGGTGAGACCAAGTGCCTCCTTTTACACGACCATTTGAGAGGGATTTCCTCTGTGGGAATCTCTGGGGAGGACTCGCCAACGTCCTGCTGCTCCCTCACGGGAGATTCCTGACGCAAAACAGGCACAGGCTGTTGCTGAGATAAGATGGTCGGGACCGTACCCAAAACAGTGGGAGTGGGATGGAGTCAGAGGATGAAATGGTCAGAGGTCTCGACACTGAGAGAACCCTCTCCACCACATCAAAGGCTGAAGGAGAACTGACATCCTGAGAAGTGCCATTTGGAGCCGTTCCCCTCTGTCCCAATAGGAGAGTTAAAGCAGAGACCCTAGGAGCAGAGATAACGAGGGGAATACTACTCTCTGACACATGGAGCAAACAGCACCCCCTCGGATCCAACGCCCAGGCTATGGCTCCAAGAGCTCGGATCTGACACACACAAGGCAATGGCAGGCGTTGAGCTATAAGGTACCATCGGCACCGACCCTTGACCTAGACGGTCCTCGGATCCAGGGGCTCCAAAACCGAAGGCCGGATCAGAGAAGGAGTTATTGGAGAAAAGAAAGACTGCAAAGCTCCCCCCTCCAGAGGGGGTAGGCAAGACCCCCATCTGAATTTGGGTGCAGATCAACCTCTGCATCATCTTATCCACCTCCACTTCATTGAGGATCTGGGTGAAGCGGGAGGATGGAGACACTGACACTGGTCTGCAGCGCAGGTGAGGGAAAGCCCGTATGGGCGACCAGATCCGGAAGTCCTCTGGCTCCAGGGAGAACCTAGGAGAATAGAGCCGTGGAGATCCAGGTCTGGTTTCTGCCCTAACCTTCGGCGGCAGGCCAGCCAGAGCCAAGCGGTCTGGAGATAGCTTCCCTGGCCTGTCCTTCCTAGAATTCTCCCCTTCCCCGGTCCTCTTGGTGAGAGTCTGAGTCACATAAGCAGAGGAAGAAATAGAAGTTGATGCTGCACCTGAAGTGGGGGGCATAGGGGCTACAGTCCCCGAAGAAGGAAGTAGGCCCTTGAGGATGAGTTTGTCCCTCCTGTCCTTCAGTGCATTGGAATTAAACTCGGCACAGATAGGACAGGAGAATTTTAGGTGGGCCGCCCACAGACACATCACGCACATTGGCTGGGGAGAGCTTATGGCTACACTCTGTGCTCTTTCTGAAACCTAGGTCAGGGGTTTCAGCCATATCCCTAAACAGGCCCAGAACACACACTAAAGAAAAGAACAGACGGAAAAAGGGAGAAGACCCCCCCCCCCCCGACTGCGCGAGGACGATAGATAGTAAAGCTAGTTAGAAAAAGTTAAGGAGGGAAGCAAAAGGCACAAAAATACACTCACTAATCCTAAACGACTAGCTAAGAACTCTGACCACGATGCTTGCTTTTCCAGCGGCAAACGGGATCTGACAGGAGGAAGGAGACAGGGGGCATATTATGGGTAAGGTGAGGAGCTTGGATCAGATGCTGGATATGCGGCTGTGTCGGATTCGATACAGACCCGTAACCCACAGGTTGAAGATCAAATGAAGTCAACTACTTCAGATTTCACCTTTCCACAGAAAATAAAATACAGTGAAAGGCTTCTCCCTAGTGAGGACTTATCTGTCCATCTCTGTAAGATTACTAGCCAACTGACAGAGCCATGTGCCTTGGCGTAGAAATGCTCTTTGGCAGAATTTTTTTTTTTTTACACACCAACTTTCTTTTTATTGAGCTCCTGACAGATGGAGTACATGGAAGGTGACATTAGGTTTGGAAAGCTAGCTGTCTACAGTGAGAAAGGATGCATACAGCTTAGGCTATAGCAACAGCGATCTATGTTTGAACATCCACAATTTGTATGAACCATTTATCTAAAACAAATACTTTACTATTTGAAAAATCTTCTATTTTAATACATTAAAATTTTACATAGCCAAAGAACAAATGGTTTTCTCTTCTTAAACCAAGTGCTGAGCAGCACTCTGCTACACTTTCAATAAATGTATGCAGTTACTAATCCTCGAAAGGCAGTATTTAAAGACATACTTACATGGGCCATGTCCACTTTTGTGCCAATAACTCTGTCTTGAGAGAGCTTGCTGAATTCTACATAATGGTCATCTGCAAAGGAATGTCTGCAAAGATAAAGTACTTTAAAGACAGGGACTTCCAATGCACAAAACAAAGAAACATTTCCCAAAGCAATAAAATGTTTCAGTTTCAAATTTTACACTAATATGTACTACAACCTTATTTTAAGTGGAGTAACAAATTAAGAAAATGCTTAAAGGAAATATTCTAGAGTTTCACTTTAGACAGAAGCACTACACTACATGTCACCTAGTGTCCGAGTGCTTCCTAAGAGTACAGTTGTCAGGAAAGCAACGTTCCTGTGTATCCTGTAAGAGAATACTCATCTTAAAAGACTTCCCTGTACTCCTGAGGGGAGTATACTCAAGACAGCAAGGTAACAAGATCTGAAAACAAGCTCAGTTAAATGGTCAGCATACGAGGCCCAGGGCTGGAGTTAAGGAATGCTTGCAAAAAATTATAAAAATATAATGTTCTATACATTAACAATGTAAAAATGGTCATGTTGAAAGTGGGTGCTAGCAAAAGGAAAACAATTACGTTCACACCTGGGCAATATGAAGACATTCTTACACAAACTTCAGTTTGGAAAAGCAGTTACGGCCATTAGTAACATTTTCATACGTGGAGCAATCTTGCTGCATGACCTAGAGGCCTATAAACAGTGACAACTTACACACATTACCACAAACACCTCTACTACTGGTACTTGTCATTCAGTATGCACACTTTTGTAAACTACACTATTCTGAAATGTTATGAAAATATAATGTATATATAACTTGCCTTCACTGGACAATACCTTAGACCAGCAGTGTGCTACATGATCCTGTCTATAAACGGAAAGCCATCAAATAGAGGAACAATTCTACCGATACCTTGAGTCTAATCTTGCATACTTACAGAGGCACAACCCTTTGACTACAACACTAGTAACTTCTGGCATATAAAAATACCATTTCTTTTTTAAAAAGAATCTACCATATAAAAATTATCATCAGATGGATCTTTGACATTAACATCAGTGTGCATCACACAGTCTGACAAACAGCTTTTGAATTTGTACATGTTTTTTTAACTCCTACTTTTAAGAGCTGCATTGTAACTGGTGCATTTTAATACAGGATTTCAGAGAAAAGCTTTCAGGAAAGCAAGTGGTTTCCCGGCTTACATTTTTATTTGACATTTACTTGACATCTGTTTACCGGGATGGTCCGACTGGACTACAAGTCCATTTTCAGCAGAGACCCAGTGAAGAAAGCTCCAGTTATAATAAAAAAAAAACAAGATACTATACAATAAAACAAATGACAATAACATTTTACAAAGAAGTAAAAAAAAAACTGAAATACAACATGTATTGGTTTAGTCACAACAAAACAGAACCATAAAGACAATCTCAGCAGTTCTAGGGTAAATATTATGGTGCAAATTCAGATAACGCATCTTGAGTACTAAGTTTTCATACACAAGAAAGCAGCTGCAAGAGACAGGTGAAAGATACAGGATTGAGGGAAATATGATCAGCCAGGTGGTACGCATGAATTGTTGGACAGGTGTTCTTTAAGGAGATGTCTGAAGCTGGATGGGTTTGTAGTACTTATGACTTGTTGAAGGATGGTATTCCATATTTTGGCTATTTGATTAGAGTATCGAGAGCTTCCAAAACTGCTGTTTGATTTAGTGACTTTCAATAGTAGTTTGTTAGATGATCTCCGGATTCTATTATCAGAGTAGGGTTGTACCAGATTTTGTAGGGCTGGACATTTATTGGGTTGGTATATGATGGTGTGGGCAGTTCTTACTTCATTGACAGATAGTAGATTGGGTAGTTGTAGCCATTTTAGTTGGTGGAAAGCGGCACAGTGGTGAGATATGAAAGGTGAGCTCGAGGCAAATATTGGGATTTTGTTATGAGAGCTCTCTAGTTTAGTTATAGGTCTGTTTTTTCAGGTTTGTGAGGACAGGAGAGGCATAGAGTATGGTGGACAGTACGTGTCCTTGCAATGGATTGTCTGGTTGAGTTAGTTAAGTGAGCCTAATTTAATGTGGGCCTTTTTGATATGTGCTAGATGTTAGTCAAATTTTAGGCTAGCTCAAACTCTGCTCCTACCACACTTCTACATGCTGCTCCCATCTTCACCAACCTGTCCAAAACAGAAATTACAAAACTAAACACCTGTTACAATCAAATTGCCAGATTTGTCACAAATGCTCCTTACCGTTCCCACCATTGCCACCGACTACTTCAACTAAATTGACTTGAACTTCCAAATCTCATTACCTTACATCAACTTGGTCTTTGCTCAGAAACTCCTACTATAGCTTGAAAAATACCAGCACTATCTAATTTGCTTAAATTACAAGAAAACCCCAGACAACTACGCTCTAGTGAAAAAACATTAATCAAAATGACCAAATCCAACAACTCATCAGATGATTCCCTATTTCCTAATTTCACAGGTAAAATCTGGAACTCACTGCCCCCCTGCTATTACCGCAGCAAACTCTATCATTAAATTTAAACTACTAAAGGAACACACCTTTTTATCAAAAGACAATGCCCATGCCTTCCCCCACATTGACCCACAATACTGGTTTCCTTTTCAGCAAATGCTCTATTAACCTCTACAAAACTGTAATTAATAAACAAGAGAATATACAGTGATTAATCACAAAATAGTTGAGTCTATTTAAAGGATTAAATAAATGCAACGGTTACAGCTTTGTATTGATTATTTCCATATATTACATATAAATATTTGTAAAAAATCTTTAAAGATGATAATAAACAAAATGAAAAGACCTAATAAAATGTAATATATAAGACAAGAGAATATATAATATATAAATATAAATATAATATGGTAATAAAAAATCATACAAAAAAATTTAAGCCTGGAAAAAATATAAATGAATTAATAAATATAATTTCTCTCTTAAAAAGATGAATATTATGTGCCATGAAAAAACACAAAATGAAAATCAAAATCATAAAATAATTGGAAAGACAAATGAATGAATTAGCAGTGTGCACTCTTAAGTGTTTTTATTTTTAAAAAAATCTCACTGGCTTTCAAAAGAAAAAAAACCCAAAGAAAATCAACAATGGTACAAACTGCCTTGATGGGTGACCAGTTTGCATGGCCATACATAAACAGGTAGCTGCCCCAACTGTTTCTTCTAATATGAAATTAAATCTGAAATTGATACCAACATTGTGTCCTTGATGTGTGACCAATATAACTTGTTGTTTTGAGTAATGTAGTTAATTAAAACTATCCAGTCTGAGCTGCAATTACCAAAGAAATTGATATCAAATACATGTGTTGTGTTTTAAAATTGTCATGTTTTTGTTTTGAAGTTACAAAAAAAACAACCACCATGAGAACACAAGTGAAATACATGTCGTGGATTGTCCTAAGTGTAAAATTGTGTTGCTTTTTCCAAAAGGGGTTTGATTTGAGTAATATCCAGAAACAACAAGGAATATTTTTTGTGTTTCTCCTGAAATAATGGCGTTCTCTAAATAATTTTGCGAAGCGCTTTAAACCATTTATGTTCTTTCTTTTATTGATTCCAATAAAGCTGTTCTGGGTAATAAGTCACATCAACAAAACATGAGTGGATCGCTTGTAGCTCTTTTTTTTATTCCAATTATCTGAATCTTAAGTCACAGTCAACACAAATTCTACGTTGGACTACGAAATATTATTCTAATTTTCTCAAAAATGGGTAAAAATCTGTTCATTTTGGTTTTTTGATGTTTGTCCTGAGGAACGCATGTAAAAGAGTATTCTTTGAATTTCATTTCTTTCTATTCTGTAGGTTAAGTCATTTGTATGTTCATGTAAAAGAGTAATGAACTGTGTAAAGTGAATTTCGAATAAAATTTCCTCGGTAAATTCATTTTCTACAGATGTTTGAACTTTTCAAATCCCAAATGAAAAAGATGTATTTCTTACAAATTCATTAACATCCCAACAATCGGTAGGAATATCTCCTCCATTTTTCTATAAATATTCCCCCTTTATATATTTGTTCCAACATCAATCCACCTGATGGTTCCTCCATGTTATTTTAAAGAAATCTATATAAATGGGCGCAAAAATTCATACCCATGGATGTATCTATTAAAATATGCCAATAATGGGCCTTGCTGAAAATAGAATGGCTGTTAGTCAGAATGACCCACGTTCAGCCATTCATATTAGAAGTGTGCGTTAAATATAAATGAGTATATAAAATGTATTTATTAAGCCTCTATTCCGGTACATATAACCCTGGTGTGCGAAGAATACTGGTATATAGGAAATACGCTGCCCCAAGATATGTACAAGCAGAATACTGGTGTAGAGAGGATGAACATCTGCAGCAAAGATTCCCAAGTCCAGAATCAACTGTGTTTCTGATAATTCCTGTGTGGTTTTAACTTTAATGTATTAACTTCCTAAAGAACTTCCTCAACAAGTTTCCCAAATCAACCTGGTTGCAGCAATAGGAGAAAGAATTGTGTAAGTCAATGGGTCTGGAAGGTGGTAATTCTTTGTGGTGGTGACTTTTTGGTATTGTTTCCAGGATCTGTTATATAAGAGGATTAACTTTATTTTCCCAGAAATTTTTTCTGTTTCTATACTCATTATCTCCTGCCAGAAATATCAATTTAATATTGAAATAGATTAATAATCATCATCCATTTCGAATAAATGGGGTGGTGATTATTCTCAATGTCATGGTCCTTCACCAAGATGATAATCATTGTCCATTACATAGACCGCAATTATTTTCTCTGAAAAATGATGATTTTACTGCTGGAATGATGACAATGTCAGTATTGTTTTTGTTGTTGCCATTTGAAAAGATTTGTTCGCATGATGTCTGTGGTGAACTTGATGTCTGTAGAACTATATAACAAAATGTAAAAAAAGTCTGTTTGTTGTGTTTAAAACATGCATGTGTTAATCTGCTGGGATGTATGTGAAGTCTTTTGTGAAATGTGAAGTCAGTTGATCTTGTTGTGTCATTGATTGAATCCTGTTGTTCTTCTGATCTGCAATATTAAAAAGTGTACCAAGGTGTCTCATCAATAAGAATACCAGGAAAAAACCACAAATAAAATTCAAAGGAAAGGAATGTAACCTTCAAGAATGCACAGTCTGTGGGTGAAATGTTAAAGTACATTAGAAGAAGAGCGTTGTTTTATATTTTAGTACATTTACTTTATCACAGACATGAAAAGTTCTTGTTGTGTGTGTTTCTGTGTCCCTGTGTGTTCTTTGTCTTTCTTGGTAAGCGGAATTCTACCTATTTGGCATTTTTGAGAGTCCCCAAGTTGGGATATATCTGTATCTTGGGTGGAAGGTGTCTCCAGAGATGTAATATAACCTATACCTGACTTAAGGATATAGACCTTAGCCTTTTTTTTATTTTTTTTCCTGCATATTCTTTTGCCTTTGCCAAACTTCTTGATGTGACCCTGATTCGATTCTGTCTGCCCTTTTGATAATCTTTATCACGGGCAATTTTTGCAATTTCCTAACTCATTAGTCTTATTCTTAAAGTGGAAGCTCCTTCTTAATACCCAAACAATCTACCCGTCTTTACTCAAAACAATCTATACTGTTTAAGTGTATGACAGGTTTGTTTATGACAGGTTTTTTTCTTTTTCTTTTCTGTTCTAAAAATTCTTAGTGAAAATAAAATAGCCATATAGCCCTAGCCATAGCATATGCCTTGCCCATTTGCCACTCTTTAATCAAAATCAAAGTAGAAGCCACAAGTGGTTGTATTTTGCATCATAAACCTATTTGTTTGACCTTCCAGGGTGCTGGCTTTTTTTATTTTGGGTCTATTAACCTCCTCATAGTAACTTACTTCATCTACTAGTAGTCTTACTATACTAACCTCATCTACTAGCAGTCCTACTATACTCTACATAACTCTCTTCTACTCTTCGTACCCCCCCATTTCTTTCTAACACCGCCATACTCATACACAATTTTGGTAATTCGTGCATATTCCTTGGTAAATTATGCATACTTCCATTTAATGTTATTACTGGTCAAGTAGATATTACTGAGCATACAAAGTACAGTTGTGTACACTTACCATAAATGTAGATGTTCGAGTGTATTCACTGTTGCAGTCATCACATTTGGGTTATCTGCCTGCAGGTAGCCCTCAGCCGGCCTGAATACCAGAGTCTTCGGATTTCTGCGTCAGATGCTGTCGCTCCTTCCATGATGTCAAGTCGTCAGGGGTATAAAACATGCAGCAGATGTCATTACATCAGTTTTCTTGCCCCAGATGTCAGGTGCCCCCACAATATGAAGCAATTATATGGTATAGAACATCCCCAGCAAAAAGCAAATACACATGATATAATATAAGCCAAACAATAAGGAAAGGTAGAGCCAAGAGAAGTCAGGGGGCTGGAGGGAGGGTAACCAAGACTACAACAGTGAATACACTCGAACATCTACATTTATGGGAAGTGTACACAACTGTACTATGTTCTTCGTGTTTCACTGTTGCAGTCATCACATTTGGGTTGATTCCCAAAGCTAAGGAAGGGTGGAGGTAGTTAAAGAGCATTAGGGCCAGCAATTAAGCCCTGTAAGACTGTTGTGGCAAATCCAGCTCTGGATTTAGAAAAGATAGGCAGGTGGTAATGCTTGGTGAATGTATGTACAGAGCTCAAGGTAGCAGCTTCCAAGATGTCCCTGGTAGGGACACCTCTGAGAAATGCCGTAGAGGTAGATGCAGCCCTGGTGGAATGTGACCTTATCCACTGTGAGGTAGGTTTTCCATGGAACTTGTAGCAGAAATGAATGCAATGGGCTATCCATTTGGAAATGGTTTGCTTTGAAATGGCATTCCCCTCTGCCCCTGCAGCAAAGCTAACTAGCAGCTGGTCAGATTTTCTGAGTGGCTTAGTCTTGTCCAAATAGAATCTAAGTTGATTGTGCATGTCCAGAGAATGCAGTATCCGTTCCCCTTTATTTTGAGGATTTGGGAAAATAGTAGGCAAATGAATGGACTGGTTTAGGGCCACAATAGACACCACCTTGGGCATAAAGGATGGATTAGTCCTGAGGGAAACCCTGTCCACATGGAAGATAATGAAGGGTTCCCACTGCCATGAGGGCCTGTAATTCAGACACTCTTCTTGCTGAAGTGATGGCTAGAAGTAAGGCTGTTTTCCAAGAAAAGAATTTCAACTCTGCTGTAGCAGCTGGTTCAAAGGGGGGAAGAGTGAGCTTTTCCAGTACAAAGTTAAGATCCCAGGCTGGAGTGGGAGCTCTCCTGGGGGAGTCATACATTTTTGGCCCCTCTAAGGAATTCCTTTAGCAAGGGGTGAGAGAAGAGGGGTGGCTCAGTATTATATTGTGCTGAAATGGCAGAGGCGTGAATTTTAATTGACGAGAAGGACAGGCCCTTGTGGAGCATTTCTGTTAAATCTAGAATATGAGGTAAGCTGGGCACCGTTGTGCCCATCCCCTGAGCCTGGCTCCAGGAACAGTATCTTTTCCACTTTTCAGCATAGGATTTTCTAGTACTAGGCCTCCTTGCCTCCAGAATGACATCCAGCACCTGATTACTGAGGGATGCTAGAGGAGAGCTTAAGGAGGTAGCCAGGCTGCAAGGTTCAGGGTTTGAAGCTGAGGGTGCAGAATCTGGCCCGATAGCAGGGAAGGGGTCTGAGGCAAGTGCCACGGTTGTAGCAGTGTCAGACTGCGGGTACCACCAGTGCTGGCGTGGCCAGTCTGGTGCAATCAGTATTGCCCTTGGCTTGTCCTGTTTGATCTTGATCTTTAGTAGAACCTTCAAGAGGAGAGGCAGAGGGGGGAAAGG
The DNA here is from genome assembly GCF_019279795.1 of Protopterus annectens. Lineage (NCBI taxonomy): Eukaryota > Metazoa > Chordata > Ceratodontiformes > Protopteridae > Protopterus > Protopterus annectens. The sequence continues at coordinate 400,851,912 of NC_056740.1, read as the reverse complement.
CATAAACAGAGAGGCTTTCCCAAGTAAAGGACAGGGCATCCACTTTCCAAGCTTGACTGTGGGGAGTTCTGGTGCAGAATTTGTTCAACTGGTAGTTCTGAGGGGAGGCAAACAGGTCTACCTCTGGAGTCCATTTGTTCCTCAAGAGTTTGAATATTTTGGGTTCTAGTTTCCATTCACGTGGGTCCATGAGATTTCTGCTCAAGTCATCTGCCAGTGAATTTAGTTTGCCTGGCAGGATTTGAGCTTGTAGGTGCACCTGGTAGCTCAAGGCTGTGTTCCAGAGAGCCATGGCTAGTCTGCAGAGAGGGTACGAGTGGGTTCCCCCTGCTTGTTTATGTACCACATAACTGTGTTGTTGTCTTGTCTTCACCAATAGTTGTCCTGGAAGAATAAGGTCTTTGAGAGCTGTCAGAGCATTCCGTATAGCGAACATTTCTTTTTGATTGATATGCAGGTGCATCTGTTTTGGGTTCCATTTGCCCTGAATGCACTTGCCCTGCCATGTGAGCCCCCCATGCATAGTCTGATGCGTCTGTTAGGGTTTGAGTGGCAGGGGGTGCAGTGAACGGGAGTCCTTTGTTGTGGTAGCAGGCCTCTGCCCACTAAAGGAACTCTGTCCTTAGACAAAGAATGATAGGAATCATGGTTTCCAAGTCCTGTGCAAGTTGACACCATAGACATTTTAGATATCATTGGAGTTTCGTCATATGCAGTCTTGCATATGGAATTAGCAGAATGCAAGAGGCCATAAACCCCAGAGCTTGCAGTATTTTCCTTGCAGATAGCTGGGTTTTTGTGGCCAATTGTTTGAAGTAGGTTGTCAAATAAACTTGTTTCTCTGGAGTGAGGAATGTCATCTGGGAAGCTGTGTTCAAGCTTGCTCCCAGGAATACAATCTGTTGGCAGGGTACTAGGTGTGATTTCTTTTCATTGATGGTTTACCCCAGTGAGGTTAGAAGTTTCTTTACAAATGCCAGGTGTTGTAATAGCAAGTCCTGGCTTTCTGCCTGAATCAGACAATCATCCAAGTATGGGTAAATCTTCTCTGCCTGCAAAATGCAATGGCTGGAGCTAGACACTTTGTGAGCACCCTGGGCAAAGTAGATAAACCAAAGGGAAGTGCAGAGAACTGAAAGTGCATAGAGCCTGCCCTGAAATGTAGGCATTGTCTGCAGGATTCTCTTACTGGGATGTGCATGTAAGCTTCCTTTAAGTCTAGGGTTGCCAGCCAGGCATCCTTGGCTAGCATAGGAAGAAGCTGTTGGGTTAGCATTTTGAATTTTGGAACCACCAAAAAGGTGTTGAGAATAGACAGGTCCAGGAGAGGATGCCATGAGTTTTCTTTTCTGGGTACCAGGAAAAGTCTTGAATAAAAGCCTTGTCCCCTTTGTTCTGCTGGGACAGGTTGAATAGCCCTGATACTGAGGAGAGCGAGAGAGAACTTGCTGTTGGACCTCCGCCCATTGATTTGGGGGGGTGCGGTCTGGCCAACCACTTGGGGTTGGGTAGTGTGTGGAAGTGGAATCTGTATCCTCGGGAAACTATGTTCAAAACCCATTTGTCCTGGGCAATGAGTTCCCAGTTTTTTTGCATGCAGGGCGAGCTTTCCTCCTAAGGGAGCAAGTAGTTGAGCAGGGCTTGGAAGGGTTAAGGTTAAGTCATTGTGCCATTTTTCCATAGGGGGAGGCTTACTACTCCCTGCTTTGGAAGTGGGAGCATCCCACTACTTAGATCTGTGTGTAGCCTGAGACTGAAGTCTTGGTGTCTGCTGTTCCTGGGTTTGGACGGAGAAGGCCTGGAAGGGACTGGAAAGGACCCGTTTTTTTGAAGTTCAATGCCTACTGAATCTGGGAGGCTGTACTTGTAAGAAATTTAACAGTTTGCATAGATTTAGCTTTTTCCTACAGCCTTTTGAGGACTTCTGCTTTGTTGCCAAAAAGGTGGTCTTGGTTTAAGGGTGCATCCAATAATTTAGCATTAACATGATCTGGCAAGTTTTGTTCCTTAAGCCAAGCATGCCTTCTAAGTACAGACCCAGTGACAGCAGCCCTGCAAGATGTTTTTAAAGCATCAAAACCACACTGCAAAGTATGTTTACCAACTTGTTCAGCAGAATGCATTAAATCTTGCAACTCTGTGTTCAGCATAGTCAAAAATCAACATCATGTTCTTTTTAGTCCTATAATAGGCTGATACTTCAACAAATGAAACTGGCAATTTAAAGCCCGAATGGTCAAAGTAGCAGAAGTGTATACCTTCTTACCCCATCTGTCTAAGGCTCTAGAGTCCCTATCAGAAGGGGTAGGATGTTTGACAGTAGTAGCCTTAATGCCTTTTCGTCTTTGGGAAATGGTCTCTGGATCTGCAGTAGGAAGAGGAACTTGTGAGAGTCAGGTACTCTGTAGTACCAGTCAGGTTTCCTGGGAGCTGGAGGCAAAGTGTCTGGGGTAAGGCTAGAGTCTAATAAAACATCATCTACAATGGCCAGAACAGGAGGGCTAGCTAGAGGCCTGAGTTAAGGCAGGAGTAAAAATTCTCCAAGTCTCTTTCTGGACTCAGAACAGTCTTGGCTTTCCCAGCAGAAATGCTCCCCAAGCGTATGCAAGGTTTCACCAAAAGAAAAATCTTCTGGAGGAGAAGCAGAGGGAATGGAATCCTCTGCATCAGAATCCTCATAAGTAGATGAGGACAAATCCTGGTAACCAGAAGGAGCAGAAATATCAGATTCCTGATTAGAAGAATCAGAAAGAAAATCAGTTCTAGGTCTCTAAGAGGGGCCTGGCTTCCCCTAATTAAGGTAATAAGGTCTTCAGCCATTCTAAGCATTTGTTTTTGAGGCATATGGGCCTGAGTATGTGGTTTGGTCGTCGCTTTTCTAAGCATAGTGTGAATTTTAGGCCTGAGGAATTCGGTACTTCTTGCTGGAAATGAAGCCGTTGGTTTAATATGAAAGTCTGTAGGCCTGAATACACCCTCAGAAGCCGGTGCCTGCACAGTGTCTCCAGACCCATCCAAGGTAGACACATCCGCAGGTTCCATAGTTGAAGCAGCATCTTGCAGCATACCGGACTCCGAATGGCTCTCAGTAGAGGCCTGCAAATCTGTAGTAGCGGGTATCAGAGGCTGCGAAAACGCCTCACTGAGTACCAGCGGACTGGTAACTAGCTTAACAGAAGCGTCGGCGGCAGTTTTGGACCTATGCGGTCTGTCTCTGTCTTTATCCTTACGTTTTATCAGAAGATCGGTAGTTGGATGGCTTAACGAAGCCATTTTGGAGTACAGAGATCGAGAATGAAAGTATTTAGCTACAAAAATAGCCCGATGATCAATAATTTGGGCGTTGAACAAGGCACAAAACAGACAGCGAGGGTCGTCGTGATCTGGGCCTAAACAGGTGATGCAGTAAGAATGAAACTCTCTCTGAGGTATTTGCTTTCCACAGGCAAGACAATTGTTAATTTTTTCTGACATCGGTTAGAGCAAGAAAAAAGGATCCCCGACGGGGTACTTATCTTTTTTGAAGACTTCGGGTCTGAAACTAATTGCAGGAGCCAACCGGCACTTGCAAACTGCTTCGGGCACCGCACGGCAAGAAAGACTGATGTAATGGCGTCAGCTGCATGTTTTAAACCCCTGATGACCTGACATCATGGAAGAAGCTACAGCATTCTACGCAGAAATCCAAAGACTCTGGTATTCAGGCCGGCTGAGGGATACCTGCAGGCAGATAACCCAAATGTGATGATTACAACAGTGAAACACGAAAAACATCCATGTCCTACTACAATTTACAAGCTAAAAATATTTTTTTTGTCTGTAATCTAAAATGTTACTTTTGTACTTGTTCTCTGTATATGTGAAATGACTTTGTATATTAAACTGTGGAGCTTTTCTCCCCGGGCCTCCGCTGAAAATGGACATACATCCAGTTGGATTCTCCCGGTCAATAAATGTAAAATAAATAAATTTAGTGTGCGAGACTGATTTAATTTTGGTTTTGTAGATGAGAAAAGGGAAAGTGTGGTCAGTAGATTTGTTATTAGAGAAGATCATTAGTTTTGTTTTGCTGATTACACAATTTCAGGAAGTGGATTAACTAGCCTCCTACTATCAGGCCTGAATGAGTTTAATATGGAAGACAGAGGGCTGAAACAACCTGTCAGCTCTCAACCTCAGCAAGGAAATCCAAAAGGAAACCCTTCCTCACCAACATCATGGTTAAGGAAGTGTGCAGCCACAGGAATGTAACATTTACAGACAGCAAAAAGAATGGATGCAAGTGTTTGACACAGTCTGATCCAAAGTTTCACAAAATGGTTCAGAACTCCAGATGGTTTGGAAGATGCACCAGCTTGGACTTGTATCCCCCCAGGCCAAAAATGATATGGTGATCTAATATGAAGAGTGTGTCAAAAATCAGATCCTGGAAGCAAACAGCATGGGTGAGTGCATTCATATGTATGTGTATTTGTAAATACCACAACCAGACAATGGAACAACTTACTTAAGGGACCACTCATCCAGTTTAAGGACCAAATAGGCCTCAAATGAAATAAAATATTGAAGAAAATAGGTGAAGAGACTTTTATTAAGCTGAATTACTTTAAAATGTGGTTTAGCTTAATCCTGCAAAGTGCACATAAGAGCTGAAAGGAAAGCAAGGCCCACATTGTTGGAGTCGAATGCAAACAAAAAATGTTTCCAGCCAAAGTAAAAAAAGCATATCTAAACCTAGACTCAAAGTAGGCAGTTAGCCCATACTATGCAACCTGTAGAATGATGCAACTCACGATAAGAAAACCTTGAGTGATGTGATGTCTCCAGCCGTGACTTACCCCTGCTAAAGAAAGTAAAAAAGCATGTCTAAACTTAGTCTCAAAGTAAGCAGTTAGTCCATACTATGCAACCTGTAGAATGATGCAACTCACAGTAAGAAGAAAACCTTGAGTGATATTATGTCTCCAGCCGTGACTTACCCCTGCCAAAGACTTGAATCCATCCATTTATGTTAAGTAGCAGCTATTTGCTGAAGAATGAAAAAGGTCTGTGCCCCCATGACTTTGGCAGTAAACTGAACATATACCAATACAAAAGGGGTACTTTCCCATGCTTTACTTCACTTGTTACAAAATTAGAAGTTATGTACTCACCATAACGTTCCATCTGAGTAGGTGACTTCATTTGGATGCAACCTGTGGGTATCGGATCCGACCTCGGATCCGAGCCGGCCTTTCAAAAGCTTAGGCTCCGAGCTCCTAGCTCCTCCCTCTACCCATAACCCCTTGCCAAGCCCTGACTGACCTCAGATTGAGTTTGCCTATATAATACTGAATAAAGTATCTGAACAAAGCATAAATACTCGCTGTATAAAGGTCAGGGGGATGGAGGAATGGTGCATCAAATGAAGTCACCTACTCAGATGGAACGTTATGGTGAGTACATAACTTCTAAATCTGAAGTAGGCAGACTTCATTTGTCTGCAACCTGTGGGACAGAGTCCCCAGCTACCTGAATCTTGGGCGGCCGTCATGGAAGGACGTTCCATCTGAGTAGGTGACTTCATTTGGATGCAACCTGTGGGTATCGGATCCGACCTCGGATCCGAGCCGGCCTTTCAAAAGCTTAGGCTCCGAGCTCCTAGCTCCTCCCTCTACCCATAACCCCTTGCCAAGCCCTGACTGACCTCAGATTGAGTTTGCCTATATAATACTGAATAAAGTATCTGAACAAAGCATAAATACTCGCTGTATAAAGGTCAGGGGGATGGAGGGGGGGAATGGTTGCATCCAAATGAAGTCACCTACTCAGATGGAACGTTATGGTGAGTACATAACTTCTAAATCTGAAGTAGGCAGACTTCATTTGTCTGCAACCTGTGGGACAGAGTCCCCAGCTACCTGAATCTTGGGCGGCCGTCATGGAAGGATGTTCCTGAGCACCACTGAGCCAAAGGATGCTCTTCCCCTGGAAACAACATCCACCTTATAATGAGAAATAAAGGTAGGAGGTGAGGCCCAAGTGGCTGCCGCGCAGATATCATCCAATGACACACGGGACTTAAAAGGCTGGCGTGGAGACTGCCCTAGTAGAATGAGCCGTAACCCTCTGAGGAGCAGGTCTACCTGAAGTGTCATAAGCCTGCAGAATACAATTAGCAATCCATCTCGATAGTGTGACTTTAGAAACTGCTTTACCCAAAGCAAATTTAGAAAAGGAGATGAACAGCTGATCTGATTGCCTGTGACCAGCTGTTCTGTGAATGTAAAATCGTAATTGTCTATGAACATCCAAGGAATGCAATTTGTATTCTCCTTTGTTTGAGTACTTGGGAAAAAACACAGGTAAGTTGACTGATTGGTTGATATTAGATTCTGAAGAGACTTTTGGAAGAAAGGATGGATTGGTCCTGAGGCACACCCTATCTGGAAAGAAGGAAAGGTAAGGCGGTTTGGCATAGAGCCTGAAGTTCAGACACTCTTCTGGCTGAAGTGATAGCTACTAAGAAGGCAGTCTTCCAGGAAAGGTACTTCAGGTCTGTAGAAGCTGCAGGCTCGAAGGGAGGAGCAGTAAGGGCTTGCAGAACTAAAGATAGGTCCCAAGGTGGTACAATCTCTTTGACTGGAGGCCTCAACAAAAAATCCCTTTAAGAAAGGTTTTGCACAATTTCGTCATGAGGGAGTTGTCTCATGACCAATGTGATAATGAGAGATGGCTGCCAATTGTACCTTAATCGTGGAAGAACTTGCCCCTTGATGAAAGAGGTCTGTTAAAAAATCCAGCGCTGACATAGGTGCTGAAAAAGGATCCAAACTTTTCTGGACCGCCCAAATAGAGAATCTCTTCCATTTACTCCGATAAACCTGCCTAGTGGAAGATTTATAAGCCGCCACTAGGATGGCCTTGACCGTGACGAGATACCGGAGTCCTAATCAAGGATGGAACTGGAGCAGCCAAGCTGTCAATTTCAGGGTGCGTGATTGGGGGCGGAATTCCCAGAGGGTGGGAGATGAGATCCGGGATCGGATCCAGAATCCAGGGTGGATTCACTTTGTGAGACCATACAAAGGGGAACCAGGGTTGACGAGGCCAGAGCAGGGGCAATGAGAATCATTCTGCTCCCCAAACTGTTGGCTTTCTGCAGAAGCCTCTGCATCAGAGGTAGTGGAGGGTAGGCATAAAGGAGACCGGGAGGCCAAGCATGCACCAGCTGCGTCTCGGGATTCCCTGGTGGGGAAGCAGAGCGAAGAAATTGTCGCATTTGGCGTTTGAGTGAGGCAAAAAGATCGCAACAGGGTTGCCCCCAGACGGCAAAAATCTTCTTCACTACCTGAGGATTGAGAGACCACTCGTGAGGGGAAAGAATGGTGCGACTGAGTTTGTCCGCAAGGATGTTGGATTTTCCTGGAATGTGCGTTGCTACAAGAAAGCGTTTGGTGGAAATTGCCCATTCCCAGACTCTCAAGGCCTCTCGACAAAGGGGATAGGACCTGGTTCCTCCCTGTTTGTTGATGTACCAGACTACCGACATGTTGTCTGTCTGAATCGCAATAGTCCCTGAAGGAAGAAGGTTGTGAAGTGCTTGCAACGCTAGGAGCACAGCCCTCATTTCCAGGACATTTATATGCAACAAAGTCTCTGTGGGGTTCCACGTGCCTTGGACAATCTTCCCAGAATGCCCCCCCCCGAGGCTAGAAGCGTCCGTGGTCACTGTGGCTCGGGAAATGCTGCACAAAAGGTCTCCTGTCAGAGGCTCCGGAGACGAAGCCACCAAAGAAGGGAATCCTTGCATGCTTTGCTGACCGCTATCGGACTGTTGAGAGAGGAATAGAGGGACCACTGAACCTGAAGGGTCCATTGAAGAACCCGCATGCGTAAGCGCATGAATAAGAAGCGGATAGCTGCCGCCATCGAACCTAGGGCCCTCAGAACCGAAGCTGCTGTCGGAAATGGTTGCAGGACCGCTGCGACATGACACTTCAGGTTGGAAATTCTGTCTGGGGTGAGGAAGGCTCGCATTGACCTGGTGTTTAGCCTTCCTCCTATGAAATCTATAATTTGTGTGGGGTGCAGTAAAGATTTCTCCCAGTTGATAGTGATGCCCAGCCTTGGGGCTATACGAAGGAAGTAGTCCCCGGCTGAGCACAGAAGATGCCTTGATGATGCTGTCAGGAGCCAGTCGTCCAGGTACGGAAAGACCTGTAATCCCTGGAGTCTCAGGTGGGCGCTACAACTGCTAGTACCTTGGTGAACACCCTGGGGGCTGAGGTGAGACGAAGGGAGGACCCTGAACTGATAATGACTGGCTCCCAGCCGGCGAAGAAACCTCCTGGACCGTCTGTCCATGCGAATGTGGTAGTATCGTCCTTGAGGTCGATGGAGCACATCCAGTCGTTCTCCCTCAAGAGGGGAGTATAGATTGAAGGGTGACCATCCGGAACTTTTGCTTGGTTACTGACAGGTTCAGCAGGGAAAGATCTAAGATCGGTCTTAAGTCCCCGTTTCTTTGGCACTAAAAGAACCTGGAGTAAAACCCTGACCGGTTTGATCTAGGGGATGCACTGGATAGCTCTTTTTCTAGCAGCTGTCGATTTGATAGCTGCTGCCTCCCTTTGGTCGGGTGGTACATCTGGGAGGCTGCGAGATCTGGAAACTTTGTACAGGGGAATAGTATAACCTCTGGATATCACGCGAAGCACCCAACGGTCTGTTGTGATGGACTCCCAAGAAGTTAGGTGCCTCGAAAAACACCCCCCGACTGCCTCCAGAGACGGACAGCCGGGCAACCCTTCAGGGCTGCTGCGTGGGCCTATCAGAGAAAGGTTCTCTGGACCCAAAGTTTCTAGGAGCCCCTCTGCCTCTAGGACGGCGACCTCCCTGTCCTCCTCTGCCACGGGAGGACTGGTTATCCGGAGCAGGTTGGGGCTGCTGCGACTTCGGAACCACATCTTCTTCTGTCCCTTTTGGTTCTTGAGAAGGACCTCTGGGGAGCTGAGAAGCGGACTCAGGCGGCAGACAGCGTCTTCCGTCCTTCGCTCTGGACCAATGTTTCGAACAGTTTTGCCAAACAAGGCAGGACCATCAAAGGGGGCATTCGCGAAAGTCGCCTTGAAGGGCTCTGAGAAATCACAGTGGCGGAGCCAGGCCTGCCGCCTCATGACTAGGCCTGCTCCGCTGGCTCTAGCGGCTCCCTCGGTAGCGTGAGAAAGTAGCCGCATAGATGTGTTAGAAACTGCTCTAAGAGTGGCCATTCGGGTGGAGTATACCTGCTTGTCCTCACCCGACATGGACTCTGGGGGAGATGCAGCGTATTCTTTAATCAAATCCCGCTGCATCCTGATGACGTGTGCCATGTAGTTCAGCGCTCTCAAAGAGAAGGTTGCTGAACTGAAAACTCGCTTCCCAATGCGATCCATCGAGCGGGACTCCTTGCCCGGAGGATGCATAGAGGGACTCTCCTGGGCCAACTCCCTCTTAGTGGCTGCAGCCATCATCATGGCATCTACTGGAGGGCCTTTGCTCCAGTGAATGCGGTCCGCCGGAGGGGAAAGGATACGGTCAGGAAGCTTGGGTACAGGCTCAACGGTGTCCGGATCCTTCCACGCTCTGGTGGATATAAGGTCCAGGAGGGGACACCCAAGAGGTAGATGGGCCCCGCCTCGAATGCCTCCAAGAACACAGACTCGTCTGAGGAGGCCTTGGGGGCAGACCACCCCCCCCCTGATCCTCAACATTTCCATAATGTCTCCAAATGAGACGTCTTCAGGGGGTGACCTTGGGGAGCCCTCCCCTTCATCCAAGTCTGTGTCTTGATAGCGGACTCGGGGAGTCCATGTGCCTCCTTTTGCACTTACGCTTCCGAGGTACTTCTTGGGGGCTGTCCGAGGAGTACTCTTCCGCAGCTGGATGTTCCAAGGGAACTACTTGGGACATCGAGGCGGGCTGTCCCTGGGACCGGCTGGTGGGAGCCTGGCCCAACTGCAAGGGAGTGCGGGATGGAGCCGTGGCAGGGACCGGGGTCCGGAGTCCTCAACAGTGCCCTTTCCACTACGTCGAAGGCCGAGGGGGAGCCAGCTTCTCTGAACCCGAGCCGACCCCCACCGGATCCGCCCGCGCGGATCGGAGCGGAGCCGAACCGCCGGATCCGAGACCGTGTGCTCCGACCTAGGCGGGCCGAAGACACACCAGCTCCCTCGGATCCGAGGCTCGGTCCTCGGCTCGAGAGGTCGAGTCCGGCACCAAGCACTCAAGGGATGGGGCGGGTCCAAGGTGCGCCGACCTATCGGATCCGACCCACCCCGGATCCAACTCTGCCCAGCGCCGACAGCTCCGAACCCATGGTGTGGGTCGGAGAAGGAGCCAAAGGCGAAAAAGGGTCGAAGTCCCTCCCGGATGGGGGCTAGGAGCACTCCCATTTGCATTTGGGCCTGGATGAATCTCCTCATCATCCGGTCCATGTCTGCTTCACTCATGGAGAAGGTAGATCTAGTCGAGGCCACGAGCGGACCTAGAGAGCCGCCTTGGGGACCTCGCTGAAGGGCTAGCCTCCTCCTCCTCGGGCCCAGGAGAGAACCGAGGGAGTGGAGCCGAGGAGGAGGAAACTAGAAGGCACAGGAGAGGCCGCTTGGATGGAGGAGCCGAACTAGAGGTTTCAGCTCTCCGTTTGTGGTGCCTCTCCTGTGCCTCTCCTTTTCTCTCCCTAGAAGTCTCTCTCCTCTGGCGTCTTAGAGGAGGTTGAGTCCCAGCCGGAGGAGAGCCCACAGCAACTGCTTGCTGTGTAGAAGGGCAGAAGCGGCGGTATATCTGGAGGAGAAGTCCGCCAGAACAAGCCGACCTCCGCTCCCTCAAAGCTGGGGTTGAACCCTGCACAAATGGTACAACCAGATGACAGGTGTTCAACCCCAAGCATTAACACAGTGTGGCCATCCGCCGGGGACAGCTTATGGCCACACTCGGTGCACTTAGAAAAAACTGCCTTATGGGCTTCAGACATACTCTAGCCCTAACAGGCCTAAACACACACAAACCACTCAAACTACAAACCCGGGAAGAAAATATAAAAGATAGAGGAAGGAAAGCCTAACAGACACACTTCTATCTAAAATAATCAAAAAAGGTTAAATTTTACAAAATTTTCCTGTCAGAAAACTTATCTGCACTAGGAGCTCAAGGAATCCATCGCAACTTGAAAGCGGCAAACGAAATCTGAGGTCAGTCAGGGATTGGCAAGGGGTTATGGGTAGAGGGAGGAGCTAGGAGCTCGGAGCCTAAGCTTTTGAAAGGCCGGCTCGGATCCGAGGTCGGATCCGATACCCACAGGTTGCAGACAAATGAAGTCTGCCTACTTCAGATCTAATAATTCAGACTTTATGGGGTGGATGATCCTGGCACTAAAAGTTTTAGTAGAAGAACTCTGAAGTCTCCTTAAACACTCCATTGGGAAATTACATTAATACTAAGGCACATAGCCCAAATCTAGAGGGAGAGACAAAAGAAAAGAAGCGTTGTCCAAGAGGTCATCTTTTGGTTATCAACTGTTTGTTACAGACAAAAAAACAGATAATGCAGTACAGCGCTTATATGTTTACTCAAAATAAAGTTCAGAATAAGATCACTGCTGTAAGAAATCATAATGATATAAAATGATGTACTTATCAATCCTCTGGCCACTTGTCCAACATGAGTACAACTACAGACAAGAAACAGCAGCCTACACTCTGCTTCTTTTTTATGGACAGCAAAAATGATTCTCAATTATGCTACCACCAGATGTTCCTGGGAAAGGCTAAAACAGCCTTCATAACCTGAAACAAGACAGGAGGACATACAAGTAAGATCATACCAATCAGCAACACTACTCAAAGAGCAGGCTGCAAGTCCTAGTGGTGCAACGCAAGCAGCACACTAGCCTTTGGTGTTGGAAGACCAGACCAGAAGGCTGTGGGTTCTTTTCTCACTCTAAGTGACTGGACTGCTGAGAGTGCAGTGCTGGAAGGGAGGAGTGGTACAGCATTCCTGACTGCGCCATCCTTTGGATTAGACGTTAAACTGAGGTTCCATCTGCCTCAGCTAGTGGCAGCTCAGGTGGATATTAAAGATCCCAAAGCCCCTATCAAAAAGAGTAAGGGGATGTTCCCCAATGCCATTGCCAAATTTCCCCTAGTAGTAGTACAATATCACCTTGGGTCTCTCCCAAAAAGAGAGGCAAACAGTTAGTGGGACTAACAAAAAAATAAATATAAAGAATAAATGTTGTTTAACAAATGTGTGTTTCTGTACGCGCATATAACAATGAATACTGTCCAACAAAATGGGTAAGCTCAGTAACAATACTGTCCAACAAAATGGGTAAGCTCAGTAACAATACTGTCCAACAAAATGGGTAAGCTCAGTAACAATACTGTCCAACAAAATGGGTAAGCTCAGTAACAATACTGTCCAACAAAATGGGTAAGCTCAGTAACAATACTGTCCAACAAAATGGGTAAGCTCAGTAACAATACTGTCCAACAAAATGGGTAAGCTCAGTAACAATACTGTCCAACAAAATGGGTAAGCTCAGTAACGCAAATCAAACATACCCATAATTCACGCACACACACATGAGAGAGCATTTTCACAGTACTAGCAGATGTATGAATACACAGGCAAAGTGAAGTACTACAATTTTCCTGTTCATGAGAACTGGCCATATCCAGTCACACAAACTACCAAGTCTTGCCTCTGGAGAGTCTGCATGGTCACAAAGTTTATTGTACAGTTGCATAAAATCTTACTTTAACAGTGGATGCCCTGTTTCTCACTGTTGCAGTACTCCTTACTAATGGGACACCCTGTCAAGGATAGTTGAACATATGGCCAGCATAAAGCCTTAGCTCCTTTCAGGCGCTGTATGTCAGACATGCATCCTACATCTGAAGAGTAAGGTATTTAAGTGACATATGAGCAACTAATGCGCAGAATTTAACTGCCCCAAGAGAACCAGAGCAACCCTAGAGGAAAAACAAGTACATGTATATCCAAAAAGGGAAGAGGAAGGACCCCTCAATCAGAGGATAAGAAAAAGCAAAATAGGGGGAAGGAGGAAAGCATGGAATAGTGCAACAGAAGTAGAACATCTACTGTTACGGTACGATCATATACAACTGTACGATGACTGCGCTCATCACTGCTACAGTATTCCTTTCTAAAGAGAGAGTACAAAAGCTACTGGAGAGGATGGGAGGAGGAAGCCAGAAAAAGGCCCTCCAATAAACCAGGCAAGACAGCCCTGGCAATAACAATGATCTCTAGAGCCAGAAATCATTTCAAACTTGCAGTGTTTAGTAAAGGAAGAGCAAGTACCAGCTTCCACGATGGATCTAGTATCCAGACTCCTGAAAAAAGCACCAGAGGAGACTACTTCCCTGGTAGAAATGATGGTGTGAACAAAGGAAAGCTGCTTACCATGAAAAGAATAGCAAAAACAAATGGTCTTAGAAATCCAACAGGAGATGGATTGCTTAGAAATAGCTAAACCTAATTTCTGGGCTGGTAAAAAACAATGTTTGCTCAGGTTAACCAATGTCCTCAGTCTTATTACAAGCAATATCTGAGCTGTCTATGCAGATCCAAGGTAAGAACAACTGTCTATCACTGTGGAAAAGGGGTAAAAAGAAGAAAGATGAACGGCCCGATTCACAGATAATCATCAACTACCTTAAGCATAAAAGGAGTAGTACTACAGAGAGAAACTGTCATGAGTGTCTGAAGAGAAGTAGTACAGAGAGAAACTGTCATGAGTGTCTGAAGAGAAGTAGTACAGAGAGAAACTGTCATGAGCGTCGGAAGAGAAGTAGTACACAGAGAAACTGTCATGAGTGTCTGAAGAGAAGTAGTACAGAGAGAAACTGTCATGAGCGTCTGAAGAGAAGTAGTACAGAGAGAAACTGTCATGAGCGTCTGAAGAGAAGTAGTACAGAGAGAAACTGTCATGAGCGTCAGAAGAGAAGTAGTACAGAGAGAAACTGTCATGAGTGTCTGAAGAGACGTAGTACAGAGAGAAACTGTCATGAGTGTCTGAAGAGAAGTAGTACAGAGAGAAACTGTCATGAGTGTCTGAAGAGACGTAGTACAGAGAGAAACTGTCATGAGTGTCTGAAGAGAAGCAGTACAGAGAGAAACTGTCATGAGTGTCTGAAGATAAGTAGTACAGAGAGAAACTGTCATGAGTGTCTGAAGAGAAGTAGTACAGAGAGAAACTGTCATGAGTGTCTGAAGAGAAGTAGTACAGAGAGAAACTGTCATGAGTGTCTGAAGAGAAGTAGTACAGAGAGAAACTGTCATGAGTGTCTGAAGAGAAGCAGTACAAAGAGAAACTGCCTCGGTGGTGGACTGCCATGAGCGTCTGAAGAGAAGTAGCACAAAGAGAAACTGCCTCGGTGGTGGACTGCCATGAGTGTCTGAAGAGAAGTAGTACAAAGAGAAACTGCCTCGGTGGTGGACTGCCATGAGTGTCTGAAGAGAAGTAGTACAAAGAGAAACTGACTCGGTGGTGGACTGCCATGAGTGTCTGAAGAGAAGTAGTACAAAGAGAAACTGCCTCGGTGGTGGACTGCCATGAGTGTCTGAAGAGTAGTAGTACAAAGAGAAACTGCCTCGGTGGTGGACTGCCATGAGTGTCTGAAGAGAAGTAGTACAAAGAGAAACTGCCTCGGTGGTGGACTGCCATGAGCGTCTGAAGAGAAGTAGTACAAAGAGAAACTGCCTCGGTGGTGGACTGCCATGAGTGTCTGAATAGAAGTAGTACAAAGAGAAACTGCCTCGGTGGTGGACTGCCATGAGCGTCTGAAGTCCAGAAATTCTCTTGTCAGAAGTAAAAGCCACAGAGCTACAAAGAAGAAACTGCACGTTCAAATAGCACCAGAGGACGACCAACAAACAATGAATTTCTTGGAAACAGATTGACCCTTCCTTGCCCTGTGTAGGAAATAAAAGCCTTTCAGCCTTCATGAAGGCTTTTGCGCTCTCAAGGTAGTACCTGAGCTGCTGATGCTCATCGAAGGTATGAAGCATCCTCTCCCCCTTATTCTTAGGTTCTGGGAAGAAGACTGACAGTGAATACGGAGACATCTTTTGGCATGAGAGAGGGTTTAGAGGACAACACAGCCATACCCTTGTGGACAATCCTACAGAGTGTTTGCAGATGTCACAGCAATAAATAGAACAGGTTTCAATGTTTAAGAACTTTATATTAGCCTCAGCAGATGGTTCAAAAGGCAGGATGGTCAACTTTTTCAGAAAGTAGTTGAGATCCCATGAAGGAGAAATCTGTGTGAGAGGAGGTCTCAAATGCAATACTTCTTCCATAAACTCTTTTCCTAAAAGAGAGGAAGAAAGAGGGGGAGCCAGTGACAGATAAGCAGAGAGGGCCGCAAAAGGCACCTTAATGAATACACACAAGACATTCTAAAAGTAGCTCTCACAAACATTTCAAGAGCAGAGGGATGTTAACCTCAAGAATATCTGCTCACATTTAGACACCAATTAGAGAAAATCCTTCATTTGAAAACCAAGAATTCCTAGTTGCAGGTGTTCTGGCATCTTATCACCTGCTGCACATCCTCAAGAAAAAAAACTACCTAAACAGAGCCAAGACTGAATCATCCAGTCAGCCGTAGTTGCTCCAAACTGGGGGATACCAATCACTCCTTAGACTGTATGAACAAATCCGGTGTGCGAGGAAGTCTCTGGAAACTGCCCTCGGATAACACCATTGCAAGGCAGAAGCAAGATTTCCTGGATCAATAAGGGGTCACCACAATGATCCTTGGCATTATTTTTCTGAACATTCAGCAGTCCCTTGTGAATCAGTGGGAAGGGTGGAAAAACAAAAGAACATTTCTGTCCAAGGGAACAAGAATGCATCTGTCCTCCAAGCATGGCTGCAAGGATGCCAGGAAAGAATAGTTGTTTAAGAACTTACCATAACCTTAGATGTCCCTCTCTTCCATGTTGCAGTATTCATTACAGTAGGGAGGTTGCTGCTGACATCCGGCCAGTATACCAAAGTCTTTGGAACAGGAGGGTACGTGTGACGTCCTTTATCAGAGCCATAAACTGAAGTAAGGTATAAAAAAATGACATCTGCATGTACCCTCTTCAGAATGGACTGTTGCATAAAGTAGTACTCCTGGAGATGCAAAGAAGGTCATGAATGGGAGACCCTTGAAACTCACATGTAGACTAGACCATAGGGTACTTGACAGGCTGTGTGTGTAGTGGAGAGGTTAAGAGGATGGGTGACTATGTCCCCACAGGTAAGTAACATTAAATTAGAGAGGTAAAGAAGAGGGGGTAGGAGGGAGGGACTGAATACTGCTACATGGAAGAGAAGGACATCTAAGTTTATGGTAAGTTCTTACACAACTATTCTATGTCATTCTATTCTCATGTTGCAGTTATTCATTACAGTAAGGAGAGTACCAAAGCTGTTCGGTATGAGCATGGATGGAGGATTTGGGTCCATGAGACCCTGAAGAACAGACCTGGCAAACCCAGTTCTAGCTCTGGAAGCTAGGTCCAGTTTGTAATGTTTGGTAAAGGTGTGCAATGAAGCCCATGTTGCAGCTTCTAAAATCGAGGCATAATCAACCCCTTTGAAAAGGCAGCTGAGGAAGCAGTTGCCCTGGGTTGAGTGGGATGTGACATGTCCGTGTAAAGTTTTTCCTTGACTGGAATAGCATATGTCAATGGTCTTAGAAATACATGAAGAAATGGCCTGCTTGGAGCCTGCCTTCCCAAGAGTCCTAGGGTGGAAGGAGACAAATAGTTGATCAGACTTCTAATAGGTTAGGTCTTGTCTAAGTAGTACCTCAGTTATCTGTGGACATATAATGAATGAAAAGTCCTCTCTGAGGGATTCTGAAGGTGAGGTTAAAAAAAAGTACAGTTGTATACACTTAACATAAATGTAGATGTTCGAGTGTATTCACTGTTGCAGTCATCACACTTGGCTTATCTGCCTATAGGTAGCCCTCAGTCGGCCCGAACACCGAAGTCTTGGGATTTCTGCTTGACGTCAGGTTGCCAGGGGTATAAAACATGCAGCCAATGCCATTACATCAGTTTTTCTTGCCCCAGATGTCAGGAGCCCCCAAAATAGGAAGCAATTACATGGTGTGGAACACCTCCAGTAAAAAGTAAATACCATTGCCATAAGATATGGCCAAAAAGGAGGATATAGAAGTACAGAAAAATCAGGGGGCTGGAGGGAGGATAACCAAAACTGCAACTGTGAATACACTCGAACATCTACATTTATGATGTGTACACAACTGTACTATGTTCTTCATGTTTCACTGTTGCAGTCATCACACTTGGGTTGATTCCCAAAGCTGAGGAAGGGTAGAGGCAATAGAGAAGCATTAGGACTGGCTAGCAGGGCTGGCTAGCAGGCCTTGTAAGACTGCTGTAGCAAATCCAGCTCTGGATTTAGAAAAGATAGGCAAGTAGTAATGCTTGCTGAAGGTGTGTACTGAACTCCAGGTTGCAGCTTCCAGGATGTCCCTGGTAGGGACTCCCCTGAGAAATGCTGCAGAAGTTGAGGTTGCCCTAGTGGAAAGGGTTCTGATTCCCTGTGGGGTTAGTTTTCCATGGCGCTTGTAGAAGAAATGGATGCAGTGTGCTATCCATTTGGAGATGGTTTGCTTTGAAATAGCCTTGCCCTCTGTCCCAGTAGCAAAGCTGACTAGCAGCTGGTCAGATTTTCTGAACTGTTTAGTCCTGTCAAGGTAGAACCCAAGTTGTCTGTGCACGTCCAAAGAGTGCAGGATCCTTTCCCCTTTAGTCTGAGGATTAGGAAAAAAAGGTTGGTAAATGGATGGATTGGTTTAAAACCACACTGGATATCACCTTGGGCATTAATGGCGGGTTAGTCCTGAGGGAAACCCTGCCCGCATGGAAGATAATGAAGGGTTCCACAGCCATAAGGGCCTGTAACTCAGACACTCTTCTTGCTGAAGTGATGGCTAGAAGTAAGACTGTTTTCCAAGAGAGGAACTTTAACTCTGCTGTAGCAGCAGGCTCAAAAGAGGGAAGCGTGAGCTTCTCTAGTACAAAGTTAAGGTCCCAGGCAGGAGTGGGAGCTCTCCTCAGGGGTCTTAAATTGTTAGCTCCTCTCAAGAACTGTTTGACCAGAGGGTGAGAGAAGAGGGGGTGACTCAGTAGTGTAATAAGATGAGATGGCAGAGGCATGAATCTTAATGGATGAGAAGGATAGGCATTTGTGGGTCAGCTCTGCTAGATAATCTAGGATTTGAGGTAAGGTGGGCATGGTTGTGTTCTTTCCCTGAGACTGTTGCAAAGAACATTATCTTTTCCACTTTTCTGAATAGGATTTTCTAGTACTAGGCTTCCTGGCCTCAAGGATGACATCCAGCACCTGTTTGCTGAGGGTTGCTGGTGATGTATTCAGGGACTAAGCCAGGCTGCTAGGTTCAGGGTTTGCAGCTGAGGATGCAAAATCTGGCCCTCCTGCTGGGACAGCAGAAAGGGGGTCTGATGCAGGTGCCAGGGTGGCACTGTCAGACTGCGTAACAGTGGGTACCAGTGCTGGCATGACTAGTTTAGTGCAATAAGAATTGTCCTTGGCCTGTCCTGTTTGATCCTGAGTAGTACTTTCGAGAGGAGGGGCAGAGGTGGAAAGGCACAGATTGAGAGGTTTTTCCATGTAAAGGATAGGGCCATCCACTTTCCATGCTTGGGCTGTGGGGAGTTCTGGTTCAAAATTTGCTCAATTGATGGTTCCGGGGGGAAGCAAAGAGGTCCACCATCTGGTGTCCCCCTCCTGTGGATTAGAAACTTGAATGAACTGGGTTCCAGTTCCCACTCGTGCGGGTGCATTAGATTTCTGCTAGAGTCTGCCAGTGAATTTTGTTTGCCTGGCAGGAACTGAGCTTGCAGGTGCACTTGGTTGCTCAAGGCTGTGTTCCACAGAGCCATGTCTAACCTGCAGAGTAGGTAGGAATGAGTTCCATCCTGCTTGTTTAAGTACCACATGACTGTGGTGGTGTCTGTCTTTATCAAGAGTTGTCCTGGAAGGATAAGGTATTTGAAGGCTGTCAGTGCATTCTGTGCAGCTAACATTTCTTTTTGATTGATATGCAAGTGCATTTGTCCTCAGCTCCATTTGTCTTGAATGCATTTGCCTACCATGTGAGCCCCCCATGCATAGTCTGATGCATCTGTTGTCAGGGTTTGGGTGGCAGAGGGTTGAGTGAAAGGGAATCCCTTGTTGTGGATGCAGGCCTCTGCCCACCAAAGGAACTCTGTCCTTAAGCAAGGAATGATTGGAATCACTATTTCTAGGTCCTGAGAATGTTGACACCAGAGACGTTTTTAAGTACCATTGAAGTTTCCTCATATGCAGTCTTGCATATGGAATTACGAGACTGCATGAGGCCATGAACCCTAGTGCTTGCAGAATTTTTCTTGCAGGTAGCTGGGTTTGGGTGGCCAGTAGTTTGAAGCAATTTGTCAAATAAACCTGCTTTTCTGGAGTGAGAATGCCATCTGGGAAGCTGTGTTCAAGCTTGCTCCCAGAACTACAATTACTTGTCTGGGTACCAGATGTGATTTATTTTCGTTGATGGTATAACCCTAGAGAAGTTAGGAGTCTCTTTACCAATGTCAGGTGCTGAAGTAGCAACTCCTGACTGTCTGCCTGAATCAGGCAATCATCCAAGCATGGGTAAATTTGAATGTTTCTCTGCCTGCAGTATGCAATGGCTGAAGCCAGGCATTTTGTGAATACCCTGGGCGCAGTAGAGAAGCCAAAAGGAAGTGCAGAGAACTGATAGTGTATAGAGCCTGCCCTGAAACATAGATATTTCCTGCAAGATTCCTTTATGGGGATGTGCAGATTCGCTTCTTTTAAGTCTAGGGTGACCAGCCAGGAGTTCTTGGCTAGCATAGGCAGCAACTGTTGGAGTGTAAGCATTTTGAACTTTGGTACTACCAGGAAGGTGTTGAGAATTGACAGATCCAGGATAGGGCACCAAAAAGTTTTTCTGGGCACCAGAAACAGTCTGGAGTAGAAACCCTACCCCCTTTGCTCTTTTGGAACAGTTGAATATCCCTGATACTGAGAAGAGAAAGTACTTGCTTTTGGGCCTCTGCCCACTGGTTTGGAGTAAGGTCTGGCAATCTGCTTGGGGATGGAAGTAGAATCTGTATCCCTGGGATACAATGTTTAAGACTCAACGGTCTTGGGTAATGTATTCCCAGTTTTTTGCATGCAGGGCGAGTTTTTCTCCTAGGGATGCAAGTACTTGGGGGCATGGCTGGGAAGGATGCAGGAGAAGTCATTGTGAACTTTTTCCATAAGAGGGTAGCTTACCACTCCCCGTTTTTGAGGTGGGAGCATTCCATTGTTTAGATCTGTGCATACCCTGAGACTGTAGTCTTTGTGGTCTGTTGTCCCTGAGCTTGGACTGAGAAGGCCTGGGAGGGACTGGAAGGGAAGGACAATGCCTACTGAATCTAGGTGGCTGTACCTGTAAGAAATCTAAGTTTGCATAGATTTAGCTTTTTCCTCCATCTTTTTAAGAACAACTTCTGCTTTTGTGCCAAACAAACATTCTAGATTTAATGGATCATCTAGTAATTTTGCTTTGACATGGTCTGGCAAGATTTGTTCCTTCAGCCAAGCATGCTTTCTGAGAACAGAGCCAGTGACAGCAGTCCTGAAAGATGTTTCTAAGGCATCAAAACCACACTGCAAAGTATGTTTACCCACTTGGTTTGCAGAATGCATTAACTCTTGTAAATCTTTATTTTCTGCACAATCGGGAATCAACATTTTTTGTTTAATTAGTTCCCCAATATGCTGCTGGTACTTCAACATGTGAAACTGGCAATTTAAAGCACTGATGGCAAGAGTTACAGAGGTATATACCTTCTTACCCCATCTGTCTAAAGCCCTAAAAATCCTTGTCTGAAGGGGTAGGGTTTTTGGCTGTAGTAGCCTTAACACCTTTAGGTCCCTGGGAAATGGTCTCTGGATCCGCAGTAGGATTTTGAGAGAGAAATTTGTGAGAGTCAGGTACTCTGTAGTACCTGTCCAGCTTTCTAGGAGCTGGAGGTAAAATATCAGGGTTAAGACTTGATTCCATGAAGACATCATCTACAATATCCAGGACAGGGGGTATAGCTAGAGGCCTGTGCCAAGAAAGTCTAAAAATTCCCAGAGTCTCTCTTTTGACTGAGGGTAGTCCTGACATTCCCAGCGGAAATGCTCTCTTAGGGTATGCAAGGTTTCACCGAAAGAAAAGTCCTCTGGAGAGGAGGCAGAGGGAATGGAATCCTCTGCATTTGAATCCTCATAGGTGGATAAGGGTATGTCCTGATAATCAGAGGGGTTACAGTCATCGGACTCATGGTCTGTAGAATCAGAAGGAAAATCAATTATTTGTCTTTTAGAGGGGGAAGGCTGGTTTCCCCTAATTAAAGTAATAAGGTCTTCAGCCATTTTAAGCACTTGTTTCTGAGGGATGGGAGCTTGAGAATGCGCTTTGGTCATTGGTTTTCTAGGTGTAGTGCGAACTCTGGACCTGAGAAATTCAGTAGTTTTAGGCAAAAACGAAATAGTCAGTTTAATACGAACAGTGGAAGGCCTGAACACACCCTCATAAGCCGGTGCCTGCACAGCGGCTCCGGACCCATCCAAGGTAGAGATATCTGCAGGTTTCATAGTTGAAGAAGCATCTCGTGGTATACCGGACTCCAAATGGGTCTCAGTAGAGGTCTGCAAATTTGTAGAAGCGGGTATCAGGGGCTGTGAAAGTGCCTCACTGATTATCAGTGGACTGGCGACTAGCTTAACGTAAGCATCGTCAGCAGTTTTGGAACTATGTGGTCTGTCTTTATCCTTACATTTTTTCGGAAGATTGGTTAGTAGGAAGCCTAAACGAAGCCATTTCGGAATACAGAGAACGAGAGCGAAATAATTTAGTGGCAAATATAGCCCAACGACGGATAGTTCGGGGGTTGAACAAGGCACAAAACAGACAGCGAGGAACGTCGTGGTCTGGGCCTAAACAGGTGACGCAGTAAGAATGAAAATCTCTGTGAGGTATTTGCTTTTGGGCCGACTTGAGGGCTACCTGCATGCAGATAACCCAAGTGTGATGACTGCAACAGGGAAACACAAAGAACATTGGTAGGATAATGGTCTGGTTTAATGAGGGCTCATTAACCACCTTCGGCATGGAGGGGTTAGTCCTGGGGGCAACTCTGTCCTTGTGGAAAATAAGGTAAGGAGGGATAGCCATAAGGGCTTGTATCTCTGATACCCTCCTGGTGGAAGTAAGGGCCACTAGCAGAACTGTTTTCAGGAATACTGAATGTGCTGGTTCAAAAGGTGGCAATGTAAGTTTTTCTAGTATAAAATTCAAGTCCCAAGGGGGTTATAGGTTTTAAATTGGGGTCTAATATGGAGTACCCCTTTCAGGAAAAGCTTGACTTCCAATAATGAAGCCAGAGGAGGTAGCATGGGCAGACAGAGATAATGGACTTTAACTGAAGAATAAGTTAGTCCTGAGCGAAGGACGCTCACAAGCAGGAAAGGAGCAGGGGTACAGGAATAATCATAGGGTCCTGGTTTTTCCTCTGACAACACCTGGAGAATCTCTTCCATTCAGATACATAATTTTTCCTGGTACTAGGTTTTCTGGCCTCCTGCAGAACACTGAGTACGTTCTCTGAGTATAGGTTTCTAAAGGGGATTAGAACCCTATCACCCATAAGGTCAGTTTTAGATTGTTCACCTGAGGATGTAGTAGGGCTCTCCTGTCCTGTGTGAGCAACTCTATTAGGTGGAGTAAGCTGTGATGATTGCCCTTGCCTAGTAGATAGAGAAGGGAAAACCAATGCTGTCTTGGCCAAAAGGGGGTCATCAACTGGATTTTGGGTTTGTCCCTCTGGATTTTCAGGAGGACTTTCTGAATCAGTGTGAAGGGTGGGAAGGCACAGAGATACTTTCCCACCCAAGGAAAGGAGAAGGCGTCCACCTTCCATGCTTGAGGATGTGGGTCCCTTGTGCAAAACATAGGCATTTGTTTGTTCAGCAAGGAGGCAGAAAGATCTTCTTGCGGAATATCCCACCTGTGGATAAGCTCTAGGAATACCTCTCTGTGAAGCATCCATTCGGTGAGAGGAAGCTGAAGTTCTGCTGAGAGAATCTGTCATAACATTCTCTGTAGAGGGGATGTATACTGCTATCAGATTAATCTGCAGTGATGATGCTAGGGTCCAGATCTGGGGGACTAGGCTGCAAAGAAGGTAGGATCTTGCCCCCCCATGTGCTTATGTACCACAGGACAGTCATATTGCCTGTGATCCCTTTCAGGGTTCCTGGGCTTAGAGCTGAGGTGAATGTTTGTATGGCTAGAAGTGCCCTCATTTCCTTGATGTTGATATGGTCCCTTTGTCTTAGTGTGGACCATTTTCCCTGCGCAGTGAACTGCTTCTGGTTGTGTAGTAGCACTGCACCCAATCTCATGTCTGATGCATCTGTAGATACTTGTTGTGGGGGGGCTGGTACCTCTAGGGGGTTTCCTGGTTGAGACTGACTGCACAGATCCACCACTGAAGTTCCCATTAGAGTAGGGGAAGGGGGGTGTTCAAGGGATGGGAGTGATGGCTCCATAAATTCTACAGGATCCACTGGATTTTTCTCATGTGGAGTTTTGCCAGGGTCAACATGGGTATTCGGTATGCCATGTGGCCTGACATCTTTAGGAATTCTCGTGCTGGCAAGGAAGGGAGTGTGATCATTTTTGCTGAAGTAGAGAGAAAGGTCCAGGGTTCTTTAGTCTGGAATGAAGGCCTTCATGTTGTCTGTTCTGATCCTGCATCCCAAGAAAACCAGGTCTTGAGTGGGGGTCAGGTGAGTCTTTTCCTTGTTTATTGTAAACCCTAATTGAGTCAGGGTGGAGTTGTAGGTAGTGTAGAAGGACTTGACGGTCCTGATGAAGAATTAACCGGTCTAGATATGGGTATATTTGCATACCCTGTCTGCTGCAGTGAGCAATGAAGGGTGCTAGACACTTTATGAACACACGAGGAGCAGTGGAGAGTCCAAAGGGCAAAACAGAGAATTGAAAATGCCAGGAACCTACTGCGAAGTGTAAGTATTTCCTGTAATCTGGTTGTATAGGAATGTGGAGGTAGGCATCCTTCAAATCCAGAGCTACCATGAAGGCCTGTGTTGGTATGAGTGGTAGGAGCAAAGGTAAGGTAATCATTTTGAGACTGGGCACGTTGAAGAACAGGTTTAGGAAAGATAAATCCAGAATTAATCTCCATGGGCCATCTTTTCTTGGTACCAGAAACATTCTGGAGAAAAACTTTTAGTTATGTACTTACCATAACGATAGATGTATGTGATCCATCTCGCCTACATTCATAACTGATGGGCTCGGAGCCACTCGGCTGATACACTAGCACGAAGTCTCTCATTGGCTGGGCCAACCCCATTATCATAGGATGCACCACGCCCAAACCCCCAGATCTTGTTTGCCCCACAACAACTCACTCACATGAGCCACTCCAACTGTACAATAGTGTTTCCTCCAGATCCAACAGGTAGGGGGAAGGAGGGCGGTGGTCTGAATGTAGGCGAGATGGATCACATACATCTATCGTTATGGTAAGTATATAACTAAAAGATGTAATGCGAGCCTATCTCGCCTACAGTCATAACTGATGGGACAGCGTCCCTAGCACCTAGATCCTGGGAGGTTCACTGGACAACACTCCTGAGCACTGTGGAACCAAAGGACACCCGACCTCTAGAGGCCACGTCCAGTTTGTAATGAGAAATAAAAGTATGTGGAGAAGCCCAAGTGGCCGCTGCACATATCTCATCCACCGACAGTCTGGCGTGGAAGGCCACTGAAGTAGCCATAGCCCTAGTAGAATGCGCTCTAACTGGAAATGGAAGGTCCCTTCCTGTTGATGCATAAATAAATGAAACACAATCCCTAATCCACCTAGCAATAGTGGTCTTAGTTACTGCTTTGCCAATCCTGTTATCTGCAAAGGCCACAAACAACTGGTCTGATTTCCTCTGCTGCTGTGTCCTATCCAAGTAAAACCTCAGTTGTCTATGCACATCCAACTGATGAAGTCTGTAATTCTGCCTTGTTGGAAAATTTTGGAAAGAAAACTGGTAGCTCTATAGACTGCTGCAGACAAAGAGCAGAAGAAACTTTCGGAAGAAATGATGGGTTTAGTCTTAGAGATACTCTATCCTTGTGAAAGATCAGATAAGGGGGGCTTAACAGAGAGGGCTTGAATCTCCGAAACTCTTCTGGCTGAAGTAATAGCTACCAAGAAGGCAGTCTTCCAAGATAAGAGCTTTTGCTCACAAGTGGCCGCCAGCTCGAAGGGATGAGACGTTAAGGCTCCTAAAACTATATTCAAATCCCATGGCAAAACAGGTTGCGACACCAGGGGGCGAAGCAACCAAGCTCCCTTAAGAAAGGCCTTACACAACTTATGACTCATGTGTGAAGGCTCAAAGGCAACATGATAATTAGAAATCGCTGCCAACTGGACTTTAAGTGTGGAGACATCGGAACCCTGTCTAAAAAGAGTTGCCAAAAAATCTAATACTACGGACACCGGGGCTGTCAGAGGGTCAAGGTTGTGCTGCTGGACCCAAATGGCAAACCTTTTCCATTTATTAAACTATATCTCCTTAGTGGAAGTTCTGTGAGAAGAAGACAGAATCCGGACCACCTCAGGCGAAAGGATATGCTGTCTGACTAAGGTCGGAAGTTGAGCAGCCAAGCTGTTAGCTTGAGAGTTCGCAGTGATGGCTGGGCCTGACCTGACTGAAGAGTCAGGAGGTCTGGAACTGGGTCCAAAATCCAAGGATCCTTCACTGCATACTTCTGAAAGAAAGGAAACCAAACTTGGTGGGGCCAGTGTGGTGCGATCAAAATCATGTTGCTTCCCAAGCAGATCGCCTTCTGAATCACCTTTGGCAGTAGTGGGACCGGAGGGAAGGCGTAGAGCAGACCGGACGGCCAATTGTGGACTAGAGCATCCCTGGGTGACCCCCCCCCCCAGGGGAGAATCAGGGAGAAGAAATTGCTGCACTTCGCGTTCCAGGGGCTGGCGAAAAGGTCGCAACAGGGAACCCCCCCCCCCACTTGGAGAAGATCTGAGCCGCTACTCGGTCGTTCAGGGACCACTCGTGAGGCATCAGAATAACTCTGCTCAGCCTGTCTGCTATCACATTGGACTTCCCCGGAATGTGCGTTGCCACTAGAAATCTCTGGGAAGCGATCGCCCAGTTCTAAACTCTCATGGCTTCTCTGCAAAGAGGATAAGACCTGGTTCCTCCTCCCTGCTTGTTCAGGTACCATACTACCGCCATATTGTCTGAGAAGATTGCGATGGTACCCTTGGGAAGAGAGCTGTGAAGTGCCTGCAACGCTAGAAGCACTGCCCTCATCTCCAGGACATTGATGTGTAAGTGGGTTTTGTGATCCTGCCAAGTGTCTTGAACAGTCCAGTGCAGACAATGCCCCCCCCCACCCTATCTGGGAGGCATCCGTGGTCACTGTGGCAATGGGGGGGGGCAGAAGAGTCACCCCTGGTTCAAGTTGGAGGAGAGGAGAGATCTCGCCAGCAGGTATCCGTAATGAGAATCGGGTAGGACAAGGGCAGATCTTGGTACGACCACTGGGTCGACAGGAGCCATTGGGGAATTCGCATGTGCAATCTTGCCAGAGGGACCAGAAGAATGGCAGCCGCCATCGACCCCGAAAGCTGAAGGACCATCCTGGCTGGGGCTTTGCTTCGGGGTATTAAGGCTAGGACTTGGTTCTGTAGTATCTTTATCCTCTCTGTTGGAAGGAATGCTCGCATCTCGACAGAGTCTAGCTCTGCGCCTATAAAGGCAACACGCTGTGATGGCAGCAATACAGACTTTTCCCAGTTGAATGTAATTCCTAATAGATGTTCCAATTCGATGGTAGCACTCACGGCTTGAATAAGAAGATGCCTGGTGGGGGCGGTGAAGAGCCAGTCGTCTAGATACGGAAACACCTGGAATCCCAGACATCTCAGGTGAGCCATCACCACTGCCAGACATTTGGTAAACACCCTGGGGGCTGTGGTGAGACCAAAGGGCAGGGTTCGGAAATGGAAGTGACTGGCTCCTAGGCGGAAGCGTAAATGTATCCTGGACGCCCTGATTATCTTGATGTGATAATAGGCGTCCTTGAGATCGATGGAGCACACCCATACCCCTTTTTCCAGCAAAGGGAAAATGGATTGCAACATCACCATCCGGAACTTGGACTTCTTTACAAAGCGGTTTTGGTGGCTGAGGTCCAGAATGGGTCTCGGGTCCTCTGTTCTTTTCGGCACCAAAAATAACTTTGAGTAAGTTCCTAATCCGGTCTGGTCTGCGGGGACTGGCTGGATTACTCCCTTTCCGAGCAGCTTTGCGACCTCTATGGCTGCTTGATCCCGTTGACTGGGTGGCACGTCCGGGATTTTCTTTGACGGTGGAGGGGGACGGATAAAGGGAATGGTGTAACCTCCGGCGATGATACAAAGCACCCACTGATCCTGAGTGATGGAAGCCCAGGCCCTTGGATGCTCTGAAAATAGACCCCCGACTGGCTCCGGAGATGCACAGTCGGGCAGTTCCCCTCAGGAACGCTGGAAGGAGGAACCACAAAAGGATTCGCTGTCTCCTGTGTTGCGGGGGCCTCCGCCGTCTCTAGGGCAACATCTTCCAGAATAATTCCCCCCTCCTCTGCCTCTGGAAGGGGGGGTCACTCTGATGGGCAGAGAAAGACTTTTGGGACTTTCTGAACCACATCTTTCCTCCCCTCTGCGCCTTGGGATAAGGTCTCGAAGGGAGCGAAAAACGAGCCCCAACGGCAGACAAAGTCTTACCCTCCTTCTCGCATCTAGTGTGTGTGTCTTTCACCTTGGGTCCAAAGAGAGAGGACCCGTCGAATGGAGTGTCTGTGAAATAAGACTTGAAAGCCTCCGCAAAGTGACACAAGCGCATCCAGGCTTGCCTCCTAAGGGCTACGTCTGAACTCGCTGCCCTACTCGCCCCTTTGGCTGCATACGATATCAGCCTCATGGACGAGTTAACAATCGACGAAAGGGCAGACAGCTGGGCGTTGACAGACTGCGTCAACGCCTCAGGCATGTTACCCAACAAGGTATCTCCCAACTCCTTTATGAGATCCCTTTGGAGCCTCATGCGACCGCAGGGTAAAGATCGCTGAAGTCAGGGTACTCTTCCCGTACCTATCCATGCTCCTGGACTCCTTGTTAGGAGGATGGATAGACGTAGATGCCTCCGCCACATCCTGCTGGGTGGCAGACGCTACCACCATAGCATCCACTGGGACTCCCTTGGTTAGAAACTCCTTGCCAGGGAGTGCGGATAAAAATTTGTTGGGGCGAGAAGGAACTGGCTCCTCAGAGTCAGGGTGCTCCCACACCCTTCAACAAATAATGTCCAGTAATTCATCGAAGGGTGGAGACACCTAGGAGGTGGAGGGTTGGGCTCCGAAGGCCTTGAGGAAGACAGACTCCTCCGCGGAAGGGGTTTTGGACGGCCAGTCGCCCCTCTGTCTCAAGATCTCCAGGACATCGGAGAACGAGACATCGTCAGAGGACGACTTCGGGGACCCTTCCGCATCAAGGTCGGTGTCCGAGGTGACAGACTCATCTGGGGAGTCAATGTGCTTCCTCCTGCACAATTTTCCTGGGGGGCTCTTCAGGCAAAGACTCTTAAGGTTCCTCGGAAAAAGGGGGACCACACATGGAGGAATCCTCAAGCCTCGGAGCCGTGCTGCACGAAGACAGGGGGGGCACCAGAAGCTCTAGTCGCAGTGTCTATGGAAGGAGTCGCAGATTCCGGTGAAGTGACTAGAGATTTGTCTAGCGCACTCCTCATAGCCTCGAAGGCGGGTCCACCAGAATCTGAAGAAAGGCCCACCTGCGAGACCATGACTGGTGTCGGGGTCCCCCTAGCCGAGGAGCCAAGGGGGAGACTCGGGGCCAAAACCAGAAGCCCCGAGAAATCCCCCTCGGGCTTGGCCGAGGACACCAGAGAACCGAAAACCCCTGGAAGGAACAGAAAAGGTTGGAGCTGAAGATGGCGCCGACAGACTAGCAGTGGGTCTCGGAACAGACTCAGGAACCTCACCTGACTCTGCAAACCCCGTCTCCAACGACACCAGGGTTGTCGGAGGAGGAAGAAACGGAATTGAAATGGTTGGCTCCGGCCGCTGGGCTGGAGCTGAAAATAATTTAGATGAGACAGGTGTCTGGAGGAGCCCCTGGACCACCCTATCTAAATCCGAATCTGAAAGCCTGGAGGAAACAGACGGGGGGGCATGAAACTCTTTCAACCGGCTCCGAGGCAATGCTGGAATGTCGACTCCTAATCGGCTCCAGAAGGATCGGAGCCGAGGAAGACGCGATTAGAACAGAGACCCCCTTCGGCGCCGATGGTTCAGGAGCCGAAGAAACTGACCCTGGAGCCGAAACACTCACCTGCGGCTCCGAGACCAATGGAGCCGAGGAAAACTCAGATTGGAATTCTCTATCCTGCGGCTCCGAGACCAATGGAGCAGAGGAAGGAGACCAAGACTTAGATTTTCTCTCCTGCGGCTCCGAGACCATTGGAGCAGAGGAAGAAGACCCAGACATAGATCCTCTATCCTGCGGCTCCGAGATCAGTGGAGCCGAGGAAGAGGAGAAAGACTTAGTTCTTTTTTCAGGTGGCTCCGACAGACTTGTCGGAGTCGAAGACTTCTTTTTCTTCGATTTCAAAGAGGGAGAAGAAGATAAAGCTTCCTCAAAGGCTGGTTTTAATAAACCTTTCAAGATCAACTTATTTTTCCTCTCCTGTAGTACACTAGAGGAAAAGGCATGGCAAACACTGCAAGATTCTTGCAAGTGTTTAGCCCCTAAGCAATAAACACAGATGGCATGGCCATCTGTTAACGACATTTTGTAGCCACATTTCGAATATTTTTTAAAGCCTGACGGCTTATGTTCTTTTTCTTTGCCAGACATGACCCATAAAGCACTCGAAACACAAGGAAGGGAAGGGAGGGAAGAGCTCTAACTAAAACGCTCTACAAGAAATAGGGCAAAGGCCCTCTAACTCAAATGGGCCTAGCCCGCCAAACAGAAGGAATCACACAACACCAAAAACAAACACAGCCAATCACAAGGTAGTACAGACGAATATAGCTATTAAAATAGCTGTTTGGTTATAAAATGTTTAAGTTAAGAGCAAAAACGACCCAAAAAGGCCAAAAAAGAAGGGTACTTAACCACAGCCAAGTCGAGACCACGTTGTTACTTCAGAAGCAGCAAACGAGATCTCGGGGGTTTGGGCGTGGTGCATCCTGGGATAAGGGGGTTGGCCCAGCCAATGAGAGACTTCGTGCTAGTGTATCGGCCGAGTCGGAGCCGAGTCTCGGCCTCTGAGCCCATCAGTTATGAATGTAGGCGAGATAGGATCGTATTACATCCTTTGTTTTTTTTTGCGGTGAAGGTACCTGCTCTATGGTGCTCTAAGCTAGCAATTGCTGAATGATGGTGGGGGAAAAGGTGAGCTTGGTTTGATGGAGGTTGAGGAATCCCTTGGAAGGGGGGGGGTAACATCCAAGTCATAAAGTATCCCCTCTGAATGATGGAGAGGACCAAGTTTTCTGATGTAATTTTCCACCAGGAGGGTAGGGAAGAGGGTGAGACAAAGGGACATGGGGGTGTTTGGGTTTAGAAGTTGGAAGTCCCTATGGAGGTGGTCTGGTTTGGTCAGACTGGCTCCAAAAGGGGGTGGTAGAAGGGGTGGAAAGGAAGCCTGGGAGTAGAGCTTTTCCTAGGTTGCCTATGTCCCTTTGGCTGAGGTGCTGAGTGGGAGGTCTGTTTCCTGACAAAGAAAGTTCTTTGTGGATAGTTTTGGTGATATCTGGGGATAAGAGACACCAGCAAATGCTTCAGGTTTTGAAGTTCTTTTCCCTTTTCTTAAAAGGATTTAAGAAGTTCTGCTGAAGCCTGTCCATACAGGGCTTTATTGTCCAGTGGGGCGTCAAGCCGTTTAGTTTGCACATCCATAGGAAGTGGCTGAAGTCTCACCCAGGAATATCTCCTCAGCACTGAACCTGATGCAGCAGATTTTGAAGAGGCTTCCACAGCATCATTAACTCCACTTGTAGTCACCCGAGATGCTGTGGAAAGTAGGGTGTTAAGGGTGTTAAGTCGGGTTTTTATAGATAATCAGGAACCTCAGAGAGGTGGGTAATTGCCTTGGAAATTGTGTCCAGGACATACCTAGCCATGTGCGTTTGGTAGTTGAGGGCTTTTATAGCCAGAGTAGAGGAGGTATACACTTAATTCCCTAGTCTGTCCATGAATGTGCTATCAAGTAGGGTAGACAGCAGCAGAAGGTAACTGTCTGGATGTTTTATCAGCAGAAAATGCAATAACTGCTGGGTCTGCAGGGGGGTTCTTGAATAGGAATTGGGTGTCCTAAGGCACTCTGTAAAAAACGGTCTGGATGTTTAGAGGCTGGGGGTTGGGAATCTGGGGCCTGTGAAGCAGCCAAGGCAGCATCTTGAAAGGCAGGTAGCAAAGGGGGCACAGTAGAGGGGGGTGGTTGTTCCATTTGCAGCAAGTCAAAGTACCTTTTCTTACTGTCAGAGACCTCTAAGGCCTGCCACTTAAAATGTTCCCTCATGAGGGAAATGATGTCCCCAGGAGACTCAGGGGTGATGGGATACTCTTCCTGTGGGGTAATAAAATACTTAGGAGAGTCTATTTGTGAGCCATAGGTCAGTGATTCCTCAGAAGAGGAATAGTTTTCCCTCTGATACCTCTAAAAGGGCCCTGAAGGAGTAACAGCTGCTAGTTGCTGTGACTGCAAGGCCTGGAATGCCTTCAAAAGATTCTTTTGAGGCTTCAAATGCTTTAATTTTTGTTTTCTCTTCATAGGAGCAGACTGAGTATGAGCAGGAGCCAACGTCTAGGTGGATGGTAGGAAAAGATTAGGCCCTTCCGACTTTATGAGCCATGGTTCCCCTGCGCCATCATGATCTGATGGCTGATGGAACTCAGTGGATGTACTCATATTTTCTACCATCCTAGCTTCCATCGAGGTTCTGGGGCCTGGTTGGGAAACGGAGGTCTGAAAAGATCCCAGGCTTACATCTGCCCCAAGAATTTCTCTGGTGCCCGAGGAGCAGCATGGAAATTCAGCCTGATTTTCTTAGCCTTCTTCCGTGGCAGCTCATCAGATGTGCCTACTCCACCCTCCATACTGAATGCAAGATGCTGGAGCCTTTGATTTTTTTTAAGTATAGTTTTAATGCGACCATACAGCTGCGGAGAGTTTTAGCCACAAAGGATTTGCAACTGGGGCAGGACATATGGTCGTGGGCCTTGCCTAAACAGAATATGCACTTTTCATGCGTGTCCTTGTGACGTATTTGTCTCCCACAAGCACACTTCCCCTTTCTAGTGGACATGCACGTCTTAGAAACTAACAAAAGACATGGAAAACCCAACAAGGTACTTATCTGTAGCGGCTGATTGTAGCGGTCTGAGAACGAGCTATCTGTTTCCTGAACTGGCGAACAGGAGTCCGACATTCACTGCGGCAGAAAAATTCTGAAGAGGGTAAGTGCAGACGTCACTTTTATACCCCATGTCAGTTTATGTGTCTGACACAGGATGTCACACGTACCCTTCTGCTCCAAAGACTTTGGTATACTGGTCAGATGTTGGAGGTGCAGAAAACAACCTCCCTGCAGTAATGAATACTGTAACATGAGAATAGGAGGATATCAATTTTCCAGCTGTATGTTTTGAAAGGAGGTGACCTTCTCTACATCTGGATTAGAACCTGGATCACCACTGTTTTTTGTGGGTCTACCCAGGATTATCTTAGCCTGTCTGCCATGACATTTTGCTGATGGTAGGCATGATGCTTGACGAGTCAGAGAATGCTGCAGAACCAGCTCTCCCACACCATCACTGTCCACCAATGTGGTGTTGTCATTATCTACCAGAAGAGGGTCTGGAGTCCATATGTGGTGAAGAACGTTAAAGGTGAGGATCATTATCACTTCCTAGACACTGATGTAATTTCATATGTCCTTTGGCCCCCATGTGACCTACACCTGCACTCCCACTTGACATCCCACTTGACAGAGCTCACTAGGCAAAGTTGGATGACTCTGTCTGGGCAGACTGTGCCAGAATAGGAGAGAAGTGTGAAGTCCAGCACAGATAACTCAAATGAACTCTCTACCACTGTAACACTCTGAAGGGCAGCACTGTAACTGAGATTCTAGAAAATGTAGGAGCTGGGACATACCACTGAATGGCTTGAACATAAAACCTATGGTAACTAAATGCGGCACAGTTAAGATCAACTCCAGGAATGAATGAACAGGACCATAATGAAGGGGGGAGGAGGGAGGGAAGTTGAGGAAGTACGGAAGCAGACAACACAGCTCTGTCATTATGGTGAGTACATACCTTTCATATCTCATGTCTCTCTTGCCCACTTCTCAACAAACAGGGCAGAGTTCCCAGCTACATAACTCTTGGATGATCCTATGGAAGGATATGGCCGAACACAGCTGAACCACAAGAGTCTCTTGACCTTGACACTACATTTTTATTTACTTTAATGACATTTGGTAACTGGGAAAGTCCGATTGGGTAGAAGCTCATTTTCAGCAGAGAGCTAGGGAGAAAAAAAAGAAGTTATGTACTCACCATAACGTTCCATGTTTGTTGTCCATCTCGCCCTTCATTCTTACTGGCTGGATTCAGAGCCGATCCTCAGCTCTGATGCAGCCAAATGCACAAGCTCAAAGTCTTTCACTTGGCTCGTGGCTGAATAGGTACCCCATCATGCAGTGGTGTAATTCCCCAGACCTTATTTCCTGCTAATCACAATGTGTCTACATTTGTCATGCAACATTAGGTATAGAAATAAGGAAATTCAGAGAAGCTCCTTCACTACAGAAGAAAGATCTCTCATCTAAGTCCTCTAGGAGCCCTTGGCTGGGGGAAGGTGGGAGGGTCATACGAATGAAGGGCGAGATGGACAACAAACATGGAACGTCATGGTGAATACATAACTTTATCTTGTCCTATCTCACCTTTATTCTTACTGGTTAGGACAGGGTCCCTAGCACCATTTTCCTGGGTGAATCATGGGAGTATACCTTTGATTACAGTAGAACCAAAGGAAGCAGCCCTGTCCCTGGAGGCCAAATCAACTTTGCAACGAGTAATAAAAGTATGGGGTCTTGCCCACATTGCAGCGGCACAAATACTGTCCATTAATAATCTGGCTAGGTAAGCAGAGGATGTTGCTAAGGCTCTAGTCGAGTGGCCTCTAACTTTGAATGGCAAATTCCTGTTATTTGAGGTGTATATAAAGATAATGCAATTTGAGAGCCAATTAGAAAGCTTAACGTTTGAAACTGGCATGCCCTTTTTAGCTTCTGAAAAGGAAATGAACAATTGGTCCATCTTCCTGAAATCTTTAGTTCTATGCAGATAAAACCCAAGTTGCCTATGCACATCCGATTGGTGAAGTTTGTATTCTGCCTTGTTGGTATGATTAGGAAAAACATTGGGAACTCGACTGATTCAGATTGGTTTGGGAACAAACATTTGGCACAAAGGATGGATTAGTTGGCAGAGATACTCTATCCTTATGGAAAATCAAGTATGGTGGCTTGACTGACAGAGCTTGCAATTCAGAGACTCTTCTTACAGATGTAATGGCTACTAGGAAAATAGTTTTCCAAGAGAGAATTTTGAGATCACATGATGATGAAGTTTCAAAGGGAGGTAAAGTTAGGTGAGTCAGGACAAAATCTGGATTCCATGATGAGAGAGGTTCTTTTATGGGAGGTCTCAATAAGCAAGTGCCTTTCAAGAATGCTTTACACATTTTGTGTGACATCAGGTTAGGAGTGTATTCACCAATGTGAAAATTAGAAATTGCAGCGAGTTGAGCTCTAATTGTAGCTGTGGCAGAACCTTGCTGAAAAAGTTCTGCAAGAAATTCTAAAACTGAATAAAATTAATTGGGGGAGAAAAGAGAATAATGTTTCTTGCTTTTGCCAATTAGGAGAACCTCTTCCATTTACTAGAATATAACTTCCTGGTAGAAGCCTTGTGAGAAGATACCAAGATGCGTTTTACTGCTGATGTGAAGTCTTGATGCCTGACTTAAGTTTGGAAGTGGAGCAGCCATGCTGTCAAATTGAGAGTTTGGAGAGCAGGATGAAGTGTTCCTGACATATGGGTCAAAAGGTCTGGAACTGGGTCCAGAAAACACGGTTTTATCCTAAGGTGAGGCCAGAGAAAGGGGAACTAAATCTGCTGAGGCCAATATGGAGCAATGAGAATCAGCCTGCTTCCCTAGGATTTTGCTTTCTGAATGACTTTGGGTATCAGGGGAAAGAAATACAGTAGTCCCGAGGACCAATCATGAACAAGGGCGTCTCTCAGTGTCTCCCCCATAGGGGGGATTAGGGCAAAGTAGCTACTGCATTTCGTATTCATGGGAGTGGCTAATAGGTCGCAGCAAGGCTGGGCCAATTTGCAGAAAATCTTCTCCGCTATGTTTTGGTTTAGAGACCACTTGTGATGCATTAATATCGCCCTGCTGAGACTGTCCACTAGCAAGTTGGATTTCCGCAGGATATGGGCTGCTACCAGAAAACGTTGGGAAGAGATTGCCCATTGCCATGCTCTCAGCACTTCTTGACAAAGGGGATATGATCTGGTTCCTCCTTGTTTATGTACCGGACTTCCGACATGTTGTCTGACTGGACTGCACTCGTTCTTAGTGGAAGAGAGTCCTGGAGTGCTTGCAACGCTAGAAGCACTGCTCTCATCCATAGAACAATGATGTGCAAATACGCCTCATGTTCTTGCCATGTGCCTTAGACTGTTCTTCCCAGATAATACCCCCCCCTCATGTGGGAGGTATCTGTGGTCACTGTAGCTATGGGTTATTAAGGCACAAAACGTCATCCGATGGTCACGTGGTTGGACTGAAGCCACCACACAATATCAGTCTTGCATGACTAATTCTGATTTGGTGAGACATGGGAAGTTCTTATAACAACCACTTGAGCAAAAAGGAGCCATTGAAGAATTCTCATATGCATCCTGGCTAGAGGAACTGGGGTGATATTTGATGCCATGGTTCTTAGGACTTTTAAAATTGTTTTTGCTTTCACCTTGTTTCTGGGTAGAAGGTCGGCTATTTGCTGTCTGAGAACAGAAACTCTTGTTGGGAGGCAGACGTGCCATCATGGAAATGGTGTTGAGATCTGCTCCAATGAATGTAATATGCTGGCAGGCAACATGGCAGATTTTTCTAAATTCACTGTTATGCCGAACTGAGAGCAGGTTTGTAGTGTGGTGTCTCTCGCCTGTTGAAGTAGATGCTTGGTGGTGGCAGTAATGAACCAGTTGTCTAGATACGGAAACATTTGGAATCCTAGACGTCTCAAGTGAGCTGTGACTACTGCCATGCATTTGGTGAACATTCTGGGGGCTGTAGTGAGACCAAAGGGCAAAGCTCGAAACTGATAATGACCGACTCCCAGCTGGAAGCATAAATGACTCCTTGAAAATCTGGTTCATTTTTATGTGGTAATATGCATCTTGGAGGTCTACTGAGCACATCCAAACCGCTTTCCCTAAAAAGGGAAGAATTGACTACAGTGTCACCATTCGGAACATGGACTTTTTCACAGATTCGTTTAGTTTGCCGAGATCCAATATGGGTCTCCAGCCCCCTGTTCTTTTTGGCACTAAAAAGAATCTTGAGTAAGTTCTGAATCCTATTTGGTCTGTGGGGACATTTTGGATGACTCTTGTCTAGTAACTTTTGAATTTCTATAATTGCTTGTTCCCTTTGACTAGGTGGAACATCTGGGATAGTTTTGATCTGTGGGACAGGATGGCAAAATGGAATGAAATAACCTCTGGATATTATACTTTCTACCCACTTGTCTCTTGTGATATTTCACCAAGCTTCTGGGTACAAAACGTTAACCGCCTCCCGACTGCCTCCAAAGTAGAGCAGATGGGCCTCCTTTCAGGAGTGCTGGTAGGGCCGGCCGCGAAAGGAATCACGGTCACACTGGTTTTGCGGACCCTCTCTGCCTTGTAGACGACGTCTACCATTACTGCTTCCCCCTCTGGCCCAGGGGAAGGGTTCACCTCGTGCGCCTTGAAAAACTCCCTGGGATCTTTTCAATCACATTTTCCCACTCTTCTGACCTTTAGGGTAAGGTCTTGGAGGTACAGAAAAACGTACTCCAACAGCAGAGAGTGTTTTTCCTTTCTGCTTGCATCTGGTGAGTGTGCCCTTAACGTTGGGTCCAAAGAGTGAGGAACCATCAAAAGGGGAGCTGACAAAGGTAGACATGAAAGGTTCTGCAAAGTTACACAAGCGAATCCAGGACTGTCCCCTCAGGGAAACTCTTGAATCCGCTGCCCTGCTCGCCCATTTGCTGCATAGGATATCAGTCTCATGGAGGAGTTAACAATGGAATTTAGGACAGATAGCGGAGAGGTCACCTTTTCTTAGACCCCTGCATCTAACGAACCTTGGAGAGTATCTCCTAACTTCTTCAGGAGATCTCTTTGTAGTCTTGTAAAGTAGTTCAGCAATCTAAGGGTAAAAGTGGTGACTCCCATGCCTTTCAACTAACTCCAATAGCTCGTCAAAAGGCAGAGACACCCAGGAGGCTGAAGATTGAGATCCAAAGGACTTAAGGTACATCGACTCCTCATCAGAAAGGTTGATGGGTTTCCAGCTGCCTCTCTGTTTCAGGATTTCTAAGATATCTTCAGAGGATGACCATGGGGACCCTTCTGACTCCTCGAGGTCAGTGTCAGAGGTGATGGACTTGTCAGGGGAGTCTATATGCTTCCTCTTGCATGTTCTCTTTTGAGGAGCCTCCTCAGAAGGGTATTCTTGGAAGGTCACAAAGAGTGAGGTTCGCCCAATGGGGTTCCCTGAGGATCAGAATCTCTGCTGTCCTGTGGATGGGGTGGTGCCGAGACAGAAGACGGTGCCTTAGGGAGAAGAATACCAGCATCCTTGTGTAGAGCTGCAGGTGGGGACAGCACACTCCACATGAGCTCGAAAGCAGATCCCCCAGCTCAGAGGACGCCTCCGGTTCCAAGGAAACCGAGGGAATCCCTGACTCCAAGGATGATGTAGGAGCCAGAGCTCAGAGAGGTGAACTCGGAATCGAAAAAACTCTGGTCAGAGTGTCCTCCACGGAGCCGACTGCTGTACTTCGGCTCCTACACACCCTGGATGGCACTGAGTGTGTCGGGGCAGGGATCGGTTTCGAAATCCCCTGGAGGGATCTCTGAACCGAAAAGTCTACAGCAAGTGGTATCTGGCACTCTGCTCCAAAGATTCAGCTTGGCTCAGTGGAGGAATAGCTGTGGATGGCTTTGAAACCAGTTGGTTCAGAGCCAAAAACAATTTAGCCAGTGCTGGCGACTTCAAAAGTCTGCGCACCACCCTGTCCACATCATCATCCGACAAGCTCTTAGAGGACCTGGAGGAGAGGGTTGGTGAGCGAGATCTCTGCAATATGGGAGATTTCAAGGTAGGGGAGACCAGTACTAGTTCTGTGGACCTGCTCCGAAAGGTAGTCTCTTTCGGCTCAGAAGGCCATGGAGCCAAAGGACTTCATTTGTCCAGTTCAATGATCTCTCTCGGTTCCGAGAGCTGTGGAGCCGAGGAGATTGATGTTACTGACGTTTTGGCCAATTTTTGAGGTGACTCAATGAGCGGAAGAGGAAGATGGTCTTTTTGTAGACTTGTGGGCAGCCGTGGTGGTACAGCGGTTAGCGTTGCCACCTCACAACAAGAGGTTCTTCGATTCGATCCTCGGCTGGGGTGCCTTCTGTGCGGAATCTGCATGTCCTCCCTGTGGTCGCGTGGGTTTCCTCCCACATCCCAAAGACATGCTGTAGATGGACTGGACACTAAATTGGCCCTAGGTGTGATTGTGTGCCCCTTCTGTGGAAGGTTGGGTGCCGGGCTGGCAACTTGACACTGCAAAACTCCACTGCCAATCATGAGCGGACAGGTGATCCGCTGTGGAGATCCCTAACCAGGAAAAGCCGAAGAAGAATAAGTCACCTTTAGAGGAAAAGGACATATTTGTAGAAGATGTACTCTGTAAAGCTTCATCAAAAGAAGGTTTCAGGAGTCCTTTGAGAATTAGCTTGTTCTTTCTTTCCTGTAAGACACGGGAGCTGAAAGAATGACAGAAAGTACATGTCTCTTGGAGATGAATGGCCCTCAAATAATAAACACAATCATGCCCGTCACTGACATTTTTTGTGAACATTTTTGGCACTTTTTAAAGCCTGATGGCCTAGGTTCCTTCTCTCTGCTTTTCTTAGACATCATAAGAAGGAAACTACTAATACTGAAAAAAGGGTAAGCACTAACTACACCTCTATAGAAAAACTCACACACACATTTAAATATCCTAGTAATGCACTATAATAAAACACAGCACATCTATTGAAGAGAAAGGGGGGAAAAAAGATCTTTGCCCTCCAAGTTAAACAGGCACTATCCCCTCTAAATTAAATGGACCTAGTAGAGCTACAAGGGACACAATAGACAAACCCTCTAAGTTAAGCGGGTACTTAGATCTCTAACTAAAATGAGCTAATACACACAGACAAGGGAATACACACACTAACTATTCTACAGAAAAATTTGATAGGAAAAGGAAGAAACGGCCTTACGACTAAACGACAGCCAACAAGCAACAAACACAGTGGCAAGATTAAATTGCACATGCAACACTATGGTAGAGAAAAACTATCTATATTACTAAAGCTAGACTAATAATTACAGCAAAAAACAAGAAAAATATAAAGTTTTAAACAACCTCGGCCACGGCCAAGGAGAGAGCAACCAAACTCGTAAAGCAGCAAATGAGATCTGGGGAATTATACCAGTGCATGATGGGATACCTATTGAGCCACGAGCCAAGTGAAAGACTTCGAGCTAGTGTATTCGGCCGAGTAGGAGCTGAGGATCGGCTCCGAACCCAACCAGTAAGAATGAAGGTGAGATAGGACAACATAACATCTCCAAGCTATTACAAAACATTTCAAGACTAATTACATAATCTTCAAAAATAAAACAAAAACATTTGCAGTTCGAATAATTATAACAAATTAGACATAATATAAAAACATTGGGTAAGAATCGATACTAGGTAATGACAATTATTTAATATTCAGAAATTTGACAGTATATAGAGAAATTAGAGAAATTAAAGGTAAATTTATCTAATGAGAATAGTAAGTGCAATGTGAAGTGAGGAAAAATAGGCTTACAGTATATTTAGACACAAATTCAAGGAAGAGAATTGGACAGCAGTAAAGCAGTAAGTGAAAAAGAGAGTAAAGAGGTATAAGGATGAAAATGTGCTTGTTCACATTTAGGGATATAGTTTTTCTTGGTGTTGAGCAAGGACAGAGCCAGATTTTAGCTAGGAAGTCTTTCACAGTGGTTTTGAAACTTAGGAGGGAGGGTATAGATCTGATGGATACAGGTACAGTTTCAGGCCTTAGCAGCCTTGTACGAACACAGATAGTGCCTAGCAGATTTGCTAGGTCTGTAGGCAGACAGTAGATTTTGTTCACTGGATCGACTGGGAACATAGTTGTGTAGTATGCTTTTTTAGCACTGGGCAGGTAGATGAATGCTGGATAATTTTACAGGTAGTAAGAAATTATGTTAGTTGATGTGACAATTTTAACCAATTTAAGCTTTTCAGCACTATAGAATGGTGGGTTCTGAAAGGGCTATGTGCTGCAAATTTAGCAACTTTGTTATAGGATTGTTCAAGTTTTAAAATTTTCGAAGCCTGGCCGTTAGTAAGGATGGAAGCATCACAAAAAAGACTGGGAAGGAGATTAGTAGGGCAAGTGTAGGTTTAGTTCAGTCAGTCAGAAAGGTTGTGGCTCTGTAAATTATCCATAGTTTTTCTTATGCAATTTTGTATACGCAGGTCAAATGTAAGATCATTATTCAGTATCACTTCCAATAGTTTGCTATGAGATGCGATTCAATAGTTGTATTTATTTTATTTTACATAACATTTGTTGACAAGGAAAGTCCTACGTGGACAGAGCTTATTTTCAGCAGAGGCCTGGGGAGAAATTCTCCAGATGCATTGAGAGAGAGAGAGGACTTTAAATTTTGTTTTTTCATGAGAGGAGGACTTGGGGGGAAGAAAAAAGTAGCAGTTTGTTCTTTTTTTGGGTTGAGCATGAGTTGTGAGTTAAGATGCCATGTTTCAGTAGCTGTTAAAGCTTCCTGAGTAATTTTTTGTAGGTGTATCACATTGTCAGATGTGCAAATGAGTGGAATCAGCTGCGTATTACAGAGGGTGTTGGTAAAAACGCTAAAGAGGAGGGGACCAAAGACAGAGCCTTGTGGTACACCAGTGGTGACCGGGAGGAAAGGAAAGAGTATGAAATGCCATTTTACTGACTGACTGCACAGGTAGCTTTTGAACCAGAGAAGGGTGGGCCGAGAAAGACCTAGTGAAGACAATGTTTGCTGTGACAAACTGTGTGGAGGGCTTTAGACAAGTACAGAAATAAGGAAGAGACTACTTTGCCATTAACTCTACGTTAGAAAGGCAGTACTATGGGAAGGATGGAAGCCATGTTGTGTAGGGGACAGGAGTCCTTCCTGCAGGAGACAGTCTACCAATTGGTTTTGAATACGTTTTTTTTTAAAGGAGAACCGCACCCACAGACAAAAAAAAGTTATGTACTTACCATAGCGTTACATGTGTGTTTCCCATTTCGACCTCTATTCTCACTGGTGGGTCAGAGCCAATTCATTGGATCCATCTTGGCCTTCAGCTAATCTCGTGGGCATTTTTCCCTACCCATAATGCAACTCCCTAGCTACCTCTCAGATCTTGTTTGCCCTAGAGCAGTCATAAACTTATACAGAAGTAATAACTTTATTGTATACATATATATATATATATATATATATATATATATATATATATATATATATATATATATATATATATATATATATATATATATGTAAAAAACTAAAAATCAAACCACACATTATTTCTATGGCTATAGAGTCCCAGAAAAATCCAACTCCAAGGTGTATAGGTAGGGGATATAGTGGGTGGGTTGTGAGAATAAAGGTTGAGATGGACAACACACAGAACGTTATGGTAAGTACATAATTTCTTTATGTGATGTCAATCTCGCCTTTATTCTCACTGGTGGGACCATGTCCCTAGTTACCTGGTTCTTGGGTGGCTCATGGGAGAATATTCCTCAAAACCACAGAACCAAAGGATGCTCAGCTCCTAGAGGCCAAATGCAACCTGTAACGAGTTATAAAGGTATGCAGTTTTGCCCATGTCGCTGCCACATAGATTTTATCCCAAGGTAATGTAGCTTGAAAAGCTGCAGAGGTGGCTACTGACCTGGTGGAATGAGCTTTAATAGTGTTAGAAATAGTCTTGTTAGAATTGTAATAAAGGATACATACATTGTGATAGCCATTTGGAGACTGGTTGGCCTTGAACATCCGAATAAGAAATAAAAGGTTGGTCTGACTTTGACTTCTGAAGTCCTGTGCAAGTAGAAACATAATTGTCTGTGAATGTCCCGAAGATGCAAAGAATATTCCACATTATTTTGAGGATTTGGGAAGAACTGGTAACTCGGTAGATTGACTGAGGTTACTTTCAGACACCACCTTAGGTAAAAAAAGAGGGGTTAGCGAGTAAAGAAACTCTGTCCTTGTGAAAAATTAGGTCTGGGAG
This sequence comes from Protopterus annectens, assembly GCF_019279795.1. Lineage (NCBI taxonomy): Eukaryota > Metazoa > Chordata > Ceratodontiformes > Protopteridae > Protopterus > Protopterus annectens. The sequence goes on along the minus strand of NC_056740.1, from coordinate 400,808,956 downwards.
CTTGGCAGACACGGTGTGTAATGCTGAAACTCTCCTTGCTGAAGTACTACCGACTATGAAGAACATTTTCCATGAGATGCTTTAATTCACAGGTAGGAGATGGTTCAAAGGGAGGGGAGATGATCTTTGACAACACAACATGCAAATCCCAATGTGGTCTTTTTTTGTATGGAGGTATTACCATAGTAGTTCCTTTTAGGAATGCTTTACAAAGTCTGTTTGACATGATTCCAGAACCATTTTCTCCTATATGAAAATTTGAAATTCTTGCCAGTTGAACCTAATAGTAGCTGCAACTCCCTTACTGAAAAGGTTTGCCAAAAATTTTTTTAGAGTACAATACATAGGGGCAGTAAAAGGATTTATCTGATTAATGCTGGTCCACGTCACAAATCTCTTCCATTTACATCTGTATAACTTTCATGCAGATGTTTTATGGGCAGATAACAAAATGTGTAACTGAAGAGGAAAGGACAGGAAACTTGGCAGTCAGGGGAACTGGAGCAGCCAAGCTGCTAGTTTGACACTGTTGAGATTGGGATGAACCATTCCTGATGGATGAGTCACAGCAGGTCTGGAGCTGGGTCCAGAATCCATGGTCCGTCCCATACATGAGGCTGAAGAAAGGGAAATCAGATTTGGTGAGGCTAATACCGGGCAAATTAGGATTACTGTGGTCTCAAATGAACTTGCTTTCTGTAAGACTTTGGGAATTAGAGGTATTGGTGAAAAAGCATAAAGAAGTCCCAGGGGTCACTCATGAACAAATGCATCCCTTGGTGACTCCCTCACAGGAGGGATCACAGCAAAGTAACTGCTGCATTTGGCATTGTTGGGTGAAGTAAAGCGATTACAGCAAGGCTGGCCCCATTTTCTGAAGATGTCTTCACAACTTTCTGGCTGAGGGACCACTCGTGCGATCATAAAAAGGCTCTGCTCAACTTGTTTGCAAATATGTTGGACTTCCCTGGAATGTGCTTTGCTATGAAAAAGCGGTTGGAGGTTGCTGTTCACTGCCATACCCTTGGGACTTCGACAAAGGGGGTAAGATCTGGTTTCTCTTTGTTTATGTACCAGACTACTGAAATATTGTATGACTGTATTGCTATTAAATCCAAACAGAATCCACAGAAAGGAGAATCAGCCAACAAAAAGTGATGATAAATGAAAACGAAGACTTTTATTTGACCACAAAAAGTACAGTTGTGTATACCTACCATAAATGTAGATGTTCGAGTGTCTTCACTGTTGCAGTCATAACTGTAGGGTACTCCTGCCGACAGGCAGCCCGAGGTCGGCCAGAATATCAAAGTCTGGGTCCGGCGTCGGCTGTTGCAGCTAGAACCCTGACGTCAGAGCGCATGGGTATAAAGCTAACAGCAGACGCCATCTTCTCCAGCCTTTCTTGCCCCTGATGTCAGAAGCCCCCATAAAACCAAAAGGTGTCCCAAGGGAAACACAAATACACCAGAAAGGTAGAGGAAAAGGAAACACAGTAAGCAAATAGAAACAAGAGGGGTCTGGAGGGAGGGAAACACCGACTGCAACAGTGAAGACACTCGAACATCTACATTTATGGTAGGTATACACAACTGTACTATGTTCTTCGTGTTTCACTGCTGCAGTCATAACTGTAGGGTAGAATCCCAAAGCTGAGAATACGGGAGGAGGTTATGAAGTAGAAGGAGCAGCTAGAAGACCCTGCAAGACAGCAGAGGCAAAGCCTGCCCTAGACTTAGAGTACAAAGGGAGGTTATAGTGCTCGGAAAAAGTATGCACAGAGCTCCAAGTGGCAGCCTCCAGAATGTCCTTGGTAGGAACTCCTCTGAGAAAGGCTGCTGAAGTGGCAGCTGCTCTAGTAGAATGAGTCCTGACGGTACCTGGAATCTGTTTTCCATAAAGAGAGTAACAATATCTTATTCCATGAGCAATCCATTAGGAAATAGTTTGCTTAGAAATGGCTTTACCAAGAGAACTGGAAGCAAAAGAAATAAGCAATTGATCCGATTTTCTGAAACTTTTAGTTTTGTCCAGGTAAAAACATAGTTGCCTGTGTACGTCCAATGAATGCAAAATCCTTTCCTCCCTAATTTGGGGTTTTGGAAAAAAGGTAGGAATGTGAATAGTCTGATTTAGAGGAACTCTAGAAACAACCTTAGGCATAAAGTAGGATTGGTCCTCAAGGAAACTCTGTCCTGATGGAAAATGAGGTATGGTTCCACGGCCATGAGGGCTTGTAACTCAGATACCCTTCTGGCAGAATTCAAGGCCAACAAGATAGCTGTCTTCCAGGATGAGAACTTAATGTCCACAGAGGCAGCAGGCTCAAAAGGAGGCAAAGTAAGCTTTTCCAAGACATAGTTGAGATCCCAAGGAGGGACAGGAGGAGTTCTAGGAGATTTTAAATTCTTAGCTCCTCTCAGAAATTGTCTGACCAACTGGTGGGAAAAAATGGGAGGAACACAATTGAAATGTGCTGAAATAGCAGAAGCATGAATTTTAATGGAAGAAAATGAAAGACCTTTAATCAAAAGGTCTGAGAGATAAAGTAAAATAGATGAGATATCAGGTATTAAAGGATCAGAGCCACGATCCTGCATCCAAATACAAAATCTTTTCCATTTAGAAGCATAAGATTTCCTTGTACTAGGACACCTAGCTTCCAAAAGAACATCCAAAACTTGTTTAGGAAGAGAAGAAGGAATCAATTGCCTTTGATGAGCCAAGCTGTCAGACAGAGTCTCTCGATTTGAGAGTGAAATACCTGACCCTGATGTTGGGACAGTAGAGAATGGGTCAGAGGAAGACTCCAAGGAGGAACCAAGGAAAGTAGCAGTTGAGTAGGGTACCAAAACTGACGAGGCCAATTTGGAGCTATCAAAATGATCAGTCTGGGTTTGTCTAGCTTTATCTTCAGCAATACCCGAGGCAGAAGAGGAAGAGGAGGGAAGGCATATCCCGAAAGATTCCTCCAGCTGAAGGACAGGGCATCCACTTTCCAAGCTGTCTTGTGGAAGGACCTGGTGCAAAAGAGAGGCAACTGATGGTTGAGATGGGATGCAAACAGACCTATCTGAGGACAGCCCCAAACTGCAGTTATCTTGCTGAATAAGTTGGGGTCCAACATCCATTCGTGAGGATCCAAAATGTTTCTGCTTAGGCTGTCTGCTAAGAGATTTTGTTTTCCTGGAATGAACTGTGCCTGAAGATCCAGATTCAAATTTAGGGCTGTATCCCATAAGGTCATGGCAAGTCTGCAAAGGGGGTAAGAGTGAGAACCCCCTTGCTTGTTTATGTACCACATGACTGTGGTATTGTCTGTTCGAATTAGCAGAGGTCCTGGCTTCAAAAGAGTCTGGAAGGCTAGAAGAGCATTTTGGACTGCTAACATTTCTTTCAAGTTGATGTGCCATAGAAGGTGTTTGTTTGTCCAAGAACCCTGTTGGCATTTGTCTAGAAAATGAGCTCCCATGCATAATCCGAGGTGTCCGTGGTTATGATCTGAGTAGGTTGAGGTAGACGAAAGGGCTTGCCTTCGTTCAAAACACACGCCCTGGACCACCAAAGGAATTCCTTCTGGAGGCAGGGAATCAGTGGAATCATTGTATCCAGACTGTGGCAATGTTGAGACCATACACTCTTTAGGTACCATTGAAGTTTCCTCATGTGAAGCCTCGCATTTGGAATCAACAGGATGCAAGAGGCCATGTAGCCCAGAGCCTGCAGGAATTTCCTTGCAGTGAGCTGAGTCAATGCTGCCAAGGTCTTGAAAATTGAAGCCAGCTGTAACTGTTTTTCTGGAGTGAGGAATGCCTTCTGTAAACTTGTGTCCAAAAGAGCTCCCAAGAAGGTCATTCGTTGGGAAGGAATCAAATGTGACTTTTTTGTGTTCACTGAGAATCCCAGTAGTAGGAGAAAACGTTGAACAAAATGCAGGTGTTGAAGTAGAAGGTCTTTGCTGTCTTCCTGAATTAGACAGTCGTCCAGATAGGGGTAAATCTGAATCCCCTGAAGCTACTACTGGAGCCAGGCATTTGGTAAAAACTCTGGGCGCAGTAGATAAGCCAAATGGCAGTACAGAGAATTGGAAGTGTCTCGAGCCTGCCTTGAATCTGAGGTACTTTCTGCATTGTTGCCTTATGGGGACGTGTAAGTAAGCCTCTTTTAAGTCCAATGTTACCATCCAAGCATCTTGTGAGAGCATTGGGAGAAGTTGTTGAAGTGCAAGCATCTTGAATTTTGGAATTTCCAAAAAGGTGTTTAATACTGAGAGGTCCAGAATAGGTCTCCAGGAGTTTTGTTTTCTTGGGACCAGAAAAAGTCTTGAGTAAAAACCTTTCCCCACCTCTAGAGGTGGAACAGGTTCTATGGCTCTTAAGGTTAATAAAGCGTCCACTTGATTTAAGGCCTCTGTCCATTGATGTTTTGGCAGATCTGGCCAGCCGGAAGGCCTTGGCAGAGTGTGAAAGTGGAATCTGTAACCTTTCAAAACCACGTCTAACACCCATTTGTCCTGGGTAATGTGAGCCCAATTTTGGTAAAAAAGAGAAAGTTTTCCTCCGAGAGGGGCATCCAGGGAAGGAGGACCTGAAGCCCAACAGAGGGAGTCATTGAGTCTGCTTTCTTTGGGTTTGAGATCTGTCTTCTCCCCTTCTAGGTGAAGAAGCAGTCCACTGTCTAGATCTGTAAGAGGCCTGAGCCTGCGCCCGACCTCTGGAGCGTCTATATCTTCCCCTTTGAGGCCTGTCAGAGGAGGGAAAAGACCAATTTTTGGAGGGCCAATTTCTGGAAAATCTAGGAGGCTGTACTTGCAAGAAATCTTTTACAGTCTGCATAGACTTGGCTTTTTCTTCCATCTTTTTAATAACCTCCTCAGCCTTAGACCCAAATAAGACATCATGCTGAACAGGGGCATCTAGCAATTTTGCCTTAACTTGTTCAGGTAAATTCTGCTCACAAAGCCAAGCATGTCTCCTGATAACAGTACCAGAGGCAGCCGCCCTGCAAGAAGCCTCTAAGGCATCAAAACCACAATGTAAACTATGTTTGCTAACTTGTTCAGTAGCATGCAACACATCCTGTAATTCCTTGTCCTCAGCACATGCAGGAAAGGTAGAAATCCTTTGTTTTAAAACAGATAAAAGAAACTGTTGATACTTAAACATGTGAAACTGGCAATTTAAAGCTCTAATAGAAAGGGTAGCTGAAGTATAAACCTTTTGCCCCACCTGTCCAAGGCACGAATCCTTTTCAGAGGGGATAGGATTCTTAGAGGAGGCGGCCTTAGCAGCCTTGGAACCCTGTGAAATGGTTTCAGGATCAGCAGAAGGGTTCTTGAATAAGAATTGATGGGAATCAGGGACCCTGTAAAATCTATCAGGCTTAGAAGGAGCAGGCGGCATGGAATCAGGATTCAAGTTAGCTTTAGAGAAGGCATCATCCACAATGTCAAGTACAGGAGGAATAGCTAAAGGCCTGTGCTGAGGGAGAAGAAGAAATTCCCCGAGTCTCTTTTTGGAAGCAGAATAATCCTGACCTTCCCAATGAAAATGCTCCCTCACCTCATGCAAGGTTTCCCCAAAAGAGAAATCTTCAGGGGGAGAGGCAGAGGGAACAGAATCCTCTGCATCCGAATCCTCATATGGAGGAAAAGAGTAATCCTGATCAGAGGAAGAAACAGAAGATACAGAAGCCTGATCAGAGGAATCATAAGGGATATCCTGTCTAGGCCTTTTCTCAGGAGGAGGGTGAGAGCCCCTAATCATAGTTAATAAATCCTCAGCCATCCGAAGTAATTGCTTCTGAGTCTTAGGAGCTGAATCCGAAGAAGCTTGAGCAGAAAGTCTGGGTTTAACAGGAGTCTTTGACTTAGCTTTTGTCTTTGAGGAAATAGTAATGTGTGAAGGCCTGAAGACCCCCTCAGAAGCCGGTACCTGCACAGCGGTTCCAGACCCATCTGAAGGAGCGACGTCCGAAGGTCCTGCAGCAGACAAATTACTAGGCCTAATTGGCTCACCATGTGAGTCCGTGTCGGCCATCGGTTCTGAAGTGGCGGACGACAGGGGCTGCAAAAGCGCCTCACTGACGACCGCCGAAGCTGGCTCCGGCTGCAAAGTATCCTGTTTGGACCTCGGAGGCCTGTCCTTGTCTTTGCGCTTCTTCTGTAATCCGGTAGTCGGTAAAGTATCCGACGACATTCTATAATTAAATCGTCTACCGAAGTAATTCAAGGCCCAATCGTACCTACGCTTGATACTGCGAGAATTAAACCTGGCACAGAACCGACAACAAGAAACGTTGTGGTCAGGGCCTAAGCAAGGTAGACAGTAAGAGTGGAAATCTATATGAGGTATTTGTTTTCCACACGATACACAATTATTAACTTTTTCTGACATTGGAGGAGCAAGAAAAAAGATTCCCCAACGGGGTACTTAGCTTTGAGAAGAGAAGTAGAAAACTTCGGACCGACGACAATCACACCACGTTGTCTTGAAAACGCCAACCAACAACTAGCGAACTGCTTTGCACCGCACGGCAAGAAAGACTCGAGAAGATGGCGTCGGCTGTCAGCTTTATACCCATGTGCTCTGACGTCAGGGCTCTAGCTGAAACAGCCGACGCCGGACCCAGACTTTGATATTCTGGCCGACCTCGGGCTGCCTGCCGGCAGGAGTACCCTACAGTTATGACTGCAACAGTGAAACACGAAGAATATCCAAGTAAATCAAGCGCTTTCGCCTGGTTAATACCAGGCATTATCAAGATAAAATGACTGTATTGCTATTGTTCCTAGATGATGGGTCTTGAAATGCCTGCAACACTGAAAGCAGCACCCTCATCTCTAGGATGTTTATGTGCAAATGCACCTAGTGTTCTTGCCAGAAGCCTTGAAGTGTTTTCGCCAGATAATGCCCTCCTACCCTTTCTGGGAAGAGTCCGTGGTCATGGTGGCTTGGGATTGAGAGGGAATACAGCGATGGCCCTGACATACCAGAGGAAATGGATCCACCACTGTAGGTCCTTTTTGCATTAAATTGGTTATAATTTTGTGCGTCATTGGAAGATCTATAATTGACCATTGAAGGATTCTCACGTGGAGCCGAGCTAGAAGAATTAGAACAATTGAAGCTGTCATTTTCCCTAGTACTTGGAGAACTAGTTTGGCAAAAGTTTACTTCTTCCTTATCAGCAGTCTTACATAATGTCGAAGGTCCTGTACTCTGTCTTGTGGAAGTTTTGCTGTCATAGTCATTGTAGCTATTTGCGCTCCTATGAAGACCAATGACTGACATGGCTCTAGAGCAGATTTTTATAATTTATGGTAATCCCTAGGGAGGAACAGAGTTGTAGAGTATAGTTCTTGTTTGTAGTAGATGCCTGGTTGGGGAAGCGATGAGCCAGTTGTCCAGATAAGGAAACACACAGAATCCTCTGCATCTCAGGTGAGCCGCCACTACTGACAAACTTGGTGAATACTCTGGGGGCTGTAGTGAGACCAAAGAGCAGAGCTCAAAACTGGAAGTGACTGGCTCCTAGCTGGAAGCATTAACTATTGGATCGCCTGTCCATCCAAATGTGGTAGTACACATCCTGAAGGTCTATGGAGCACATCAATTGTCTTTTTCCAAAAAAGGAAGCATCGACTGCAGTATCACCATCCAGAACTCAGTCTTTTTGACAGATTTGTTCAAATTGCTGAGATCCAAGATTGGTCTCCAGTCCCCTGTTTTCTTTGGAACTAAAAGGAATCTTGAGTAAGTTCTGGATCCTCTCTGCTCTGTGAGGACTTATTGGATGACTCTTTCTTAGCAACTTTTGAATTTCTGAGGTTGCTTGTTCCTTTTGACTGGGTGGGAACATCTGGAAATGGACTTGTTTACGGGAATGGGATAGAAGAAGGGAATGACATAACGCCTGGATATTGTGTTCTGAACCCATATGTCGATCTTTTGCAAGGTTTTTTGGTGCAGAGACAATCACCCCCCCATGACTGCCTCCAGAGGCGAGCAATCAAGCACTCCTTCAGAAGCGTTAAAAGGGCCTACCAAAGATTCTCTGCAGCCGTGATTTTGCGGACCTCCTCTGCCTCGTGGGTGGCATCTTCTATTATTGTTCCCCCTCTGCCCTGGGGGAACTTTCATCCTGTGTGTCCTGAAAACACCTCTAAGTTTTTCTGATCCACATCTTCTCACTACCTCTCTGACCCTTGGGAAAGGGTCTGGTAGGTATGGAAAAACGTACTCCAACAGCAGACAAGGTCTTGCCCTCCTGTTCACACCTGGTGTGCACTTCTTTTACTTTCGACCCGAGAAGAGCCGTCAAAAGGGATGATGACAAAGGATGACTTGAAGGGCTCCGCGAAATTGCAAAAGCAGAGGATGGATAGAGTAGCTGGTCTCAAAGCTTCTTTTTAGTGATCGCTACCACGACCATGGCATCAACTGTTAGACCTTTACTTAAAAATACCTTGTCTTTTGGGGCAGTAGTGTATTTATTTGGCATCCTAGGAGTAGGCTCTATGGAATTTGGGGTCTCCCAAGCTTTCTGAGAGATTAAATCCATAAGCTAATCGGAAGAAGGGGTTACCCAAGAAGTCGAAGGGCGAGACCCGAAAGCCTTCAGGTAAACCAACACCTCAGCTAAAGGGGATGTGGACTGCAAGTCACCTCTCTTTTAGATTTTGAGGACGTCTCCAAGGAGACAGCTTCAGGAGGTGACCATGGGAACCCTTCTGCATCAGTGAAGTCAGTATCTGATGTGATTAGACTCCTACGGGGAGTCAAGATGTTTCCTCTTGTAAGTCCTCTTCCAAGGGACCTTCTCAGTGGAGTAATCTGGGGAGTTTTCAGAAGGGGTGGGGCATCCCTTGCTAGACATCCTGAGGCCTGTGGTCTCTACAATCCAGTGGAAGAGGGTACGTGAGAGGACAAAGAAACCTGTCCAGAACTATAAGGAAGATCCGATAAAGGCTGTGTCAAACTGGGATGGTGTCAAAACCCTCCTCATAACCTCAAATTCAGTCCACCCCTGCCCTGAAGAACTCCCCAGATCTGACAAAAAAGTTGTCAGAGCTGAAGGCATCTCTGGAGCAGGAGACAGAAGCTCCAAAGCAGAGGCAGGAGCCAAACTCATCCTCGCCGAAGCCCCCAGACGCAGGGTCAGATCTGGAGAGATCCAAACCAGCTCTTAAAGGTCTCCTGCCCTGACTGGAGGGGAACGTTCTGGGCAGATATCGTATCCGAGGAAACTGAGGGTCCTAGACCCAATACAGACACAAGCTGGACACTGGTCTGCACAACCCTATCCACATCTTCATCGAACAAACTCCTGGTGGACCGAGTAGACAGGTGAGGGGACCTAGACTTAGTCAAAAGGGGAGATGGGAGCTGAGAAGTTATCGGTTCCTGTGAGGGTGAATGGCTCTGGTATCTTAGTTCTGTAGGCACTGAAGAAGTTAGAGCTGAGGATTCTAATGGCACCGAAACAGCCTTGGCTCCAGTAATGACGGTCTACTCAGAGGATTCTGCTGGAGCAGTCAGTCTAGGAGTTTTTAGGCTCGGCACCGTGGAGGATTTTGGAGCCGAAGATGCCCAGTTCAAGGACTTCTCAGATTTGGAAGACTCCAGTGAGATTGCCTCAGAAAAGAGTTTTTTTAGTACTCCCTTCAAGATAAGTTTGTTTTTGTGCTCCATAAGCCCTCTTTGAAGCTGTGGTATATGGAGCATGACTCTTGAAGATAAAGAGGCCCTCAAGCAGTATACACATACAAAGTGTGTGCATCACTAAAGAGAATCATCTTTCTACATTTTTCACATTTTTTGAAACCAAGAGGTTTCCCTTCCTGTTGTTGTGACATAGTGAGCTACCAATCTAGGAAATACACAGGCACACAAGCAAGCACTCCAGGAGAGGGAAAAAAGTGGGGATAGGAATGGGAAATCTTTAAAAAAAAAAAAAAAAAAAAAAAAAAAAGTCTTCTAACTTGACCGGACGATTAAAAGTGGGGAGGAGGAAGAAAGGGTGGAGATGAAAGTCCTCTAACTTAAATAGACGGGAAGTTACATGCCCTCTAATTTAAATGGGCAACAACAGGAAAAGGGGAATGACACACACACTAAAAAAGTAGACAGAAAAAAGTTAAGGAATTTCACTATGACTTATAACACTAACGGAAACAACTAACATACAGTAAAACTAGCTATAACAAGAAGAAAGATGAAATACGACAATAAAATATAGAAAACACTTAACCCAGAGCTAGCTTTGGAACCTCCTTCGCTGTGTGGCAAATGAGATCTGAGGTATCTAGGGAGTTGCATTACGGGTAGGGAAAAAGCCCATGAGCTTAGCAGAAGGCCTCAAGCATTTGCAATGCCCAAGATGGATCGGATCCGACCCACCAGTGAGAATAAAAGTGAGATTGACAAACATCACATCATGTTTATTTCATCATGGTTTGGTGTTTTTCCCACATTTTAACACCACTCTGGGACTATTTACAGGTTTTTAAATATTTTATACATAATTTCTGAGTATTATCACATGGAGTTTAGCATCCTGAAGTGATCTGGATTGTTTAGTCTGTCTCCAAGTATCTCACAATGCAGTGCTTGTCTGTAAAAATTGCATCATGCAGGCCTCTTTTGTTCTAAAGATCCAGTCACTGCATTGATTTTACATGCAGGCACTGCCGTCTTTTAGTCAGTTTTAATTAACATTTCATGACGTTCAATGCCTACTTAAAAACACAAACAGTGCAAATGCTACAGAACAGACTTTCAAAGTGCTTTTTACTGCTGCTGCTTTTTAGAATGGCTAAACTGCAGTCTTTTGTGAAGCCTGAATTGTTCTACTTTGACTCATCTCCCACCCTGTTTACACGCAACTTCCCTAGCTGTCAAAGTGCTAAGGGTAATTTGAGCTGTTACCTGCTGTGATTGATAGCTCATACTGTTTCCTTGTTCTAGCCTTTACTTTCTGTACGGGTAGGGGAAGGACAAGGGAGCTGTGACATAACATGGGTGGGTTTTTATAACTGTCATGGTGATGTCAGTTAGGGGAAGAAACTGGCCAGAAAGCTACCTGCAATCATTGGCCTTGATAACATTAATGAATCGGAGACTAAAGCAAGCTCTTCCAGGGTGGGATAAAAGCTTTTTTGAAAGTGAAACCACGTAAGGTACTGTTCTAGTGGAGAGAAACAGTCTATTTAAAATATTTTAAATGCTGTACTGTTGTTTATTCATAGCAGGAAGTGCAAACAGGGAGAAAAAGGACAGAAAAGTTCAGCATTTAATAAGGTATGAACACTGGACCAAGCATCATCATCACAAGTATTGTCAAGAGGTACGAGTGAGAAGGCAGTAGAAGAAGCTACTGCTCTTATTGAATAAGATTCCAGAAGTTTACATAACAAACCCTCTTTGTAGATATGAGTGATACAGTCCAAAAGCCAGAGAGAGAATGACTTTGGACACTCTTATGCAATCTGGATAAAGAAAATGATACAAATAACCTGTCAATTTTTCTGACTGACTTGGTTCTATATAAACAGGAGAGTAAATGGCACTGCACATCTAACAAGTGGAACATGTACTCGCCAATGTTGGAGAAATTTGTAAAGAATACTGGTGGGTTGACTGATGATTCAAAAAATGAGGCAGTTCTCAAAGATACCCTGTCTTTGTGGGAGATCAAATAGGGAGCTATAGAAGATAATGCATGGAACTCAGAAATTCTCCTAGTGAAGGTGATTGCCCACTGAAAAAGTACAGTTTTGTACCTACCATAAATGTAGATGTTCGAGGATCCACATTGCTGCAGTCCTAACCATTGGGTAGTCCGCTGTCCCAGTCGGCCCGAATACCAAAGTATATGGCTGACGTCGGTCAAGGCGCATTAGACTGACGTCAGTACATCAGGGTACTAATGCGCATGACCGACGTCATATCCTCAGTCTTTTCTTGCCCCAGATGTCAGAAGACCCTAAAAGACAAGGCCAAAACCAAAAACACCAAACATACCTGCACCAAAAATATATACAATATATACAAAGGTACCAGAACATAACCACACCTACACAACCACCCCTAAACACAGAGGGGAAGGAGGGAGGGTAAATTGGACTGCAGCAATGTGGATCCTCGAACATCTACATTTATGGTAGGTACAAAACTGTACTATGTTCTTCATTCCACATTGCTGCAGTCCTAACCATTGGGTAGAATCCCAAAGCAGAGGTAAGGGAGGCTGGCAAATCATAAGGAAGCAGGAGCTGTCAACATGCCTTGCAAAATAGCTGTGGCAAAACCAGCCCTAGATTTAGAGTAGAGAGGAAGGTGGTAATGCCTAGAGAAAGTATGCACTGAACTCCAAGTAGCTGCCTCCAAAATATCCTTAGTTGCCAGGCACCTTAGAAATGCTGTTGAAGTGGCAGTAGCCCTAGTGGAATGAGGCCTAATCCCAGCTGGAATCTCCTTGCCATGATGGGAATAACAAAATGCAATGCAAAACCCAATCCACTTAGAAATAGTTTGTTTTGACACAGGCTTGCCCTGAGAACTCAAAGCAACAGAAACAAACAACTGCTGAGACTGCCTAAAATCCTTAGTCCTGCTTAAATAATAACGCAACTGCCTGTGTACATCTAAAGTGTGCAAAATCTTTTCCCCTTTATTTTGGGGATCTGCATAGAAAGTAGGCAAATGAATAGTTTGGTTTAAAGCCACACTAGAAACCACCTTAGGCATAAAGGAAGGATTAGTACGTAATGATACCCTATCCTTATGGAAAATCAAAAAGGCTCTACCGCCATAAGGGCCTGCAATTCAGAAACCCTTCTTGCAGAAGTAATGGCCAACAAAAAAGCAGTCTTCAATGACAAGTATTTCAAATCAGCAGTAGTCAGAGGCTCAAAAGGTTGTAGAGTAAGTTTCTCCAACACAAAATTGAGATCCCAAGCAGGAGTAGGAGCTCTACGTGGGGGTCTTATATTCTTTGCCCCTCTAAGAAATTGCTTGAACAAAGGATGCGAAAACAATGGTGGGTCACAATCATAGTGAGCTGAAATTGCTGCAGCATGAATCTTAATGGAAGAGAAGGACAAACCTTTGTCCAATAACTCAGTAAGATATTGAAGAGCCACACTCAAATTAGGCTCAGAAATCTCCAAATTCTTTGCTGCACTCCAAAATAAAAATCTCTTCCATTTCTCTGCATACACTTTCCTTGTACTAGGTCTTCTGGCTTCCATAATCACATTTAAAACTTGTTGAGGAAGTTGAGACCTGCTGTGTTTCAAAACAGAATATGCCAGGCTGTTAGATGAAGAGAGTGAAGCTTGACATTGAGTAGGTGACCGTCCCTCTGAGACAACAGGTGTGGAATCTAAGGTAAAGGCCATGGAGGCTTCCTTACCAGACTCCTCAGTAATGGGTACCAGTGTTGCCGAGGCCAATCTGGAGCTATTAAAATCATCCTTGGCTTGTCTTGTCTGACTTTTAGGAGCACCTTTGGGAGAAGAGGCAGAGGTGGAAAGGCATACACATGAAGATTTTTCCAACTGAAAGAAAGAGCATCCACTTTCCAAGCCGTGTGATGAAACCTCTCTGTGCAAAACTTTGGCAGCTGGTGGTTTAGTGGAGAAGCAAACAGATCTATGTCTGGAGTTCCCCATGACACTGTCAATTTCCGAAATACATGAAGATCCAGTTTCCACTCGTGGGGATCCATGATTTGTCTGCTTAACACATCTGCTAAGGAGTTCTGTGCTCCCGGCAGAAACCTTGCCTGAAGAGTTAGTTGCAAGCTGAGCGCAGTCTCCCATAAAATCATTGCTTGCCTGCACAACGGGTAAGAATGTGTTCCCCCTTGTTTGTTGATGTACCACATGAGTTGTGTTGTCTGTTAGAATCAACACCTGCCCTGGAAGAAGTAACTCCTTGAAAGCCATTAATGCAAACTGGACTGCTAACATCTCCTTCATGTTGATATGTAGATGCTGTAGTCTGGCAGGCCACTTGTCTTGTATCCACTTTCCATTTAGATGAGCTCCCAAGCAATGTCTGAGGCATCTGTCGTTAGAATCTGACTCGCCTCTGGCCGGGTCACAGAGAGTCCCTTGTTTAGGTGACATTCCTGAGCCCACCACAAAAATTCCTGTTGAATGCAAGGTATTATTTGAATGACAGTGTCCAAATCCTGGCAGTGCTGTGTACATACATTTTGAGATACCATTGCAGCTTCCTCATATGCAGTTTGGCATTGGGAAGCACCAGAATACAAGATGCCATGAACCCTAAGGCTTGAAGGACTGTCCTTGCAGTCAGCCCGGACTGAAGAGATAGTTGATGGAAGTAAATGGAAAGATTCTTTTGTTTGTCCGGGGTTAAAAAGGCCATCTGGGCTGCTGTATTCAGTCTCACACCCAGAAAGCACATGTCTTGAGAGGGTACTAGACTGGACTTTATTTCGTTCACAGAATACCCTAGGCATCTTAGCACTGCTATCACATATTCCAAATGCTGTAAAAGGTCTTCCTTTTCTTGAGCCAGAATCAGGCAGACGCCCAAGTAAGGATAGATTTGAATTCCTTTTAGCCTGAAGTAAGCTATCACTGGAGCCAGAACCTTTGTGAATACTCTGGGCGCAGTAGATAAGCCAAAGGGCAATGCAGAGAACTGATAATGGGAATTTCCAGCTCGAAAACGCAGATACTTCCTGCAACTTAGTCTGATAGGCACATGAAGGTAAGCCTCCTTGAGATCTAAAGTTACCATCCAGTGATCTTTGCCCAGCAGAGGTAAAAGCTGTTGTAACGTCAACATTTATGTCCAGATAAGTGTTGAGGATAGATAAATCCAAAATTGGTCTCCACGTGTCCCCCTTCTTTGGTACTAGGAACAGGCGAGAATAAAATCCTAGGCCCCTTTCTGGCACAGGGACTGGCTGAATGGCCCCTATTTGGAGTAACAGAGAAATTTGCTTGTGAGCCTCTTTTCTTTGCAGAGGAGGAATGTCTGGCATGCCTTTGAAAGGAGGCAAGGTATGGAAATAAAACCTGTAACCGTGGTGAATGATATCCAAAACCCATCTGTCTTGGGTAATTAAATCCCAATTTTCTTTGAAAAGAGCCAGCCTTCCTCCCAAAGGTGCTGCCAGACGAGAATGTACTGGCAGCTGAAAAGGCAGGTCATTGGGTCTGTTTACGAAAGGACTGACCCCTGCCCTCACCAGAAGTCTGAGCAGGTGAACTCCTGTTCTAGGCCTAAAAGAACCTTGAGCTCTGCCCCTACCACGTCTAGACCTACCCCTAGACTGGGAATCATAAGCAGGATATGTCCATCCCTTAGTAGGCCAATTTCTACTAAACTTTGGAGGCTGCACCTGCAAAAAATCTTTAACAGTTTGCATAGACTTAGCCTTGTCCTCCATTTTCTTTAAAACTGCTTCCACAGGCGAACCAAACAACACGTCAGACTGTAAAGGAGCATCCAAAATCCTTGTCTTAACATGCTCAGCTAAATTCTGATCCTCAACCAGGCGTGCCTCGAAGAACAGAACCAGTGGCAGCCACCCTCGAGGAGGCCTGCACAGCATCAAAACCACATTGCAATGAATGCTTACCCACCTGTTCAGACACATGAACTAAATCCTGCAACTCTTTACACTCAATACCTTCCGCCAGAGCATCCACCTTAGACTTCAATTGTGAAAGGAGATAATTTTGATATTTTAACATGTGAAACTGGCAATTCAACGCCCTCATGGCTAAAGTGGAAGTAGTATACACCTTCTTTCCCCATCTATCCAAAGCCCTTGCCTCTTTATCAGGAGGAACAGGATTTTTAACAACAGAAGCCTTAACACCTTTAGGCCCCTGAGAGACAGTTTCTGGGTCTGCCCTAGGACTCTTAAAAAGATACTTATGAGCTTCAGGCACCCTATAGTACCTATCCGGTTTAACTGGGGCAGGAGGCAAAGAATCAGGGTTCAGGGAAGCCTCTGCAAAATCATCTTCCACCACATTCAGAACAGGAGGTATAGCTAAAGGCCTATGCTGGGGTAAAAACAAGAATTCCCTAAGCCTCTTCCTGGAATCAGAGAAATCCTGACCTTCCCATTTAAAATGCTCCCTCATGGAATGCAGAGTCTCTGAAAATGAAAAATCCTCAGGAGGAGAAGCTGAAGGAGTAGAATCATCCACATCAGAATCAGAATAAGGAGGAAACTCCTGCAAGTCTTCAGCCGAAGACTCAGAAGCCTCCGAACACTGCTCAAAACTCTCAAACTCAGGCTCCACCCTAGGCCTCTTATCAGGAGGGGGCATAGAACCTCTAATCATAGTAATCAAATCCTCTGCCATCTTAAGCATATGTTTCTTAGGCAAATATCCTGAAGAGCTAGGAAAACCCCCCACTGAAGTTAAACCTGGCCTGCCTCTCAAAGAAGCCTTGGAAACAGAAGGGGAGGCTCTAACCACCTTAGGAAGAGAGGGAAGAACAGCCACCTGAGAAGCCCCTTCAGCCTGGCCTACCTCCTGAGAGGACACATCCTGTAACAGTAAAGTCTCTCCCTGAGACTCCAAAGAAACTCCTGGCAAAACCTCCGGCTCCACTGAGCCTTCTAAAGAACCGACGTCCGGGACTGCCGGTTCTTCCACTCTAGGCTTTGCCGCTTTGTCCTTGCGCTTTTTGGACGAAGCGGGCGTCGGAGCACCTGACGGCATTTTATAATTACAACGCTTCCCAAAACTAACCTGGCACAGTCTAACCTTCTCTTAATAGTGCGTTTGTTAAATCTAGCACAAGAGCGGCATCCAACAACGTCGTGCTCAGGCCCTAAACAAGGTATACACAAGGTATGGTAATCCCTATGAGGTATCTGTTTCCCACAAGAAATACAGTTATTCACTTTTTCTGACATCCGGTTAAATACTGAGGCAAGAAAAAACCAAAATATTCCCCAACGGGGTACTTAGCCAACTTTGATTCGGTCTGAAACTCCGACTTCAGAAAATTTCAGAACGCCAACCTGCACTCGCAAAACTGCTTCTGCATCGGACCATGCGGCAAAAAAGACTGAGGATATGACGTCGGTCATGCGCATTAGTACCCTGACGTACTGACGTCAGTCTAATGCGCCTTGACCGACGTCAGCCATATACTTTGGTATTCGGGCCGACTGGGACAGCGGACTACCCAATGGTTAGGACTGCAGCAATGTGGAATGAAGAACATCCTCTTCCATGATAAACGCTTCAAATCAACTTTGGCTGCAGGTTCAAACGGCAGGACTCTGAATCGGAAATGAGTGGCTCACGCCCTGAAGCAAAGTAACCTTCTGGATTGTCTGTCCATCTTTATTTGCTAGTACTCATCCTGAAAGTTGATAAAGCACATCTAGTCTTTCTCCCTTAGCAAGGGAAAAACAGACTGTACCATGACCATCTGGAACTTTGTTTCTCAAACTTACTTAAACAATTGATGTTCAAGACTGGCCTTAGGTTCTGGTTTTCTTTGGTACTACAAAGAATCTCAATTCCATTTCCTCTCTGGCTTGGTGGAATTTGATGAAAGGCTTGATTCTTTAGAAGCTTCCATATTTCTGAAGCAGCTGCTTCCCTTTATGAGGGTGGAACTTTGAGAAGTTTCTTTGCAGGTACAGAGGGGGAAACAACGGGAAAGAAAGTCTCAGATTACTGTTTTTTGCACCCATAAATCTTAGGTAACAGAAGTTCAGATGGTTAGGTGCTACGATAAGCACCTCAAGAGAGCTGCAGTCAGGCAAATATTCAGGAGCACTGACCATGCCTCAAAGATGACAACGAAAGCCCTGGTTCTGCTAACCACCTCTGCCTCGAGAGTGATGTCCACCATTAGAGATACTCCTTCTGCAATGGGTGGCTTAAGTGTCAGGCTTGAACCCTTGGCACTTCAGAAGTTAAAGCTTCTTCCCACTCTTGATTCCTTAAGAAGGTCGTCCGAGGAGTAGAAAACTATGGTAATCAGTGTCTTAACATCTTGTTCACTTCTGGAAAGCCTCTCTTTCACTTGGAGACTGAAGTGTCAATCCATCATAAATGGTGCTGACAAATGACCTTTTGAAATGGTCCACAAAAAATCACAAATCTACACACAAGCATGTCTCCTAACAGTAATGCTAGTGCCCACTGCTCTAGAAGCACCTTCCACAGCATTGGAAATAAGATGCATTGAGACATTAGAAAAGGACTGAAGGATAAGCCAAAAGTGAGCCAGTGGACTTCCTCTGAAATATCCGAGGAGATTCAGAGACCTCTTTAAACAAGTCTCTCTGAAAATGAGTGGCATGTGCCATATACTTCAGTCCCCTGATAGAAAAGGTAGCTGAAACAGACTTGTTTTCCAAACTGGATCAATGCATGACACTCCCTATTTGGTGGATGGACAGTGGAACTCTCTTCAGCCAGTTCCTTTTTGGAAACTGCCACCACCACAGAATCCATGGCAGGGCCCTTGGTCCTGTGGGGATAATCTTTCGGAACACAAGAAATTTATCAGGTTTACAAGGAAGTGGCTTGGCTATGTCCAGTTCCTTCTGTGCCCATTTGGAGATGAGGTCTATCATCTTGTCAGTGGGAGGGACCTGCCAAGAAGCAAATAGGCCAAGCTCCAAAAGCCTTAAGGAATATGGACAAGCTCCTTGTGGGAAGGTGCTTTGGTGCCACCCCCCGAAAGTGTAAGCAGTTCTAACATTTCTCGGAATGTGACTCTTCAAAGGGGCTCTAGGGGAACCTTCACCTTAAATCAAAGTCAGTATCTTGGGAGAGTGATTCTAGAGAGAAATCAATGCATCTCCCACACTTGTGTTTCCAAGGCACCTTCTCTGTGGGATGCTCAGCAGATAACAGAGGAGCTAACAGGGTTCCTCAACAAGAATGGTTCCAAGACTTTTGGATGCTGAGTGTCCCCATGGGACAAGATGAGCAGGCTCAGGACAATGGGTAGATCCTACAGGGGATGGGATGTATCGGAGCTGAAAAGGGAAGTCTGCTCTCCGGATCAAGAGAGTACTCATTTGAAAGCCTTAAAGGCTGAGCCACAGACGGATTTTAGAGACTTTGCTGAAGGAGCAGAGGCCCCAAAGGAAGGCTTGTGCCAAAAAACTGCCTGGCTTGACTATGAAGCTGACTTTGGAGCTAAGCTGTCCAATGTCAACACCCCGAAAGGAAAGGATCCGAAGGTCTAGGCACCAAACCAACTCCCCTGTACCAAACGTTGACTACTAAGCTCCGAGACACAGAAGACTATGAAACATTTGGAGCCGACTGAGTAAAAAAAAATTCAAGAGTCGATGAATACCATGTCTTTGGCTCTGAAGACATACCCCAAAGGGAACCTGGGTCTGACTGCAACAATACTACAATGCAGACATGAGAAGCCAACAGAAGCTGGTGAGGTGAAGAAACCAGTCCCCTGGATCCAAAACAGCTGGAGCCAGGGCTCCCACCAGCTGGATTTGGGTCCTGAGAAATTTCCTCATCATCTTGTCCACATCACCCTCAGCAAGATTCTTGGAGGATCTGACTGAGCGGAGAGAGGAAGTGGAGGATGAAGGCCTCGAGATCCAGTGGAAAGATCTCTCCCTGGAGGACTGGTGATCTAAGACAGTGATTATGGGCCCTGCACAGAATCGAGGCTCCGGGAGGGGTCCAAGGATTTTGCAACTTTAGATGTCACAGCCGAAGGAAAAAGTTCCAGAAACCACTTCTTTGAAATTTTAAGTTTTTCTTTTCCCTTTTCTTTAAATTGTTTTAAATATATCTAACAGGGGAAAGGAACAAGAAAGGTAGAACCTAAAACAAGAGAATAAACAAAAAAATCCTTCATCTCCCAAAAAGACTACATAGGGACAAAGGACATCTGCAGCTTTTGGCAGCAAGTAAGATATGAGGTAACTTGCTCATTACACGATAATTACAGGTAAAGGGAGAAGGCAGAGCACTGGATCTGAAGCTTGAAAGTGGGTGAGCTGGATTTGATATGGATCTGAAAACTCCTCTATTGAGGAACGGATGGGAGAGACATGGGATCATCTGTTTGGGTTTCTGCACCAGCTCGTCCTCAGAGGAAACTGATCAGACTCAGACATTTCCCAAACCTCAAATTCCAGTTAACCATCAAAATCAGGATCAATGATAGTCTCACTCCAAATGTCTAATCAATAAAAAGGGTTTGTTGCCATGGATATAAACTTTCCTAGTGTCTCAGTTACCGGCTTCGTGGCTATGGGCATCCTAAGGCAATGTAGAAATTGCCTCATGTTTACTGACAACCAGTTAATTATCAAACAAACTGATATGGTACATGAGAGATTTACTTACACAATGTCACTGGAGGCAAAGCTCTCACATAAAAGTACTCCTAAGTGTCAAGAAAGTGGTCAGTAATACACAAGACATATAAACCCACATATGTTGAGGCACTTGCATGTAACCTTCCTAAACCACAAAGACCTCCTACATGGAGTACACATGAACACCCTCAGGAGCCAGAAATAGCTCTTTCAAAACAACATCAACGCATAGAGCTACATCTTATGGAGCCTCTACCTCTAAGCCCATAAGGCAAGTCATCACACAATCCAACATTCTACTCAATGGAGACTCCATTGTGAGACACACTGATGTCTTTCCCACCTGGCTGAGTAAGGAGAAAGTTACGGTCAGATGCTTAGCAGGGGCTAGGATCCATCCCATTACTCATGCGCTCAGGATACTGGACCACAATTACCAATATAACTAAGTCATAGCCCATGTGGGAGTAAATGACCACAGATGTACCTCCCTAGACTATATGAAGAGAGTCCTCATGGAGATCTCGGAATGTGCGTCTCAGGCTGGTATGAGCCTAGCATTGAGTAGCATTTTACCTTCTCTAAGAATGATGCCACAATACGAACAAAAGATGATTGACTTAAATAATTGGCTTAGTTTCTGGCTGAAACATTTGTCAGCATGGAAATAGATGGTCAACAGACCACTCTGCTTTGCCAGGGATGGTCTGCACCTCTCCCCTATGCTTTCGAATATTAGCTAAAACATTCTCTTCTACCATAGTGCCTTTTTTAGGCAATGGCAAACAAAGTACTTCCGACATAGCAAATCAAAACCAAGAAAATGTAAAGTATTACTGCTCAATGCTAGGAGTCTAAAAAAACTCCACTCAGTAGAAACTCTCTTTACCCTAGAGAATGCTGATGTCAGTGCGGTCACCGATACATGGTTTAACATTGAGAACTCAGCACAGCTCCTCGTGGTGGCCAGCAGTGTTCCTCTAGCAGCAGAGACCAGAAAAGACTACCTTTCCAGATTTTACGTATTTTTCTTGGCTTTTCGACTTTTTGTGCCTTTCGAATACGGTTTCTGCTTGTTTTATCAAAGTCTGCACTGTTTTTACTGTGTTTATAAGCTAAAACTGTTTACTGCACTTGCTAGTTTAAGTTTTGCCTAAAAGTTAAACTACAGGCTAATACCCTCAAGTGTACTAGCCTTTGATAGCATTTAGTCGAAAATCATAGCATTTATTGTGTTTTCTGCTTTACTGTAAAAAAAAACTTGAAAAACAAAAAAAAATATCCTTGTTTTCCATACTTTCCTAACTAGTGTTCCAGAGACCAGATTTTGCTGATCCCTGGGCTTTGTCTTGGTTCCTGTGTTTCTCCATTTTCCTTGTTTGGTCAGGGGGAAGTTTCTTTACTCACCAGTGAGAGTGGGGAGTACTGAGCTGCCTGTTTGCCCTTAGAGGAGTGGTTTAAGGCAGTAACTTGTAGTCTATTGGCCATTTTGGGTCATTTCCTGTCTTTTCCAGCCCCCTGCTATAAAGCGCGTTTTAGCGCGCTTTAGAGCGATTTAGCGCGGAGTTGCCACTGTTGCACACTAGGGCAGCGCCGGTTAAGCAGGTTTAAACTATTCGGGCTACCTAAAGTCCACTCTTCAAATTTTCCCTTAAAACTACCTTCCTCGAACTATACTGCTGATCTAATCAGCGTATCCTACAACTAAAAAGATCTCTACTTGACTCCAAGTAGGCTATTCTCTATCTGTTAAACCTAGCACTTGCTCCTACAGTACTTATTACCTTGATACAGCACTCTTGTCATAGATAGTACCCCAAAAAGGCAAACCCCCATTTCTCGGTCACCCACATCCCCCGGAATCTCTTTTAAAGTTTTTTTGTCTATTCCTTCTAGCATGTCGAGGGATCAGTTGCTAGTGTCCTCTCCTGCTCAGCTGGTGAACCTGGGAATATTGAGGCAATGTTACAATTGCCTCATGTACACAGACAACCCTCTCCTCCTCCCACAAAACACAAATACATGCGAGAGATGCAACTATACGGCCAAACTGGAGGCTGAGCTCTCTCAACATAGGACTGGCAAGACCAGTCAGGAGGAGAAGGTTACCACACACACTATAGACCCAATCTCACATAGTACCATCACAACCTCAAATCATACACATAAGCACACAAAGACATACTCGGAGGCTCTGATCAAAAATCTACCAAAACAGCAGAGCCCACCAAAGCAGACACCCAAACAACCACCACCTGAGAACACAACACCTGAAACACATAGACCTCACAGTCAGTGTGTCAAACAGTCACAGCCCTTAAGGCCAAACACAATGCCAGACACTAGTCATTGGTGACTCCATAGTCAGACACACTGACGTCCCGCTCACCAGACTGAGTAAGGAGAGAGTTACAAGTAAGCTGCCTGTCGGGCGCTAGAATCCGCCACATAACGCAAGCACTCAGGTCTCTCAACAGCAGGTACAAATACGACTCAGTCATTGTCCACGCTGGTGTAAACGACCTGAGACGTACCTCCTTGGACTACATGAAAAGAGACATTGAGGAGCTCTCTGATTATGTAGCCCAGGCAGGTATGACCCTGACCTTGAGCAGTATCCTACCTTCACCAAGAATGATGCCACAATACAGAGATAAGATGATCAGCTTTAACAATTGGCTTAAACTCTGGTGTCATTCAAAGGGGATCCAATGTCTGTCTGCCTGGGATGACATGCTGGACAAGCCACGCTGCTTCGCAAGGGACGGCTTGCACCTGTCACCCCTGGGATTCCGGATATTGGCAAAGGCTCTTGCCACCCCCATAGTGCCTTTTTTAGGCAAGCCACCCCCATAGTGCCTTTTTTAGGCAAGGCTCAAATTCTAAACCTACCACCCTAGAACACAAAAAAGGGAAAAAAACTAAGGGTAATGCTGCTCAATGCCAGAAGTCTAAATCTCAAAATGCATGCACTCGAGGCCCTTCTCAGTATGGAGAACATCGATGTCTGTGCTGTGACAGAAACCTGGTTCAAGGCTCCTGAGAGCACCCCAGCACTATCAGGTTTTACCTCATATCATGCGTTCCGGCCCCAAAATCTGGACAATACCAAGAAAGGAGGGGTATCCATATTCATCAAGGACACCCACACCTCAAGACTGGTGGCAACGCACGATGCATCGGAGACCATCCAGGTGCAATTAACCATAGGCAAGACTGCTCTGCAAATTGTAGCATGTTACAGGCCACCCTCACAAACTCAGGAACCTCACATGGCCTTCCTGAAAACACTGAGGGATAAATGTATCACCAAACACCATCATACTAGGTGACTTCAATTACCCTAATATAGACTGGGAACACTACTCAAGCCCAAACACCCTAGCCCAAAAGTTCCTGGAATTCATAAACTCAAATGCCATGGAACAACTAGTCACCATCCCCACAAGAGGAGAAAACATACTTGATCTCATCATCACGAACATGGGAGCACAATGTTCAACACCGGAAGTATACCCCTCACTGGTGAGATCAGATCACAAACTAATCTCGCTGGAGGTCCTCATCCCACCCCCACCTGAAATAAAAAGACCACAGTAAAGAACTTCTCAAAGCCGACTTCACACTTCTAAAGACTAGTGTGGTCTCCTTTAAGGCCCCGAGCGGAAAACAGTACTCAAGCCGCTGAATCACTTACAAATGCCTTCTACCAGCACCTGCAGGACTGCATGGATAAGGCAATCCCAAGCAAAACAAAGACTCTTTGTACCAAAGGCAAGCGTCCAGTCTGGTGGACCCCAGCCATAAACAAACTCTACAACAAAAGGAGGAAGCTACTACAAGATAGAGCAAAATCCTTAAAAGGTAAGACACCTTTGATCACTATAAGTAAAAAACTAAGAGCTCTCATAAAATCATCCAAAGCAAATTTTGAGAGAAAAATAGCTAAAGACTCAAAAGACAATCATAAGGCCTTCTTTAGCTATGTTAGAAACCTGGGAGGAAACACCCAGATATGCTCAGAACTAGTTCAAAATGATGTGAAGATTACTGATCCTACAGACATTGCCAACATACTGGCTGACAGGTTCAGTGCAAACTTCTCCCCAAAAGGAGAGATATCTATACCAAACGATTGCAGCCCCCAAACATCTCTAACGCCCAAGTGAGAACTGCTCTCTCCAAAGCAAAAACACAGCATCCATGGGACCTGATGGTGTCCCCGGCTGTGTGCTCCACGAACTCAACGAGGAATTAAACCCACAGCTAGGACAGCTGTTTAATCATAGTCTCACCTCTGGATACGCACTCCAG
The DNA here is from genome assembly GCF_019279795.1 of Protopterus annectens. Classification (NCBI taxonomy): domain Eukaryota; kingdom Metazoa; phylum Chordata; order Ceratodontiformes; family Protopteridae; genus Protopterus; species Protopterus annectens. The sequence goes on along the minus strand of NC_056740.1, from coordinate 400,784,308 downwards.
TGAGTGGCGCACTGCAACTGTGGTCCCACTTCACAAAGGCGGTGCCTCCACCGACCCTGGAAATTACCGCCCATTAGCTTGACAAGCCTTATCTGCAAAGCCATGGAGAGGATCATAATGGACCTCATAAATAAAGACATAGGGAATTTGCAGACTTTGGATCCAACCCAGTTTGGCTTTGTCAAAGGCAGATCATGCCTTTTAAACTTGGTTGACTTTTTCAAACAGTCACCAAAGCCATTGATGAGGAAAGGCAGTCCATACAGCCTACCTCGATCTGGCGAAGGCCTTCGATACAATACCCCACTCGGGTATCATTGAAAAACTCATCAGCTTAAATGTTAACCCATACATCACAAGATGGGTTGCAAACTGGCTGAGTGACAGAACCCACAGGGTCAGAGTTGCTGGCGCCATGTCAGACTCAAAGCCTGTCACAAGTGGTGTCCCACAGGGCTCAGTCCTGGGCCCACTCTTGTTTGGCATCTACTTTTCCAAGTACAAGCAAACACAGGAGGGTTATGGCTGACAAAGTTTGCAGATGACTGCAAACTGGGCGCCATAGTCGAAAACACATCTGACACAGATATCCTTCAGAAGGGTCTCACAGAAACGGATAACTGGTGCCAGACCATGGCCTAAAGTTAAATGCCAAAAAATGCATAGTCATACCCTTCGGGAAAAACAAGGTTACCCCTAGCTACCATATAGGTGGCAATCCACTGAGCACAGAAGAAGTTATCAGGGACCTGGGGACCCAGGTTGACAGTAGCCTATCATTCGACACCCATGTAGCTAAAGTAGTTAGGAAGACCTTCTACATTGCCCACCTTATCATGAAGGGATTCACATCTAGATCAAGGGAGGTCATAGTCTCCCTATACTCATCACTCATCAGACCAATGATTGAGTACAATGCCCCATTCGGAATGCATCTGACCCGACACTTGCAGCAGCTGGAGAGGCCACAAAAGTTCCTCACCAAAAGGATAAAGGGTCTCAAAATCTGTCCTATGCTGCCCGACTGAAAGAACTCTAGCTCTATTCAGTCGCCACCGCTTGCTCAGAGGTGACCTTTGCCTGACATACAAGGCCATGTCAAACCCAGATTTGATGAATATGCTTCACCTCAAAAATCTAAATCAGTCAGAGCCACAAGGGCGGAGACTTAAACCTCGACACGGCTATTAATAGGACGTGCTGGAGGGATAGATTCATCACCCAAAGACTCCTATGCTGTGGAACAAAATCCCGGTATATGTGAGGCAGAGCACCTCGCTGGCCTTGTTCAAGAGAAATCTTGACCAATGGATGGGAGATCGCAGATATACCCCAGGGATTACCTCAGTGTCACTGCTCGACAGAGGCACAGCAAAATAATGGGTATAGTTCCCCATACTAAAGGGGTGGTGTAAGCCACAAAACTATGGGCTAGGCTTGTAAATGCCCTCGGGCAGATAGCCTAGTATGAACCTATGAACCTATGAACCTATAAAGCCGTGGAGAGCACACCAACAGTGCAATGTTAGAATGTCTTCCACACATTTAGGCTAGTTACTTCACAGGCAAGGACTAAAGGAGGAGTTGTCTCCATTTACATCAAAAATATACTTCAAGGCTGGTCAAACAGGACAATGCACTTGAGCTGCTCCATGTTCAAATCACCATAGGTAAAATCCAATACCACTTCCTTGCAAGCTATAGGTCCCCCTCTATGACCCAAGAAACCCATACCATGTACTTAAACTTATTAGAAACACTAACCATCTAATCCAATACCATACTCATGGGTGACTTTAATTACCCCATTAACTGGGACTCCTATAAAAGCTGTGATGGTGCAGCTGTAGCATTGTTGCCTCAAAGCAAGAGTTTTTCCTGTTCGATTCTCAGCTGGAACGCCTTCTGTGTGGAGTCTGCATGTCCTCCCCGCAGTCGAGTGGCATTCGAAAGACATGCGTGATGAATGGGCATGCCTTCGTTGAAGGTTGGGGGTCGGGCTGGCACCTCAGCACCATAAAAATCTACTGCCAATCATTAGCAGACCGGAGTTCTGCTGTGGCGACCCCTAACCAGGAATAGCCGAAACAGCTGGGACTCCTACACAGCACCAAACATACATACACACAAATTCCTGGATTTTGTAAATACAAACTCCCTGGACCAGTAGTCAATCCACTAACCTGGGGTGCAACCATTCTGATCTGGTCCTCACTAACATGGGAGACTGCTGAACAACCCCTACTGTAATGCCTTCCCTGGTAAGGTCAGACCACAAAATGGTCTCCTTTGAAGTAAAAAATAAAATCTGGACCCCCAACTAAACCTGGAATATTCAGGAACTATTATAAGGCGAACCCCCAGCTATCAAGTGAGAACATGGCAAAATTTTAAGCCCCCATAAACCATGAGAACACTTCTGCCTATGCAGAACTGTACACAGAAACCCTGTACAGGTATGTTAATAGCGCATAGAGACAGCTGTACCAACCTAGTACAGAACTAACTTTAAAAACAAGCCACCCTGGTGGAATCACAAAATCAACTAGCTATAAAACAGGAGGAAGAAAATCATGGCAAAAATTTGGAGGTGCAGCACCCAAGCAGGATATAAGCACTCTCAGCAAGTTAAACAAACAACTCACAACTCAAAGGACGAATAGTCCATCAAAGCCGAATACGAGGCCAAGGACAACAACAAAGCATTCTTTAGCTATGCCTGCAACTGCAAAGGCAATAAAATTGCGTGCAGAGCTCACTGCAAATGGAGCCACCTATACTGAGCCAAAAGATATAGCAAACCTCCTGGCTGATAAACTCAGCTCCAACTTTAATCCTCTCTCCCCCTCAGCCTTCCCTCAGGAAAGATCAATAAATATTACTCCCCTTACTATCACTAGGGAACAGGTCCTTAATACTCTCTCCAAGACCAAGAACACTGCATCAAGGGTCTATATTAGAAGACCGAACGTTTAGGCGATCGAACACCTAAACACCAATCTTCTAATATCAAACCACACAATGTCGAACGTCCCAGGGAAACGCGTCCATTGGCCACAACACAAAAAAACATTACATCTAAATTAAGTGGGGGGCTGTGCTCCCCACACCCCCTAACTAAATATACCAACTGTGAAATTGCTTAACAGTAGGGAAATAGCAAACTCCATCAAACGGCCAAGGGAATCCTTCCTTGCATTAAATCGGCCGTTTGACTTTTGCATGGGTGTTGTATTCCATTTCAGTCCCCCCCCTCTGCTGCATGAGTGCCATTGTCCATTTCAGTTCCCCCGTCTGCCCCTAGGGGAACTATCTCCACGTGTCCTGGAAAGGACCCAAGGACTTCCTGAACCACATTTTTTGTCCACCTTGTTGAATACTAGAAAAGGATCTTTGAGGGGTCGAAAAACATATGCCCACTGCAGAGAGGAGCTTTCCATCTTTCCCACACCTGGAGAATGACTCCTTCAATTTTGGGCCAAACAATGAACTGCCATCAAAGGGTGCAATGATGAACAAGGACTTTAAAGGCTCAGCAAAATCACATAAGTACATCCAGGCATGCCTATTAATGGACATACCTGAACCCGCTGCTCTTGAGGCACCTTTGGCTGCATGTGAGATAAGCCTCATGGACAAATTTGAAATAGACTGGAGGGTGGTCAATTGAGGCCACAAAAGACTGAGCCTCAGCAGTAATGGTCCCAGAAAGGGATTTTTAAAGTTCCTTGATCAAGTCCCGTTGTAGTCTGGTAAAATGTGCCAAACAGTTCAGTGACCTAAGGGCAAATATGACTGAAGCATATACATGCTCCCCAAATCTGTCCATTACCCTGGACTCCCTGTTAGGGGGATGGACAGAGGAACTTTGCTCAGCAAGTTCCTTCCTGGTGGCCACCACCACGGGCACCTCCTTATTCCAAAGTTCCTTCCCGAAAGGTGGAGCCAGAATCCAATGTGACCTCTTATGGACTAGCTCAAGTGAATCAGGTTCCTTCCACGCCAGCCTAGAGACCAAATCAATAAGCTCATCGATGGGTCAGCTCCAAAGACTTCCAGAGATATGATTCCTTTGGTGAAGGGTTGCTGGAGGACCAGCCATCTCTCTGCTGCAGGATCTCAAGAATGTCTCCAAATAAGACATCTTCTGGAGGTGATTGTGGTGACCCTTCTTCATAGACATCAGTTTCCTCAGTGACAGACTCTTGCGGAGAGTCTAAGTGCCTCCTCTGGCACTTAATCTTCCTCGGGACTTCCTCGATGCGATGTTCCAGTGAAGTGTTGAAAGAGATCGTAAAACCCTGCTGGGTGGCCTTGAGCTGGTTGTCCCTGTGGAGAAGAATGATGCGGCTCTAAATGCTGAGAAATATGGAAACCAGGTGGGAGATCTGAGGGGACTGGATCCAGCAGTACTGTCTGAGCTGAAAACACTCTCTTTACTACCTTGAAGGCAGATCACTCCGGTGAGAAGGGACACAGCAGCTCCGAGAAGGCAAGCTTCTGGACCGTTGCTTCCCTCTGCCACAAAAGTAATCTTCCGAGGTGGAAGTAGGAGCCAACCAGTCCAATGCCAAGGCTCCGGAGGGGCAGAGACTGTGTCGAAAACCTTAGAGTTGACTCCAACACCTTGGACCGGACAAGGCAGCTTTGGCTTTAAGAGTCATCTGGATCTGAAGATGTTGACACTGGTACATTCAAAGATCTTTAGATCTGAAGATAAAGGTATCTTTGGATCCAAGCCAGATGGACCCAGAAGGTTGGGATCTAGGGATTCTGAAACCTCTGGTCATATCAGAGAAGGAGTAATTAATGGTGGTGTGGGCAGATGGACAGGCTTCCTGACCTTGGGGGGAGGGGTAAAAAACCAGAAGAATTTCCTCCTCATTCTGTCCACATCTTCTTCAGTCGAACTCCTGGAATGAGATCAGACAAGGGATGGTGATCAGGACCAGCGTCTCTCCAAAAAGGGAGAAGGAACCCTCGAAGGCTCTGGGCCCTATGCTGCTAAGTATCTTGTCCTATGCAGGATCTTTGGATCTGAAGAACGTGGATCCATTGATATTTTTCCTTCAGTTCTGAAGGAAAGACCATATTAAACTGACTTCAGATCCAGCTTTGGCTTTTACTTTAGTGGCTCCAAAGATGGAGATGACAAAGCAGAAGGTCTTGGGGACTTCGTCAAAGACTCCTTAGTTTTGGTCTTAGGAGATTGAGCCCCAGAAATAGTTTCACCAAAGGTCTGAAGGAAGCAACCCCTTTAAAATCAATTGATTCTTTCTGTCTGCAACAGCTCTAGCACTGAAGTTTTTACAAACCGAACAAACTTTTTCAAGATGCTGTGGGCCCAAACAAACACAAAGCATGGGCATATGAAAGGGGTAATTTTGTGCTCACACTTTTGACATTTTTTAAAACTGGATAGCCCTTTATCAGACATATCGGCAACGAAGAGAAAGGGAAAATTTTTTTTTGGAAAGTGAAAATAAAGGGGAAAAGAATACTAGCAATGTTACTGAAGACTACACTAATGTGCAACAAATAGCAGAAAACAAAGACTAGAAAAATTACCAATGAAAGTAGTAGAATATTACACTAGGTGTAAATGGTAAGGCAGTAATACAAGATTTACTAGCGAAAAAACTATGAAGAAAAAACACTTATCCTTAGAAAACTCTAAAGCTCAGACTGACCACATCTTTTCATGAAACAAGATCTGGGGAATGTTAAGGCTTGAGGAATTATGGTAAAGGAGGAGCTTGAGAGGTGGCCACAAGCTTTAGTTACATCCCAGCCAGATCAGAGGATTAGATCCAAACCAAACTGACATGAGATCCATCTGGTCAATCCGAGGCCTGGTATGTCCAGATGAGTCAGGCCTGACAGGTGTGAAAGGAGATCTGAACAAGGGTCATTGTCCATGGAGGACATATTAGATACCATAGGAAGGGAAACCAAATCTGCAGAGGCTGAAAACGGGACAATGAGGATTACTTTGCTCTTCAACCTGAAAGCTTTCTGAAGAAACTTGGGAATTAGGGGTAGGGAAGGATAAGCATAAAGAAGACCAGAGTGCCAAATGTGGACTACAGCATTTCTCTGTGACTGTCCCGTCTTCTTTGGCACTAAATAGAACCTCTCTGGTCTGGTGGGACTGCTTGGATGAGTCTTTTGTCTAGCAGCTTTTGGATTTCCAAAGCTGCTTGCTCCCGCTAAATGGGTGGAACATCGGGGAGACTTTTCCTGATCTTTGGTGGATTTTGTAAAAAGGGGATAAAATATCCTTTGGATACGATTCTTTGCAGCCATCCATCTTTTGTGATGGCTGCCCAGGCATTTGGGTGCAAAGACAAGCATTCCCAAACTGTCTCCAGAGAAGAAGAGTCCGGCAACCATTTAGGAACACTGGAAGGGTCTGTCCAAGAAAGAATCACGAGACCCTTGATTTTTCAGACTCCCTCTGCCATGCGGGAGGCATCTTCTATTCTAACTATTTCCCTTTCTGCTCTGGGGAAAAAATCTCCGTTTGACTCTTGAAAATGCCCTTGAGATTTCTGAAGCCACATTTTCTTACCACCCCGTTGATTTCTGGAAAAGGATCTCTGCGGGGTAGAAAAACAGATTCCTAAGGCAGACAGCATCTTTCCATCTTGTTCACTATGGGAAAGCATCTCTAACTGTGGGCCAAAAAATGGAGACTCCATCAAAAGGAACATTATTGAATGACACTAAAGGGCTCCGCAAAGTTGGACAAGCGCATCCTGTGATGCCTCCTGATGGATATGCCCTGTACCAACTCCTGAGGAACCTTCAGCCGCATGAGAGATTAGCCTCATGGACATGAAAAGAGATTAGCCTCATGGACATAAAATCATCAAAGGCCAGTTTCGAAAAAAAATTGCCCTAGACATTAAAGATAATCACAAGGCCTTCTTTAGTTATGTTAGGAATATGGGTGGAAACTCCCAGATATGCTCTGAATTGTTGCATAATGGTACAAAATATACCAAACCTACAGACATAGCCAACATCCTGGCAGACAGATTCAGCGCAAACTTCTCCCCCCCCCCTTCCTCCCCAAAGGAGCAAATGCCTATCCCAACTGAATGTAACCTCCCTGACATCACAAATGCACAGGTGAAAGCTGCCCTCTCCAAAGCAAAAAACACAGCATCTATGGGACCGGACGGTGTCCCAGGCTGTATCTTACACGAGCTCCAAGAAGAACTGAACCCTCACATTAAGTCACTGTTCAAACTTAGCCTTACTACAGGATATGTACCCAAAGAATGGCGTACAGCTACAGTGGTCCCACTCCACAAAGGTGGTGCCACAACGGACCCCGGGAACTATCACCCCATAAGCCTGACTAGTCTGGTCTGTAAAGCTATGGAGCGTATTATCATGGAACTCAAACAAAGACATTGGGAGCCTCCAGACACTGGACCCTACCCAATTCGGTTTTGTTAAGGGCAGATCTTGTCTCTTAAACCTAGTTGATATTTTTGAAACAGTTACCAAATCCATAGATGAGGGCAAGGTAGTCCACACAGCCTACCTGGACCTCGCAAAAGCCTTCGACAATACCCCACTCGGGCATCATAAATAAGCTTACCAGCTTAAATATCAACCCCTATATCACAAGATGGGTTGCAAACTGGCTCAGAGATAGAACCCACATGGTCAGAATCTCAGGTGCCATGTCCGAATCCAAACCAGTTACAAGTGGCGTCCCACAGGGCTCAGTTCTGGGACCTCTCTTGTTCGGTATATACTTCTCTGAGGTTCAGGCTAACACGGGGGGATTATGGCTGACAAAGTTCGCAGATGACTGCAAACTGGGGGCCATAATCGAATCTCCAGCTGACACAAGCATCCTCCAAAAGGGTCTCTCAGAGACGGATGCTTGGTGCCAGAGCCTCAGCCTCAAGCTAAATGCTAAAAAGTGCATAGTCATCCCCTTTGGGAAAAACAAGGTGCCCACAAATTACCACATAGGTGGTAATCCATTAAGTACAGAAGAAGTAATTAGAGATTTGGGGACCAACCTAGATAGTAATCTCTCCTTTGATAATCACGTTGCCAAAGTGGTTAGAAAGACCTTCTATATAGCCCACCTTATCACAAAAGGGTTCGCATCTAGATCAAGAGAGGTCATTGTGCCCCTCTACTCATCAGGCCCATAATTGAATACAATGCCCCTTTTGGGATGTACCTTACCCGACACCTGCAGCAACTGGAGACCCCAAAAGTACCTCACCAAGAGGATCATGGGCTACAAACAGATGTCCTACGCAGCTCGACTAAATAAACTCCAGCTCTACTCAGTTGCTTACCGCCTACTCAGAGGCAATCTATGCCGGATGTACAAAGCCATGTCAAACCCAAAATTAATGGACATGCTCCACCTCAAAAAATCCAAGTCCGTTAGAGCTACACGCTCCAGGGACTTAAACCTCAGCACAAAAATAAATAGGACATGCTGGAGGGACAGATTCATTTCCCAGAGGCTCCCCTCACTCTGGAATAGAAACCCAATTCATGTTAGACATAGCCCCTCGCTGACCCTCTTCAAGCGAAATCTGGACGCGTGGATGGGAAATCGCAAATTCACCCCTGGGATCTCTTCTGTGTCCCTGCTAGACAGAGGCACAGTAAACTAATCTTAAAAGGGTACCTTCTGGGACCTACTTTACAGAGGCACAGTAGGCTAATCTAATAGGGAGGTGGAAGCCAAATACACTCTGGCTAGGCTTATAAATGCCCTAGGGCAGATAGCCTAGTATCTACCTATGAACATGTTTGAGATGGACTGTAGGGAGGCCAGTCGTGAAAAATAACCTTTCATTTCCTCTGCTGATGTGGACACTGGTAGAGTTAAGAGAGTTCTCCTAGTTCCTCTGTAACCTAGTAAAATGTTTTGGGTAATTCAACAACCTTATAGCAAAGGTCGTTGATGCATATACTTGCTTTCCATATCTGTCCAAAGCCCTAGATGCTCTGTTATGGGGGCTGGACAGATGAGCTCTCTTCAGCTAGCTTCTTTTTCCTGGCTGCTGCAACAACCATGGCATCTACAGGAATCCCTTTAGCCAAATGTTATCTGTCTAGTGATGCAGTGAGGGTCTTGTCTGGGTATGGGCTCTATGGCATTTGACTCCTTCCATGCCCAGAGGGAGACAAGGTCGACAAGTTCATCTGCCTTGGGGGGCGCAAGATGTAGACAGGCTAGATCTGAGAGCTTCCACGAACAATTCCTCCTGAAAAGGGGTTCTGGAAAGACCATCCACCTTTCTGACTCAGGATTTCTAAAATGTCTCCAAATGAGACATCTTCTAGTGGAGATCTGGGGGACCCTTCTCCTTCATCAAAATCAGTGTTTTCTGTCAATGATTCCTGAGGGAAAACTAGAGGCCTCCTTTTGCACAGTTTCTTCTGAGGAAACATTTCAGTGGAATACTCTGGAGAAGTGTAGGAAGAAAGTCCCTGTGTAGGGACTGTATGAAAGCTCTTACGAGTTGGACCCCCCCCCTGTGGAGTAAGATGAGACTTTGCAGTCAGTTCTGGAGGAGGGATGGGAACAGGATCCAAAGAGGTGACAGCCAAAGGATCCCCAGGAGAAAACCCTTTCCACCATCTCAAAGGCAGAAGGTCCAAGAGAAGTGGAAATCAGCATCTTTGCAGCCTAAGCTCTTGGATCAGCTAATGCTCAACTCCGTTCAGGTTCTGCCACTGAGGATTGAATTGAACCCGAGCTGTCCAACACAGAGGCACCAAGGGGATGCAAAGCCTCTGAAACCCACGGAGTCGAAGTCATCCCCTGGACAAGACATCGACACTTCCGCTCAAAGACTAGTTATGTTCTGAAACAGAGTTCAACGGATCCGGGAGAGTGTTGAGTCAAGGAAGGTAGCATTCGCGGATCCAATGTCTCAACTCTTGGAATCTTTAGATCTGACAGCTCCAAAGCCACAAATTGGATCAGAGAAAGTCATTAAAGGGTGTGAAGGTTGCACACTCACAGATCCGATGGAGGACAGAGCCTGAAGGTTCCCCAACTGGATCTGGGCTCTAAGAAACTTTCTCATCATTGTGTTCACATCATACTCAAAGACTCCAGGATGACCTTATGGAGGAGGATGCTGAGGGAGGATAAGAAGACTTTGTTTGGAGTCTCCTGCAAAAAAGGGAATCTCAATCTCAGAGAAACTGGCTCTGGACAGAAGGTCGAAGACCGGATCTGAGGAGATCTGTCCAGGCATGTGATTGATCTGACAAAGCTGGATCTGAAACTTTTTTAGCCTTAGTGGTAGTGGGATCCAAAAAGGTTGCATCAGAGACCTTTTTTATTTTTGATGGTGGCTCCCAACTTGGAGTGGAAGAAGATCAGACAGAGGAGCATTTCCTAGACTCCCTGGTCTCCAAACTCTTCTGACTTCTTGGAGGGGGGGGGGGGGTTGAGCCCCTGAACTAAAAGGAAAGTACAGTTTTGTACCTACCATAAATGTAGATGTTCGAAGATCCACATTGCTGCAGTCCTAACACTTGGGTAGTCCGCTGTCCCAGTCGGCCCGAATACCAAAGTATAAGGCTGACGTCGGTCAAGGCGCATTAGTCTGACGTCAGGACGTCAGGGTACAAATGCGCATGACCGACGTCATTTCCTCAGTCTTTTCTTGCCCCAGATGTCAGAAGACCCTAAAAAGATAAGGCCAAACCAAAAAACAACAACACACCAAACACCCCTGTACCAAATATATGTACAATATATATATACAAAGTCAGAAAGGTACAATCCCACCCACACAACCACCCCTAAACACAGAGGGGAAGGAGGGAGGGTAAATTGGACTGCAGCAATGTGGATCTTCGAACATCTACATTTATGGTAGGTACAAAACTGTACTATGTTCTTCATACCACATTGCTGCAGTCCTAACACTTGGGTAGAATCCCAAAGCAGAAGTAAGGGAGGCTGGCAAATCATAAGGAAGCAGGAGCTGTCAACATGCCCTGCAAAATAGCTGTGGCAAAACCAGCCCTGGATTTAGAGTAGAGAGGAAGGTGGTAATGCTTAGAGAAAGTATGCACTGAACTCCAAGTAGCTGCCTCCAAAATATCCTTAGTTGCCACCCCCCTTAGAAATGCTGTTGAAGTGGCAGTAGCCCTAGTGGAATGAGGCCTAATCCCAGCTGGAATCTCCTTGCCATGATGGGAATAACAAAATGCAATGCAAAACCCAATCCACTTAGAAATAGTTTGTTTTGACACAGGCTTGCCCTGAGAACTCAAAGCAAAAGAAACAAACAACTGCTGAGACTGCCTAAAATCCTTAGTCCTGCTTAAATAATAACGCAACTGCCTGTGTACATCTAAAGTGTGCAAAATCTTTTCCCCCTTATTTTGGGGATCTGCATAAAAGGTAGGCAAATGAATAGTTTGGTTTAAAGCCACACTAGAAACCACCTTAGGCATAAAGGAAGGATTAGTACGTAATGATACCCTATCCTTATGGAAAATCAAAAAAGGCTCAACCGCCATAAGGGCCTGCAATTCAGAAACCCTTCTTGCAGAAGTAATGGCCAACAAAAAAGCAGTCTTCCATGACAAGTATTTCAACTCAGCAGTAGTCGCAGGCTCAAAAGGTTGTAGAGTAAGTTTCTCCAACACAAAATTGAGGTCCCAAGCAGGAGTAGGAGCTCTACGTGGGGGTCTTATATTCTTTGCCCCTCTAAGAAATTGCTTGAACAAAGGATGAGAAAACAATGGTGGGTCACAATCATAGTGAGCTGAAATTGCTGCAGCATGAATCTTAATGGAAGAGAAAGACAAACCTTTGTCCAATAACTCAGTAAGATATTGAAGAGCCACACTCAAATTTGGCTCAGAAACATCCAAATCCTTTGCTGCACACCAAAATAAAAATCTCTTCCATTTTCCTGCGTACACTTTCCTTGTACTAGGTCTTCTGGCTTCCATAATCACATTCAAAACTTGTTGAGGAAGCTGAGACCTGCTATGGTTCAAAACAGAATATGCCAGGCTGTTAGATGAAGAGAGTGAAGCTTGACATTGAGTAGATGCCCGTCCTTCTGAGACAATAGGTGTGGAATCAAAGGTAAGGGCCATGGAGGCTTCCTTACCAGACTCCTCAGCAATGGGTACCAGTGCTGCCGAGGCCAATCTGGAGCTATTAAAATCATCCTTGGCTTGTCTTGTCTGACCTTTAGGAGTACCTTTGGGAGGAGAGGCAGAGGTGGAAAGGCATACACATGAAGATTTTTCCAACTGAAAGAAAGAGCATCCACTTTCCAGGCTGTGTGATGAAACCTTTTCGTGCAAAACTTTGGCAGCTGGTGGTTTAGTGGAGAAGCGAATAGATCTATGTCTGGAGTTCCCCATGACACTGTCAATGTTTGAAATACATGAAGATCCAGTTTCCACTCGTGGGGATCCATGATTCGCCTGCTTAACACATCTGCTAAGGAGTTCTGTGCTCCTGGCAGAAACCTTGCTTGAAGATTCAGTTGCAAGCTTAACGCAGTCTCCCACAAAATCATTGCTTGCCTGCATAGAGGATAAGAATGTGTTCCCCCTTGTTTGTTGATGTACCACATGACAGTTGTGTTGTCTGTTAGAATCAACACCTGCCCTGGAAGAAGTAAATCCTTGAAAGCCAGTAATGCAAACTGGACTGCTAACATCTCCTTCATGTTGATATGTAGATGCTGCAGTCTGGCAGGCCACTTGTCTTGTATCCACTTTCCATTCAGATGAGCTCCCCAAGCTGTGTCTGAGGCATCTGTCGTTAGAATCTGACTCGCCTCTGGCCAGGTCACAGAGAGTCCCTTGTTTAGGTGACATTCCTGAGCCCACCACAAAATTCCTTTTGAATGCAAGGTATTATTTGAATGACAGTGTCCAAATCCTGGCAGTGCTGTGTCCATACATTTTGAGATACCATTGTAGCTTCCTCATATGCAGTTTGGCATTGGGAAGTACCAGAATACAAGATGCCATGAACCCTAAGGCTTGAAGGACTGTCCTTGCAGTCAGCCCGGACTGATGAGATAGTTGATGGAAGTAGAGAGAAAGATTCTTTTGTTTGTCCGGGGTTAAACCGGCCATCTGGGCTGCTGTATTCAGTCTCACACCCAGAAAGCACATGTCTTGAGAGGGTACTAGACTGGACTTTATTTCGTTCACAGAATACCCTAGGCATCTTAGCACTGCTATCACATATTCCAAATGCTGAAGAAGCACGTCCCTTCCTTGAGCCAGAATCAGGCAATCGTCCAAATAAGGATAGATTTGTATTCCTTTTAGCCTGAAGAAAGCTATCACTGGAGCCAGAACCTTTGTGAATATTCTGGGCAGTAGATAAGCCAAAGGGCAATGCAGAGAACTGATAATGAGAATTCCCAGCTTGAAAACGCAGATACTTCCTGCAAATTAGTCTGATAGGAACATGAAGGTAAGCTTCCTTGAGATCCAAAGTTACCATCCAGTGATCTTTGCCCAGCAGAGGTAAAAGCTGTTATAACACCAACATTTTGAACTTGGGAATGTCCAGATAAGTGTTGAGGATAGACAGATCCAAAATTGGTCTCCACGTGTTCCCCTTTTTGGTACTAGGAACAGGCGAGAATAAAATCCTAGGCCCCTTTCTGGCACAGGAACCGGCTGAATGGCCCCTATTTGGAGCAACAGAGAAATTTGCTTGTGAGCCTCTTTCCTTTGTTGAGGAGGAATGTCTGGCATGCCTTTGAAAGGAGGCAAGGTATGGAAATAAAACCTGTAACCGTGGTGAATGATATCCAATACCCATCTGTCTTGGGTAATTAAACTCCAGTTTTCTTTGAAAAGTGCCAACCTTCCTCCCAAAGGTGCTGCCAGACGAGAAGATTCTGGCAGCTGAAAAGGCAGGTCATTGGGTCTGTTTACGAAAGAAGACTGAGCAGGTGAACTCCCTGTTCTAGGCCTAAAAGAACCTTGAGCTCTGCCTCTACCACGTCTAGACCTACCCCTAGACTGGGAATCATAAGCAGAATATGTCCACGCCTTGGTAGGCCAATTTCTACTAAACTTCGGAGGCTGAACCTGCAAAAAATCTTTAACAGTCTGCATAGACTTAGCCTTGTCTTCCATTTTCTTTAGAACTGCTTCCACAGGCGAACCAAACAACACATCAGATTGTAAAGGAGCATCTAAAATCCTTGTTTTCACATGCTCAGCTAAATTCTGATCCCTCAACCAGGCGTGCCTGCGAAGAACCGAACCAGTGGCAGCCACCCTCGAAGAGGCCTGCACAGCATCAAAACCACATTGCAAAGAATGCTTACCCACCTGTTCAGAAACATGAACTAAATCCTGCAACTCTTTACACTCAATACCTTCCGCCAAAGCATCCACCTTAGACTTTAATTGTGAAAGGAGATAATTTTGGTATTTCAACATGTGAAACTGGCAATTTAAAGCTCTCATGGCCAAAGTGGAAGAAGTATACACTTTCTTTCCCCATCTATCCAAAGCCCTTGCCTCTTTATCTGGAGGAACAGGATTTTTAACAACAGAAGCCTTAACACCTTTAGGCCCCTGTGAAACAGTTTCTGGGTCTGCCCTAGGACTCTTAAAAGATACTTATGAGCTTCAGGCACCCTATAATATCTATCCGGTTTAACTGGAGCAGGAGGCAGAGAGTCAGGGTTCAGAGAAGCCTCTGCAAAAACATCCTCCACCACATCTAGAACAGGAGGTATAGCTAAAGGCCTATGCTGGGGAAGAAACAAAAATTCCCTAAGCCTTTTCCTGGAATCAGAGAAATCCTGACCTTCCCATTTAAAATGCTCCCTCATGGAATGAAGAGTCTCTGAAAATGAAAAATCCTCAGGAGGAGAAGCAGGAGTAGAATCATCTACATCAGAATCAGAGTAAGGGGAATACTCCTGCAAGTCTTCAGCCGAAGACTCAGAAGCATCCGAACACTGCTCAAAACTCCCAAGCTCAGGTTCCACCCTAGGCCTCTTATCAGGAGGGGCTCTAATCATTGTAATCAAATCTTCTGCCATCTTAAGCATATGCTTCTTATGTACAGACCCTGAAGAACTAGGGGCAACACCTGAAACAAAACCTGGCCTGCCCCTGGGAGAAGCCTTGGAAACAGCAGGGGAGGGCCTAACCACCTTAGGAAGGGTGGGAAGAACAGCTACCTGAGAAGCCCCTTCCGCCTGGCCTACCTCCTGAGAGGTCACATCTTGTAGTAATAAAGTCTCTCCCTGGGATTCCAAAGAAATTTCTGGCTGAACCCCTGGCTCC
This sequence comes from Protopterus annectens, assembly GCF_019279795.1. Taxonomy (NCBI): domain Eukaryota; kingdom Metazoa; phylum Chordata; order Ceratodontiformes; family Protopteridae; genus Protopterus; species Protopterus annectens. Next base: position 400,768,996 of record NC_056740.1, on the reverse strand, counting down.
ACCGAGCCCTCTAAAGAACCGACGTCCGCACGGACGGTTCTTCCAGCCTAGGCTTTGCTGTTTTGTCCTTGCGCTTTTTGACGAAGCGCCGGAGCATCCGGCGGCATTTTATAATTACACCGCTTCCCAAAACTAACCTGGCACAATCTAATCTTCTCTTTATAGTGCGTTTGTTAAATCTAGCACAAGAGCGACAGCCAACAACGTCGTGCTCAGGCCCTAAGCAAGGTATACACAAGGTATGGTAATCCCTATGAGGTATCTGTTTCCCACAAGAAATACAGTTATTCACTTTTTCTGACATCCGGTAAAATACTGAGGCAAGAAAAAACCAAAATATTCCCCAACGGGGTACTTAGCCAACTTGGATTCGGTCTGAAACTCCGACTTCGGAAAATCTCAGAACGCCAACCTGCACTTGCAAAACTGCTTCTGCATCGGACCATGCGGCAAAAAAGACTGAGGAAATGACGTCGGTCATGCGCATTTGTACCCTGACGTCCTGACATCAGACTAATGCGCCTTGACCGACGTCAGCCTTATACTTTGGTATTCGGGCCGACTGGGACAGCGGACTACCCAAGTGTTAGGACTGCAGCAATGTGGTATGAAGAACATCTGCAGAAGCAGCAGGCAACATACCTTTCAAAATAAGTTTATTATGCTCATCACTTACTACCATGGTGTTAAAACCCGCACAGATTTCACAGGAAATATGAAGGCGAGCAGGACCTAAACAATACACACACTCCCTGTGGGCATCAGAACTGGGTTTGCCCACAAGAAGTGCATTTCTTGAATCCAGTACATTTGCCTGCCCTATCAGAAAAATACACCACAAATAAAAAAAACAATTTAGAAAAAAAAAACAAATCGTGCCCCCCCCCCCCTTTTTTTTTTAAAGAGAAAGGTAAAAGGAGGAGAAAATACCAGCAATGGTATAAAAATTGCCTCAGGAGAGGTAAGAAAAGGAGAGAGACTACCAACAACAGTAGGATAGAGTCTACACTAGTAGCAGAAAAGGTCTAAACTAATTTTAAACTAATGAGTAGAGACAGGAAGGTAGCAAGGAAAAAAATACATTTAGTAAGACACAAAATATATCACTCGCAACTGACTAAACTGCCTAGAGCTTGACAGCGTGAAATCCCGACCAATTGCTAGAGCAGCAAATGAGATCCCAGGTAAAGCAGTGATCAGGGGCATTATGGGTAAAGGGAAGATCAAGAGTTGGTTCCTAGTCTGCAAAAAAGTGGCAGAGTCAGATCTGAATCCATTCGTTGAGGAATAAATGAAAATGACATCAGATCTATAACATTACCCTAACAAAATGGATGTACAAGAGGGACAGAAGTTACCAAGAATGGCAATGGAGAGATACCGGAGAAGGGCAGAAATACGAGCTAGGTGGAAAATCAAGCTAACTATAGAAAAACTGTAAGGGTTAAGGGAGGAATGCGGGCAAACCAGCAAGGGAGGAATGCGGGCAAACCAGCAAGGGAGGAATGCGGGCAAACCAGCAAGGGAGGAATGCGGGCAAACCAGCAAGGGAGGAATGCGGGCAAACCAGCAAGGGAGGAATGCGGGCAAACCAGCAAGGGAGGAATGCGGGCAAACCAGCAAGGGAGGAATGCGGGCAAACCAGCAAGGGAGGAATGCGGGCAAACCAGCAAGGGAGGAATACGGGTAAACCAGCAAGGGAGGAATACGGGTAAACCAGCAAGGGAGGAATGCAGGCAAACCAGCAAGGGAGGAATGCGGGTAAACCAGCAAGGGAGGAATGCAGGCAAACCAGCAAGGGAGGAATGCAGGCAAACCAGCAAGGGAGGAATACGGGCAAACCAGCAAGGGAGGAATACGGGTAAACCAGCAAGGGAGGAATACGGGTAAACCAGCAAGGGAGGAATGCAGGTAAACCAGCAAGGGAGGAATGCAGGTAAACCAGCAAGGGAGGAATGCAGGTAAACCAGCAAGGGAGGAATGCAGGTAAACCAGCAAGGGAGGAATACAGGTAAACCAGCAAGGGAGGAATACAGGTAAACCAGCAAGGGAGGAATGCAGGTAAACCAGCAAGAGAGAATAGTTAGAGAAAGAAATATCTATCCTTTACTTAGAAATATCACCAAAAAAGATATACCATAACTCGAGAGTATAAGATCAGTGTCTGAACTGTTTGAGCAGCAAATGATATCTGAGGTAAACAGTAGTAAGGGGCATTATGGGTAAGGGAGGCGCTCGAGAATCTGACCCAGACTCTGGAAGAAAAGCATCCTAGTCTGATCAGAGATCGGATTTGATACTCATCTGTCGATGGATGAGTGAAAATGACATCAGATAACAGTATTAGAAAAGAAATAAAACTGATGAAAACTTCGTCAGAAATGCTTAACATACAAAATGGGGCCAAAATTGGGATATAAATGAAAACGCCATTTAAAATGCTGTAATCCTGCCCACTTACCTGAAATAATCATAAACCAAAAGAAAAAAACTGCAGCATCACCAGGTTTTCCAGTTAAAACTCCCAAATGAAGCTTTTAATCAAAAGCATAGGTCTTACTATGCTAGGTAAAGTAAAACAGAAGCATATATAAAATTTCTAATCAGAAAAAAAAAAAAAAACAGTAAAAGCAGCAGAATACACAAACACAGACAGAAAAAGCAGAGGGAGGAAATAAAAGCCCCACAGGGTTCCTTACCTGAGCTCAGCAGCTAAACATGTTTAGAATAAGGAGCCATGTTCTAACAGATCCTTCTATTATTATGATACTGGAAAACTGCAAAGGTCCTGTCTGTAGGTCTGAAAAGTAATCCCTGTACCACCAGGTCCTTCCATCACACCCACACACAGGCAGTGGGAAGAGCTCTAAGTTTTGGTAGACTGCCAGAGATAGCATAGTATGGCACTCCTACCCATATGACAGTAAGGTAGTGATTTTGTTATCAGCATCAGGAATTCCCGCAGAAAGATGATCCAGTCCATGTATGTGACAAACAGAATGTTATCTTCCGCTTAGCTACATAGGATTTTCTAGTAGTGGGTTTTCTGACCTTCTGCAAAACCTGAAGTATGTCCTCAGAAAATTGGTGTGTAAAAGGAATAAAGACTGCATCACCCTATGAGTCAAATGAAGGGTGAGTAAACTGATGGTGAATGAAAGATCTCTTGGTCCTGTGTGAGAAGATCCATCCTGTGTGGTAACTTGTGATGACTTCCCCTGGCCAGGAGGAGGGAAGCAATGCTATCTGGACCAAAAGGGAATCACCAGCAAGATTGGGGGGGGGGGGGCAAAGAAGCATCCCCTTCCAGGAAAAAGATATTGCATCCATTTTCCAAGCCAGAGGGCATTCTGGAAGAGAACGTGGGAAGTTGCCTGTTTAGAGGGGAGGCAAAAAGATCCACTTGAGGAGTACCCCACCTATGGGCAATGTTTATGAAGATCCCTCTGTGAAACATCCATTCGTGGGGATCTGCCCTGGACCTGCTCAGACTGTCAGCCACTAGACTGTGCTCTGAGGGAATGTCATCCACCTGAAGGGTCAGCTGATGGTAAACCACAAAATCCAAAACTGGAAGAGCCAGTTTGCAAAAACGATAGGATTTTGTGTCCCCGTGTCTATGTATCGCATAACCGTTGTGCTGTCTTTGAAAATTCTCAAAGAACGTGGGACACAAAAGGAGTACAAAGCATGAAGAGCCAGAATCAAAGCTCTCACATCTTTGATCTTATTATGGTCTGCCAGCTGCTGGAAAGACCATAATCCTTGAACCTTGATGCCATCTGGAAAAGGCCCCCCAACCCTGACTTGAAGCATCTGTAAACAGGTCCTGATTAGGAAGAAGAGCCTGAAAAAACAGGTAAGGATTCAGAGAAATCTGGTGAATCCATCAGAGTCCCTAGAGTATGAAGCAAGGCAAGGGGTGGATGAGAAAGTTCAAAGGATGGCAGTGTTAAAGCCAGATACCAATGAAACTTCTTTTGTTTAGTCTGGTGACGGGGACAACAGGAATGGTGGATGTCATGAGCTCCACAGCTCAAAGAAATTCGCTTGTAGATAAATCTTGAAAAGGATGATACTGGCAATAAACTGTCCAAAGGAAAAAAAAAAACACTTGGGAGGAGGAAGCAAAGCCAACAGTGGCAAGGTCTGAATTTTGCAACCCTCCAGAAAACTTGGTCCTGACAAGGGGTCAAAACAGTCAGATTTAAAGTGAACCCCACACTGTGGAGGAGAAGCATATTATATTCTAACTCCTAAAGTAGAAGCTGCTGAGAGGAGGGATTTTAATCAGAAGGTCGTCCAAATAAGAGAAGATATGAATGTTCTGAAGTCTGCAGAAGGCTACCACCAGGGTTAAACATTTGGTAAAGACTTGGAGACGTAAAAAGACCAAAATGCAAAGCAGAGAAAAACAAGTTATATATTCACCATAACATTCCATCTGTGTTGTCCATTTTCATTCTTCCTCAACAACTGGTTCAGATCTGACTAAGCCTCTTCTACAGCTCATGGCCACATGAAACTCTCAAGCTCCTCCCTTACCCATAATGCTCTATTCCACCCAGCAAACCTCAGCTCTTGTTTGCTAGCTTTATAAGCTTCATGCAGTATTAGAACAGCAGCATGAGGAACCAAAACCTGTACCTCAAAAGAAGGAACTTTTAGTTATGTACTTACCATAACGATGTATGTATGTGATCCATCTCGCCTACATTCATTACTGACTGGCTCGGAACCGAGAATCGGCTCCGACTCGGCCATTATAACTAGCACGAAGTCTCTCACTGGCTGGGTTAACACTGTATCCCAGGATGCACCACGCCCAAACCCCCAGATCTTGTTTGGCCCAATAATATCTTCCCACATACACCACACCACAAGGATATATATGTACGAGGAGAGAAAAAATAATATCCTCAGAGGGATCAGAATACAGGTTTCCTCCAAGTCCAACAGGTAGGGGGGAAGGAGGGCGGGTATGTAAGAATGTAGGCGAGATGGATCACATACATCTATTGTTATGGTAAGTACATAACTAAAAGATGTAATGTGATCCTATCTCGCCTACATTAATTACTGACGGGGACAGCATCCCTAGCACCTAAATCCTGGGAGGCTCACTGGAAAACACTCCTGAGCACTGTGGAACCAAAGGAAGCCCAACCTCTAGAGGCCATGTCCAGTTTGTAATGAGAAATAAAGGTATGTGGAGAAGTCCAAGTAGCCGCTGCACATATCTCATCTATGGATAGTCTAGCATGAAAAGCCACTGAAGGTGACATAGCCCTGGTAGAATGCGCCTTAACTGGAAAGGGAAGATGCCTACCCGCTAATGCATAAATAAATGAGATGCAGTCCCTAATCCACTTAGCTATGGTGCCCTTAGTTACAGATCTGCCAATTCTATTGTCTGAAAAGGACACAAACAACTGATCTGATTTCCTCTCCTGTTGTGTCCTATTTAAATAAAACCTCAGTTATCTATGCACATCCATGCAGCTAATATCACTCTGACTGGATGGAACATTGGGGATTCGCCTTTGTGGTCTGGGATAAAGACTGAAGGGGATAGGTAACCTTTTGTAATTATTGTCTGCACCCAGGAATCTGATGTTATTGTGTGTCAGGCTGAATGGTGCAGACAGAATCTTCCCCCGACTGCTTCCAGAGGTAAGCAATCGGGCCCGCTGCTCAGGAGCGCTGGTAGGGTTGTTAAGAGAAAGAATCCCTGGAACCCTGGTTGCGAAGGCCCTTTTCTGCCATGGGAGGGATGTCTTCCCGAAGAGATCCCTCTCTGCCCCAGGAGGAATACTCACCATGTGAGTCTGGAAAAGGCCTTTGGGACTTTTTGAACCACATCTTTCCACTCCTCTGATTCCTGGAGTAAGGCCATTGAGGAGTGGAAAAAAGGCACGCCCACAGCAAAAAAGGGTCTTTCCGTCATTCTCGCACCTGGCTAATGTCTCTGACTTTTGTGCCAAATAACGAAGTAGCATCAATGGGAGCGATGATGAAGGAAGACTTGATGGGGTCCGCAATGTCACAATCGCATCCAGGTGTGACACCTAATGGCAACGCCTGTAACCGCTGCACTCAATGTCCCTTCGGTTATATGTGCAGTACGCCACATGGACGAGTTGGAGATGGACTCTAGGGTGGCAAGCAACCTTATTCCCAGACCTAGTTAGACACTGCTCCCGCTAAGCTCTCTGAAAGCTCAGTAATCAGATCCCTTTGGAGATGCATGAAGTGTGCCAAAAAATTCAAGGACTGTATGGTGAAAGTTGTTGAAGCAAAGACCCACTTCCCAAATCTTTCCATCATCTGAGACTCTCGGTTGGGAGGATGGACAGCTGGACTCTCCTCGGCAAGTTCCTTTTTTGTGGCAGGCGTCACCACCATAGCATGCACTGCTAGACCCTAAGACCAGTGGGGCTGATCCTCAGGCACTGAATGAATTTTATCCAGTCTCTGGAGAATTGGCGTGATAGTATCAGCAGCCTTCCACGCACACTGCACAATGAATTTGATTAGTAGATCGGCAGGTGGAGTCAACCAAGAAGTAGAAGGCCGGGCACGAAACACCTGCAAGAAAACAGATTCCTCTGAGGAGGGGTTTGTGGGCTTCCAATCACCCCTCTGTTTCAGAATTTACAGGATGTCACTGAAGGAGACGTCTTCAGGGGGTGGCAGAGGGGACCACTCCCCTTCATCGAAATCTGTATCCTCAGTGACAGACTCTTCTAGAGAATCCAGGTGCTTCCTCTTGCATTATCTCTTAAGGGCTGGCTCCTCAGGGGGGAGATCTGAGGAGGGTTCTGAAAATAGGTGACCCTGCAATAGGCATCTTGCTGCTCGTGTCTAGTGCCCCAAGTTAGCAGATTGTGAGAGCTGTGAGCCAGAGGATACATAAATGTGATACTCCGATGATGATGCCAACTGTGAGCCTGATGAAGTCGCAGCTCTCTCCAAAATCTGGAAGGCAAGCCTGCCCAAAGAGGGATGGAAGCCCGGAACAGAGAAAGACAACCTCGGAACCGGGGTCACACCCCACTCCGATAAACCCCTATCCAGAGTAGGAGCCACGAGAAGACTTGTGGCTGCCAGGGCACTAGGAATCGTAGACGGCACAGTGGAAAAAAATTGGAGCTGATCCAGAGATCCCTTTGCCGGCAGCCAAACTGCATTCCTGTGGGTGGGTCGGCACCAGAACCAAGGTGAGATCCACTATCGGCACTGAAGTAGCTGGCACCAGAATGTCAAAGTAGCAGGCTCCAAGACCTGTGGAGAGGTTGACAGAGGAAGATAAATGAGTGCCCTGGGAGAGTAACCCTCAAATCCAGATGGGAGAGAGGTCCTAGGGGGAGCAGTAAGGCCTCTGGCTGCCAAGAGCTGATCCACCAATATGACTACATCTAGCTCTGAAAGGCTCCTGGTGGAATGGACGGACATCCCCATGGGAGATTCTGGTCTTTCAAGAAAGGGACTTAACTGCTGACCCAAGAAGGGGTCTATAGATGGGGAGTATCTAGCCCTGGGTGCATTTCTTGACCTTCGGCACCATGGTCTGTTGACCAATAATTTGCTTTGCAGGAAAGAAGTTACCAAAATGTTTGGAGAGACTATCGTTAGTGCCGAGAGGGCCATCGGTACCGATAAGGGTGGCACCACAGGAGTTAAGTTAGACTCAATAATGGTTGGCACCATGGGAGATGTGACAGACTTCACTGCCAAAGCAGGAGTCTGTGCACATTTTGATATTTTAGGCCTCGGTTCCAAAGGATGAGTCAAAACCTGAGCCTTGGTAGTTTTAGCTTTGTATACCTTAAGGGATGCAGGTACTGAATGGCTCCTCTTGTCTCCACCTCAGAAAAAGCTTCACTAAAATGGCATTTTAGCAGCCCCTTGAGAATAAGCTGGTTTCCCCTCTCTGCAAGGGTGCGAGCACTGAAACCCTTGCAGAGTTCACATGGCGGTTGAATCACCAAATGTGGCACACCTACACAATAAACACATGAAAGATGCCAGAGTCGGGCATCTTTCTGCCACAGTCCTCACATTGCTTGAACCCTGTGGTTCCCTTCTATTTTTCTACCATCTTTTAAGAACAGCAAGAGGGCATGTACACACACACACACACACACACACACACACACACACACACACACACACACACACACACACACACACCAATAGGAAAAATAGGGAAGAGTACAGAATACAGGCTTTTTTAATGAATATACCAACAATGGTACTTAGAAAAATACCTCCATGTTGGTCATAGAAGGAAAGAAAGAAAAATAGAGTACCCTCAGTGGTAGAGGGAAGGGCCTATACCAATGATGGTAAGTGGAATTACCAGATAAGGTAAGAGAAAAAGGGTTGTAGAAACGCTCACACCAATACACAGTACTAACGATAACTACAAAGAAGAACGAGCAACAAATTAGAGAAGTAAAAAAATATATAGAGATATATATATATATATATATATATATATATATATATATATATAGAGATATGAAAGAAAGGTTTAGCACTTAGCTGAGAGCATGGCTGACTCATTCGATTTTCTACACGGCAAATGGGATCGGAGGTGAAGGGAAGAGAGGCAGTATGGGTAGCCCTGGTTTGAGAGTTTCTGGCTGGTGCAAGCTTGATACAACGGCCAAGTCGTTTCAGAGGATCGGAACCGGAAACCAACAGTCAAGAAGGAATGAAGATTGACATCAAAGATTTTCCTAATAAAAAAAAAAAAAAAAAAAAGAGAGGAAGGCCATAAACTAGAAAAAGAAAGGAAATGTATTGAAAATTCTGAATAACTCACAGTAAAACACTATAATCGCTTCACAGTGGAACCTGCATCTGTTCACGATGGTGACAAATGGGATCTGAGGCAATGAGGATGGGGTAGGGCATTATGGGTAGAGGGAGGAGCTTGAGAGCTGGTTGCGAAGTCTGGTATATGTGGCAAAATCAGATCTAAGGATCGGATCCGAACTCATATGTTGAGGAAGAATGAAAAGGACAATATCAGATTAAAATGAATAAATGAAAAATTATGAGATGAAATTGGTGTGTGAAATATTGCAGTTATAAATGGATAATATAACCATGAAGGACTTCTATAAAAACTTACCTGAATGGTGGGCTGAATTTAAAAATATTTTTTTCCATGGCAGGATGAAGCAAGTAAAGAGAAAATGAAGTGTGGGAAATGTATAGAAATGTATTAAGAGAATTTAGAGAACGCAAGAGCATTAAGAGAGGGAAAACAAAATGTATAAAACAAACAGAGAAAAAGTTAAGGCATTACTGTTTAGGTACAGACATTAGTTACAAAAGAGAAGGGAGGAAGGAAGTATCTGCATAGTGGAGTACAGAATATCAGTACAATGAGGGAAATGAAAAATATAAAAGGAGAGACGAACACGAGCAAACTGAGAGTACAGCATGTGGAAAAATTATATAAGGTTAAAAAGGAAAATAAGCGAATGGAAAGTAAAAAAAATCCATAAGTTAAGGAAGATTCTGAAAAAGAAATTACTATTAGCGAACAGGAGGAAGTTCTTACGCAAATGATTCAATAACAGGCCCAGATGCTACCGAGTATAAAATGTACAAGAAATTAATCCATTGGCAAAAAGAATTTTGTAAATCTACTGAATGAATTAATGGTTTGTGCATGACGAGGTAGGTAGTAGCATATTAAGTTATGTGGAAGAAAGACAAGAAAAATAAAATTGGTGACCCATCACACTAAATACACAATTTTTTTAATGAGGATACAGAGGAGAATGGAAGGAAGGATAAGGGACATTATGGAGGAAAGTATATATGGTATAACAGAGAAGGGATGTCAAGAACAATTACTGATTTTAACAAAGTGCGGATGATACTGTAAGTACAAGGAGAATATGAAACATTTGATACAGAAAGACATGATACTCTAAGATGTTACGGAGAACTATGGAACAGGCAATACAATTAGGAACACATTACATCAGCACATGAAAATAATAGAGTGAGAGTGTTAGTGAATGGGTGGATGAGTACAGAAATTTGCATGAAGTGCGGTATAAGACAAGGATGTCCCATGAATTAAATATTGTCTGCTCTGGTAACGAATGTGACAGTGAGTGAAGTAACTTCTACAATGAAAGATGCTAGATATGTGACGCAAATGGATATAACATTTCCATCAGTTTTGACATACGCAGATTATACAGCTATAGTAGCCAAGAACAAAACATGGATGAGGCAAGTGGTTGTTTGTCTGAACGGATGTTTAAGGGAAATGGGAATGAAGATAAAAGGGTTTGGTGATGGGGCAAAAACTGGGAGCGTGCATTTCCAATGAATTAAGTGTCTTTGCTAGGGAATACATTTAGTAAAAATTATGCAGTTATATGATGCAATGGGAGGGCTTGATAAAATAAAAGAAATAAATAGGTCTTCTGTGGAGGACATGCAGGCTAGCATTAAGAAAAAATAATTACCTGTTGAATTCAGAATTAATGGGAAAAACAGCATATGTGTCAAATGTTTCTATGATCCTGGACAAATATGAAACCAAAAGGGTAAAAATGACAAACTATTCAATAAAAACTACGAGAAAAACTCAGTCAAGCCAAATTAAAGGTGTAGCCATGGGCGCAGTGTGTGCACCTACGTACGCTAATTTAATTATAGCAAAATGGGAGGAAAAATGGGTACTAAACTCAGGATACAACCAGAAATGGTTGTTGTACAAAAGGTTCTTGGATATTTGTATTTTTTGGAACACATCAAATGAAATTCAAGAATTTATAAATTACTTAAATAGTACAGATTTTCTAAGGTTTACCCATAACGTAGACGATGCCAGGTTAAGATACTTGGACACTGAGATTTATAAATAAAACAAGAAGTTTCATTCTAAAGTTTACAGGAAAAATACGCATTCAGATTCCTATTTGCACTACCGCAGTGCCCATCCCATTCATCAGAAAAGAAGCCTTGTGAGATGGCAGTATATTACGTCATCAAGTATAACATAAAAAATGTATGACTTTGTGGTGGAAATGAATACTTTGAACAATATGTTTAAGCAAAGGTGCTACCCACATTCCTTGATGGAAGAAATCGGAAAGGAAGTTTTGGAGGGTAGAGCTGATGGGTTTCAACCAATTTTGGGAAATAGTGAAGTGGTTAATGAACAGCCAAAGAAGTCAGAGGACAATTTTAGTGGTGCTTTAGTAATCGAATTTAATGGAAGCTCTAATTTTATAAGAAACACAATGGTTAAGGAATGGAAAAGATTTTCCAATATTACAGATATAGACCAAATAAAAAATAAAAATGTTAAAATAGTTTATAAAAATGGGTGCAACCTCAAGAACTTGTTAGAAGGAAATGAAACAGGGAACCTTATAAACAGGAACCAAAGAAGAAAAAAAGCATTTAAATGTGGATACTGTGCTCAGTGTCCATATATTACAAATAAGGAGACAGTGTCCCTTGAAAGTAGACAATTGGTTCTCCAGGGGAAGGAATACAGTAATTGAGGACAAAGGAATAGTATATTTAGCAAACTGTGGATTCTGTCAAGCCTTCTATGTTGGGAAGACGGAACGAAAGTTGAAAAGAAGTATTTATGAGCACATGTATGAGATACAAAACAAAAAAAGAGACTAATGCACTCTATAAACAAGTTACAATGTGAACATGCATATTATGAATTTTTTGTACTGGAAAAAGTGAAATATGATGTTAGGGTAGGTTTATGGGAGGAAAGAATAGAGTACAGTGAGCTTTGGTGGTAAGTTACGTTGCAAGCAAACAAGCACCCGGAACTCAACAAAAGTATTTCCATTGCCCCCCTCCTCAAATTAAGAGCTGCAAAACTATAGATCCCAAATAGGAACCTAATGTTCTTCCTTTACCTATCAAGTTAACTCATTTTCATGCCAGGATTAATTGGATCTTAGCCTGTATTCCAACAAATGTATATTTTCAGCATAAGATGATGAACTACACTGACGCCAAGAAACTGAAAGAGTTTTTAAAGTGTTCTTAGATTATTAGTATTTTGCATATTGCTATTTGCACATTATTTAATATAACATTTTAATACATTTGTATTAATATGCATGTCTGCTTATTACTGTTTTACTCTGAATGTTGATAGTATGATTATAACAGTTACTTTATACAAGCTTTGGGGTCACAGAAATTCCTAGGGGGTATACATTCTCTATAACAGATAATGGTAGTACAATTTTATTCCACAAGATGGTATTGTATTAAAAGTTTTTTTAGAAAAGGTTTTAAAAGGTTTTAGAGATTTTAAAGTTTAAATTAAAATAAAAGTAATAAAAGTGACTGTATTAAAGAGTTTGCAAACTTTTAGACAACTGGTATGATATTTGACTGTTATTAGTATAATTAGGTCAACACTTTTTATGCTAGAAATAAGGCATTTAGATTGTGTTTTAGATGTTTCATGACATAATATTCAGTCATGCCTCATTTACTATGCAGCATGAGACTGGTGGTTTTAAATGTTAATTGATGTATATATACGCACTGATACAGTTACCAGCCCACCTAAGAGGAAGTCTTTGAAACAAAAACGTACTTGCATATGGAGCGTTGTGTGATTTGTGTTTTTTCTGTGAAGCGAATGCTTGGATTAAACTATTTAAACGGCTGAAAAGCTTTGTCCCTTGGCGTTATCATCCTGTGAATCCCTCCAATGCAGATGCAATCCGTTCTGGGATCTGCAGCTGTAACACCTCATAGTATTTTCTAAGGCACAATAAAACCGCAGTGTTCTTCCATGGAAAACTCTGGCACATACTAGAAATACTCTGAGAAACAGAACTGCTGACAGGGAAATTCATATACAATGCTCTCCTCTGAGTTTGAATCAGAAATCTGATTAGAAAAACCTGCATGTTTCCCATCACATTCCTCTCCAAATTTAATTTCTTGAATCTCTTCAGGAAAAGAGGAATCTTTTTTTTTTTCTTTTACCAGGAATCACCTGATAAGGATCAACAGCCTGCACAAGACCCTGAGCCAAGGTTAATAAACTACTCCTCTCCAATGAAACTGGTGCAGAAGAAGACAAATTTAGTTTTCGGTTTCTTTTTGACAGAAAAGTTGGGGAACATAGGTTTATTAATAGCAGCAACAGCTTCCCCAAGGTTGGGAACAACATTCTAGCTAAACAGAGGCATCTTCCCTGCCTCTTCTCCCAGTACTAAAAGAGTGGCTTTCTTTTGCCCACTGAAGGACCCCAAGACCTGCAGAGGACGTGGCTAATCCCCAGTCCATACTGGCTGTATATGTGCTACATCAGAGGGATTCATGGAAAAGGATGATTGGTCTGAGGCAGACAGCTAAGCCTGCTGTGGTGGCAAATGCTGTTTGGTTAACTTTTTCTTTTTTGTGGCTGGAAAAAGGACAGACCATGGGGCTTGTAGTTTGATCCATGGTCAAACTGAAAATGGTGTCACTTTCCTATTTGTGGATCCAGGGCTCTGCCTCTTCTCCCTACCCATAATTTCCTCTCTCCCCCAGAACTACTTGAGACAGAGTTTGCCTACATAAAAATAAAAAGACGCTAAATTATCTAAAGATTGGAAAAATAGCAAATGGGTATAAATGGTAAACACTGTATACTACTGAAAACAACCAGTTGAGGTCGGTGATGAGAAGACTGCCTTAGAGGGCCATTCATTCTTTAAGGGACCCTATGTACCAATTTGGATGGAGGAAAGAAGGAGGGATGTTGAACCATATGAAAAGAAAACTTGCGTAACATGCATCTATCATTATGGGAAGTATATAACTTTCATATCAGATGTCTTTTTTTTATCCTATTCAACCTTTGGAAGAGATTTCCTCACTACCAAACACCTTGGAGGCATAAGGGAAGGATTTTTTTCTGAAAATGATGGTCCAAAAGGAAATATGCACTCTTTACTGTATATCCAATTTATAATGACAAAGGTGTGGACTGTGGACCAAGTGACCACAGCACAAATTTCATCAACGGGTACTCTATAGTGAAAAGCAGTGGAAGTGACTACAGACCTTGATGAATGAGCTGTAGGATTCCTAGCTAAGGATATGCCCAATTTTTCATAAAGACAATAACATTTGTAAGCCATCTGGAAAAAGTAACTTCAGATACATTTTTTTTCTAATTCTTCCTAATTTGGCAACAAACAGATAAGATTTTCTAAGGTCACTGGTTCTGTGAATACAGAACCTGAGTAGTCTATGAACGTCAAGCAAATGTGAAGTGTATTTTCCCTTGTTTGAAAACTTTGGAGAGAACTGGCAGCGCTAGAGTTACCACCCATTACTAAAGAAAGCAGGGGATTGGAGCCCCCTCCCCTGCACCGTCTTAGTAATGAGTGGTGATCCTTACCCTAATGCTGCCTTATCTTTCAAACCATAACCCTACACCTAACCTTCAGAAAAACCTCCTTGTAGCACTACCACTCCACAAGACACACTCGGGCACACAAATATTCACACACTCAAACACCTTCACCCTAACCCTAAAATACACAAAAATACAACAGCTATCCTTCACTTATCCCTGATCCTTATGATAACTCACATATAAACACACACACCCTTCAAACCCCACTTACCTGTCTCAACATTACAGACCACTGATATTTCCACCACTCTTATCATCTGTACTGCCTTTAATGGACCACACCTCCCTATGTCTGTCAAAGAAACTGCATTGAACAAAATACAGGGGAACCACATACATATACGCACACACACCTATTTAAAAGTTTAAATAGCAGAAGCACCAAAAAACATTAAGTTTATATTATTAAAGATAATAAAACGCTATATGGAAATACAAAATATATAAAACTAAATACACACACACACACACACACATATGTGTGTGTATATATATATATATATATATATATATATATATATATATATATATTATATATGTATACATACATACACACACACATATATATATGTATATATACACACGTATACAGATCATAGGAAGTTACTAGGCTATTGGCCCTGAGGCTCTTACAAGCCTAGCCAAGAATTTAGCCCATGCTCTGACAAGTCAGCACCAAATTGCCCCTGCCCAGCAGGGACAGAGGTGAAATCCCAGGGGTGTATATTCTGTTCCCCATCCAATTACCCAGGTTGCGCTTTAAAAGCATTAATGAGGTACTCTGACGTGGAGTGGGACTCTATTCCACAAAAAGTGAAGTCTCTGGGACACAAATCTGTCCTGCCAACAAGTCCTATTAATGTCAAAGACCATGCTAAAGTCACCCATGCTGGTTACTAAAGTGGAACTTGACTTACGGATATGCAACAGTCCCATCAAGTCAGCGTCTTAGATTGCTTTGTATACCAGACAGTGGTCACATCTGAGGAGTCTGTAGCAGACTGAAGAGGGACAGGGTCTTTACCCTAACTATGTAGGATAGATGCTGGAGGCCCTGGGAGTCGTTCTGGTGAGGAACCTCTGTGGTCTCTCCAGCTGCTGCATGTGCTTTGTGAGGTACATGCCAAAAGGGGCATTGTACTCAATAATGGGTCTTATAAGGGAAGAATACAGAGACGTTATAACCACCTTGTCCCTAGATGAGATAATCTTAATAATGAGGTGGGCCATGTAGAAAGCCTTTCAGTACAACAGAGGCAATATGGTGGTCAAAAGTCAGTTTGCTATCAACCCGAGCGTCCAAGTCCCTCACAACTGATTGCGTGCTTAGGACCTTGTTATTAATGTCATAATTTGAGGGAACATCACTCTCATAGGTAGGTACTAGGCTACAGGCCCTGGGGCTTATATAAGCCTAGCCAAAAAGGTTTCCTGGCTTTCGCCACCCAAAAAAATTATTTTCCTGTGCCCCTTGTCAAGCAGAGCCGCAGAAGTGATCCCCGGGGTGAATTTTCTATTTCCAATCCAGTCGTCAAGATTTTTCTTAAAGAGGGCCAATGAGGAGCATTGCTTGACATGAAAGGGTAGTTTGTTCCAGAATATGAGAAATCTCTGGGACAGGAATCTATCCCTCCAGCATGTTCAGTTTATTGTGGTAATAACTCCAAAGGGATGATTATGCAGTTTTTGGCTTTCAGTTTGATGTCATGTTTCTGGCACAAGTCATATGTTTGGGTGAGACCCTCTTGGAGGATGTCCACATCACAAGGGGAACTGATGACAGCACCCAGCTTGCACATCTGCAAACGTGGTCAGCCATAGCCCACCGGTTTTGGCCTGCACCTGAGAAAAGTATATCCCCAACAACAAGGGTCCCAAGACAGATCCCTAGGGTATACCACTAGTTACAGGTAGACTGCTTGAGGTGGCTTCCCCCTATTTTGACTAGACAGGTTCTATCAGTGAGCCAGTTTACTACCCATCAGGTAATATACAGATTGACGCCTAGTTGAGAGAGTTTATCTATTACACCCAAGTTGGGAATAGCATCGAAGGCTTTAGCCAGGTCAAGGTAGGTGGTTGTACACCATTCTTCCCTCATCCATGGCTTTGGTGACTGTCTCAAAGAAGTCAACCAAATTTAGCAGGCATGACCTCCCCTTGACAAAACCAAACTGTGTGGGATCAAGTGTTTGGAGGTTGCCAACTTCCTTGTTAATGAGGTCCACGATAATCCGCTCCACAGCCTTGCAGATCAGGCTAGTTAGGTAGATGGGTCTATAATTTCCTGGATCGGTGGACACTCCACTTTTGTGCAGAGGGACAACAGTAGCTGCCCACCACTCAGCTGGGATAAAGCCAGTACTCAGGCCTTGGTTGAATAGGGTACCTAACGGTGCTGCAAGTCCCTATCTGAGTTCATGTAAGATGCAGCCTGGTATGTTATTTGGTCCCATGGAGGCTGTATTTTTTTGCCTTTGAAAGGGCAGTGATAGCCTGCTCCCTAGAGATGGGGGGGGGCACATGCTGGGGATGTCCTGACTTACTGCTGGGGGGGAAGAGGGGTGAAGTTTTGACTGAACATGTCTGCCAGCAGGTTGGCTATATCTATGGCATTTGTGTATGTTGTGTCCTTGACCACCAGTTCTGAGCAGATCTTGGTGCTTCCCCTGAGTTTGCAGACACATGCGAAGAAAGCCTTGTGACCGTCTTTAGTAGATGTGGCCACTTTGGACTCAAAGCTTGCTTTGGAGGACTTTATTAGTGCTCTTACTTGCTTGTTCAGATGAAGGAGAGATTGCTGCCAATTAGGCATCTGCTCCTTCAAGGTCCTCGACAGCAGCTTTTGCTTTTTATTATAGAGTTTATTTATTGCAGATGTCCACCAGACATGTTTACTCTTCCTTGAGGAGGTGGATTTTGTCCCTCAGGTATTCCCGAATCCATGCAGTTATACAAGTGCTCGTATAGTACTTTGGTGTAGGTTTAGGCATATGTGCCAGCTCCTACGGAGGTGGAGGGAGCTGTGAAGCTGTTTATACCTTCCATCAGGAGGTTGTAATGAGCTTTCGAGAAGTTTTTTTTTGTTTAACCCTATCTTGGTGGTGGTCGGGGAGATGGTGACTTCAAAAGTAACGGCTTTGTGGTTGGACCTTACTAGGGTGTACGACACTAGAGAGATACTGCAGTGACGGCTTTGTGGTCAGATCTTACCAGGGAGGATGACAGACGACACTGTAGGAATAACTGTAGTGGTTACTCATGTTGGTTAATACCAAGTCCAAAATATTTCCACCTCTTGTGGGTGTGAAACAGCTGGTCCAAGGCATTTGCATTGATGAAATCAAGGAATCTCTGGGCATTTGTGTTTCGGCATGAGTAGTTCTTCCAATCTATGATTGGATAGTTAAAGTCATCTAGGATCAGGGTAAAGGGTTGAATCCTGATAGATTCAAAGAAGTCCAGATAGGTAGAGTGGGCATCTTGAGTCAAAATTCGGGGCCTGTAGCTAGCTATGATTTAAATAGGGGTCTTGTCAATGGTTAACTGCACCTGGAGTGTCTCCTGTGCATCATACTGTTTAACCAGCCTGGAGGTGTGTATGTCTTTTATATATATTGAAACTCCACTTCATTTTGCTTTGCTATCCATGGTTTGGGGTCTGAATGTGTGATAGGATGAGTAACCTGGTATGGCTGGGGTGCTCTCCACAACTTTGAACCAGGTTTCTGTGACTGCACAAATGTCAGCATCTTTCAGGGTTAAGAATGCCTGCAATAATTGCAGTTTCATGTTTAGACTCCTAGCATTTAGCAGCATGACCTTTAATTTGCGTTTTGATTAAATTTTCATGTTGGTAGTTTTGACCTCATAGCTTTGCCTAAAAAAGACACTATGGGGGAGGCAACAGCCTTTGCCAGGAGCTTGAAGCCCAAGGGAGACAGATGCAGGCCATCTCTGGCGAAGCATCATGGTCTGTTAATCATGTCCTCCCAGGCTGTCAGGTGTATGTATATATATAAATAAATAAATACACACCCTTTTTTAATCAGGGAAAGGATATATACAGAAAGACAATGAAATCTCAAAGATGAGTCCTATTGATAATTTCTCTGTTTTATCTGTCAGATATTTGTTGAGTAGCAAAGCCCTCGAAAACATGATGGGTCAAGACAAGTGGCAAATGAGAGCTGAAGCAGTTCTGGGAGAAGAAAGAAAACTATGGGTAAGGGGAACACTCAGAGCCCAGTATCTACAAGTTCATAGGTGCCAAGGGTGGATCAGAGTTGGATTCAGAAGCCAAAGGTTGAATCGGACAAAAGAGACCACATCGTATACACAATTTTTCCACAAAAAAAGGAAAGAAAGAGAAAAAAAAGCTTAAACAAACAATTTAACTTTTAAACTGACAGAAATAAAACTGCACTCCTATTTAAAAGTAATGTCATGTGACAGTTAAAAAATTTTCCAGCATAAAAATAAAATTTCTAAAACAAGAAAGTGTACTAAAATTGTAAAATATCAGATATGGAAGGTTTCTCTCTAAAGGAAGCGTAACTGCGCAGCAACAGAACATAAGCCTACCATTGATCCTAAATATCTGCAGAGGAGTGCTCTCTTCAGCAGCAGGAAAGCTTTGAAGGGCTTTGTGCCAAAATAAGAAGTTATGTACCTACCATAACGTTCCATGTTAGTTGTCTTCTCTCGCCTTCTTTCTTGCTTGATGGGTTCGGAGCCGATCCCTCGGCTCCGACTCGGCACTTGCTTTAGCTCGAGAACTCCTTTTACCAGCTCGAGGCAGCCCCATATCCCATGATGCAAGGCAGGAAGTACCCAGATCTCGTTTGTTGACAAAGGGCAATAACACCAAGCATAAAATACTTCCCAAAGGAAGAAGAAACTTACAGATGGAAAAAGGACCAGGTTTGAATGGTCTTTAGCATAATAGTTTCTTATACAAGGTCTGTCCAGGCCAGGGGGAAGGAGGGAGGGTCGCAAGAAAGAAGGCGAGAGAAGACAACTAACATGGAACGTTATGGTAGGTACATAACTTCTTAATGTTAAGTTGTCAATCTCGCCTTCATTCTTGCTTGATGGGACTGCGTCCCTAGCACCTCTATCCTGGGTGGCTCAATGGAACAAACTCTTGAGGACTGTAGAGCCAAAACTGGCTCTGTCCCTGGAGGCCAAGTCCAATTTGTAATGGGAAACAAAGTGTGAGGAGTGGCCCAAGTGGCCGCTGCACAAATAGTGTCCAAAGGCAGTCTAGCTTGAAAAGCTGTAGAAGTAGCTAAACTCCTAGTTGAATGTGCTTTAGGTTTTGAGCACAGCTGTTTTCCCCTGAACGTATAAATTTCAGTGATGACCGAAGAAAGCCATCTGGACAAAGTCACTTTAGAAACAGGAAGGCCTTTTTTATTATCCGCATAGGAAACAAAAAGTTGATCAGATTTTCTAAATTTTTTTGTTCTGTCCAAATAATATCTGAGCTGACGGTGGACGTCAAGATAATGTAGCTTTTGTTCAGCTCTATCTGAATAGTTAGGAAAAAAAAACGGGAGATCAATGGATTGATTCAGATTGTTTTTTGAAGCGACCTTAGGTAAAAAGGATGGATTAGTTCTCAAGGATACTCTGTCTTTGTGAAAAATCAAATAGGGGGGTCGAACCGAAAGAGCATGAAGTTCAGACACCCTCCTGGCAGATGTAATAGCCACTAGGAATAAAGTTTTCCAAGAAAGATATTTCAGGGAACAAGAAACAGCTGGCTCGAAGGGGGGAAGAATCAAGGATGTCGGCACTAAATTTAGATCCCACTGAGGAGGAGGATTCCTGATTGGAGGCTTTAGTAGGAAAATTCCTTTCAAGAAGGCCCTGCAGAGCCTATGGGACATAATATTATGATCTGCTATCCCGACATGAAAATTAGAAATAGCAGCCAACTGAACTCTGACTGTAGAAGAAGAGGAGCCTGCATGAAAAATCTCTGCTAAGAAGTCCAGAACTGCCTGAACAGGGGCAGTAAAAGGATCAATATTTTGGGCCTTAGCCCAATAAGAGAAACGTTTCCATTTGCTTGTGTAAATCCTCCTGGTAGAGGATTTTAGTGAAGCTACTATGATATCCCTAACAGGGTTAGAGATCAAAGGAAGCCTGGCTAAGGAAGGAAGTGGAGCAACCATGCTGTGAGGTTGAGAGAATGGATTGACCGGTGCAGCTGACCGGATTGGTGAATCAGTAGATCTGGCACTGGGTCCAGATGCCACGGCTGCACCAAAAGGTGACGATGGAGGAACGGGAACCAAACTTGTCGAGGCCAGTAAGGGGCAATGAGAATCAATTTGGCTCTCAAAACGGTAGCTTTCTGGATCACCTGAGGGATCAGAGGAAATGGAGGGAAGGCATAAAGAAGTCCCTGGGGCCAATCCTGGGTCAGAGCGTCTCTGGGGGGATGGCCTGATAGAGGGAAGAGGCTGAAGAAGTCTGGACATTTGCTGTTTTGGGGAGTAGCAAAAGATCGCAACATGGACGACCCCATTCCAGAAAAATCTCTTCCGCTATGGATTGCTTGAGAGACCACTCGTGAGGCATGAGAATAGCTCTGCTCAATCTGTCCGCTATAATGTTGGTTTTCCCAGGGATATGCGTTGCTACCAGAAACCGATGAGAGGAGATCGCCCATTGCCATAGTCTGAGCGCTTCTCGACACAAGGGGTAGGACTTGGTTCCGCCCTGTTTGTTGATATACCAAACTACAGACATGTTGTCTGTGAGGACTGCAATTGTCCCTACGGGAAGAAAGTCGTTGAGGGCTTGCAACGTTAAAAGCACTGCTCTCATCTCCAGGACATTTATGTGCAGATGGTACTCGAACGGTTGCCACGTCCCATGAACCATCCTGCCCTGATAATGACCCCCCCACCCGATCAGGGAGGCATCCGTGGTGACAGTGGCTATCGGGACGGAGGTACAAAGCACCTGCCTTGGTGAACCTGAGACGATGTGATCCACCAAGCAAGATGTTCTTTGCATGTTTGTGTCACCAGAATCTGGTGACGCATTGGGAGTTGCTGGTATGACCACTGTGTGAACAGCATCCACTGAAGGAGGCGCATGTAGAATCGAGCCAGGGGAAGAAGAGTGATGGCCGCAGCCATGAGACCTAATACCTTTAGAACCATTCTGGCCTGTACCTTCTTGCTGGCCAGAATGATCCTGACATGAGTCTGAATGTCTGAAACTCTTTGTTCTGTAAGGGTAGCTGACATCCGAACAGTGTTTAAGTTTGCGCCTATGAAGGTAATAGACTGGCAGGGCGATAAGGATGACTTTTGAAGTTGACTGAGATGCCCAAATGAGAACAAAGGTCTATTGTGTAATCCCTGGCTTGTATAAGCTGATGCCTGGTGGTGGCTGACAGGAGCCAGTCGTCGAGATCGGAAACACCTGGAATCCTTGACGTCTCAGGTGAGCCGTGACCACTGCCATGCATTTGGTGAACACTCTGGGGGCTGTAGTGAGGCCAAAGGGCAGGGCTCTGAACTGGAAATGACTGGACCCCAGCCGGAAGCGGAGAAATCTCCTGGAGCGTCTGTGAATTTTGATGTGATAGTACGCATCCTGAAGATCTATTGAGCACATCCAGTTGTCCTTCTGTAAGAAGGGCAGAATTGACTGAAGAGTGACCATTCGGAATCTTGTCTTCCTGACAGACTTGTTGAGTCTGCTGAGATCCAATATTGGTCTCCAGTCTCCCGTCTTTTTGGGGACCAAAAGAACCTTGAGTAGATTCCGGGCTCTGAATGGTCTATTGTAACTGGCTGAATGGCTCTTTTTTGCAGTAGTTTTGCGATTTCTAACTCTGCAATGTCCCTTAGACCGGGTGGTACATCTGGAAGGGAACTTGAGGGGAAGGGACTTTCCTCGAAAGGAATTATGTAACCCTTGGATATGATCGACTGTACCCATCTGTCTTGAGTGAGGGAATGCCAGGCTTCTGGGTACAGTGATAATCTTCCCCAGACTGCCTCCAAGGAGGGACAGCCGGGCAACACCTCAGGGATGCTGAAAAGGCTTCTCAGGAAGAGACTCCCTGTTGCCCTGGTTCTTCGGACCCCTCTGCCTCTAGAGCGTCTGTTGTTGTTACCCCTCTGCCTCTAGGGGTAAACTGACCACGTGAATCCGGCGTGACTCCTTGGGATTTACGGAACCACATCTTCCCACCCTTCTGTCCTTTGGGATAAGGCCTAGAAGGGGTGGAAAACGGACTCCAACAGCAGAAAGAGTCTTGCCGTCCTGCTCACACCTGGTCAAGGTCTCCTTCACCTGAGGGCCAAACAAAGCTGACCCATCAAAGGGAGAATTTGTGAAGGACGCCTTAAAGGATCCGCAAAATCACATAGCCGCATCCAGGCTTGGCGTCTAAGAGCCACACCTGTGCCTGCGGCTCTACTCGCTCCATCCGCAGCATAAGATATTAGCCGCATGGAGGAGTTAGCAATGGAATTGAGGGTTCCTAGCTGCGAAGCAATCTTTTCTTGGGCCCCTGCAGCTGTAGGATCCTGAACTACTTCTCCCAGCTCCTTCAGGATATCTCTCTGGAGTCTGGTGAAGTGACAAAGATAATTCAGCGAGCATAGCAAAGGTCGCTGAGGAAAACATCCGCTTGCCGTACCTATCCATGGTCCTAGAGTCCTTATTAGGAGGATGGACGGGCACGGAAGGATCTGCAAGTTCCTTTTTGGTGGCCGCAGCCACCACCATGGCATCAGCGGGACACCCTTGGTAAGGAATTGTTTGTCACTAGGGCAGTGATAAATTTAGAAGGCCTCCTAGGGACTGGCTCTACAGAGTCAGGAGCTGTCCACGCCTTCGTGCAATAACCTGCATAAGGGGTCGAAGGCGGAGACACCCAGGAGGTGGAGGCCGAGATCCAAACGCCTCTAGGTATACTGACTCATCCTCAGAGGGATTGTTGGTGGGCCAGTTTCCCTCTGTTTCAGAAGTTCTAGGATGTCTGAGAAGGAGACATCCTCAGAGAGGATCTAGGGATCCCTCTGACTCATCAAAGTCAGTATCCAAGTGACAGCCTCAGGGAGTCTACATGCTTCCTCTTACAAGTCCTCTTCCTAGGAGGATCTCCCGAAACATCAGGAGAATCCTCGGAAGAGGGGGAAATTCCCAATGGGGAAACCTGAGGCGGAGGATCTCTGGGTCCTGTAGCAAGAGAAGTGGCAGAGATGTCAACAGGTACAATAGAGGGAGGAGCTACGGGAAGAGACTGCTGACTGATACCAGTGGCCAGTACACTCTTCATCACCTCGAATGCTCCCCTCCCAGGCAGGTCCGAGAGAACCCGCTCCAAGAGCTAGGAACTCCAGGGGCCACCGAAGGGAAGTCTCGAGGCAGATGTCGGAGCCGAGCTCACCAAGGCCGAGGCTCCAAGGGGAAGAGCGGGCTCGGACAAGGGTCCGATGCCACTCACCCCTCGGAGGAGACCATGGAAGCCCGACCACCGAATCCCTCTAAGGAAGAGGAGATAAGAGTAGGGGCTGAAGGGACAGAAGGAGGTATCCGTCCTCCAGCCGTAGCAGTAACCATGCCGAAGACTCCAACTCCAAACTCTGGGGTAGAGTCGAAGGAGGAACTGTAACGGGGTGTGGACCAACAGTCGTCTGCTGAGACGGACTGTGTAGCATTTGGGCCAGTACCTGTGACTTGAGCAATCTACTGACCACTCTCTAGGTCATGATCTGACAACCTGGATGACCTTGAAGATCGGCTCCGATGGCTCCGTTCCGATAGAAGAGGCGGCCGGAGCCGAAAGTATCGGCTCCAAGGAAGGAGACCTCGACCTCTTCCTGGAATGGGCCATCGGAGCCGATACTACTGATCCTGTCGGCGCCGATTTCGGAGCCGGCAGAATCTCGATGTATGGGCTCCAGCCGGAGCCGATACAGCTACCAAGGTAACGGTGTCGGAGCCGATCGGAGCCGACACCGATGCCTGTGCCACATGGGTGTCGGAGCCGATCGGAGCCGACACCGATGCCGCGTGGGTGTCGGAGCCGATCGGAGCCGACACCACAGTGGTCAGCAGATTCGGCACCGATAGCCATCGGCGCGAAAGCTTTGTGGATCAGAATCGGCTCCAGCCGAGCCGATCTCGACTCTATACGAGTCGGAGCCGAGGCCGCAGGCTTAGAAACAGAAGCCTGGGCCTTGGCAGTTTTGGTTGATTTTGTGGAGCCGACTTAGCCGGAGAGCCCTCCGGCTTAAGAAGACCCCTGAGAATCAACTTATTCTCTCCTGCAGGACTCTCTGGCTGAAGGAGTGACAAATAGCACAGGAGTCCTGCAGGTGAAGAGGGCCCAAACAGTACAGGCAAGAAGTGTGACCGTCTGTCAGAGACATCTTCTGACAGCACGAGTCACACTTCTTAAAACCTGAAACCCTCTCCTTAGACATGGTGCCTAAACACAACACACCCACACACCAGTCAAAATAAATTAAACTAATACCAAGAGGTATTTAGTAAAAACACCAACACACACACACCCTAACGGGGGGGGATGGGATAGGGAAATTGACTGACTAAAAAATTAAAAGAGACAGGGATTTCTGTCAGAAAAAGGTTAAAAATAAAATTAAACTATCAAAAAATTAGTTTTAACTAAAAAAAGGGGCTTAAATATCACAAAAGTGAACTACTTACCAGGAGCTGGTAAAGAGAAGACCTCCCAAGCGAAGCGGCAAACGAGATCTGGGTACTTCCTGCCTTGCATCATGGGATATGGGGCTGCCTCGAGCTGGTAAAAGGAGTTCTCGAGCTAAAGCAAGTGCCGAGTCGGAGCCGAGGGATCGGCTCCGAACCCATCAAGCAAGAATGAAGGCGAGATTGACAACTTAACATCCTGACATTTAGTTAGCTCAGCTGGAACTGCCTCACAGTTTCGGCATGTGGAAGGTGCCTTGAAGATTTGGAAGCTTGCGGGCTTCTTCCTTTTCAGGCTATAATCCATATAGCTTAGGCTACTGCAGTAGAGATCAATACGCTGAACATCTCTGACTGAGTTCAAAGCATTTGGACATTAACTGCAATGCCCCTCAATTTGCTGTTTTAAGGCTTATCAGCCTCTTCCTCTTTAAGGCCATCATATATATAGTCACTTCTGAAACAAATGAAAGGATAAGACAAAGGCTGTTTAAAAGAAAGGCAAACTTTTCAAAGACAATGTGATACACTGATGAGTTTTGAAAAAGTATATTTTCCATGAAACACAAGACACTGCTGTCCTTGTCCCCTTTCCAGTGGAAAAAGCAGCCATTTGTTTAATGAAATGCTGAGATAGCTAAAGTGACATGGTTGGAGTCTGTATTAAGCTAAAACATACCCCTAAAGCTTTATCAACTTTAGACACACAAACATTTTTTTACCCAATTTTTCCTCCTCTGCTTCAGACTTATATAAGACATCCATCCACAACCCCTTTTGCCCATTTTTGAAAGAAAGAAAAAAAAAAAAAAAAAAGAGGAGGAGTAGTGGTATCACACACAGTGACAATCATCTACAGGCAATGTGTCATGGTCGTTCTATACAATACACATAAATGTACACTCACACCTATGGCTAACATAGAGTGTCCAATCCACCTACTACATTGTCTTTAGAATTTCATAGATTCATAGATTAGTACTAGGCTAACTGCCCTTGCGAGCCATTTTAAGCCTAGCCAATTATCCCTTATGAGACTCAAACACTGCACCTTGTCTTTGTAAGACAAACACCTTAACCATTAGGCCACCCTCCCAGAATGTGGGAAGAAACCAAAGCACCTGCAGAAAACTCGCTCTAAAAGACAAAGGACATTCCAACTTCTCACAGGAGGCACCCCATACAAGAATCAAAATGGAGAACCTCTTGCTGTGAGGTGACAAAGTTACCCACTACACCACTCTGCCCCCTTCAGGCTTACCAAACATATTAAATACTTAATATTCACATAGTCTCCACTAACAAAAATCAAGTACAGATTCAAAGCATCACTTCCCATCAAACAGCCTCTGCTTACACATAATGCAGCTGTGAAAAAAGTTAGCTTACTCTTCCCGACAAAAATATTAAAAGGAAAAGTCTCTTTCGACTTTTCCCGGTTAGGGGTCGCCACAGCAGAACTCCGGTCCGCTAATGATTGGCAGTACATTTTTACGTGCTGAGTTGCCAGCCCTGACGCACAACCTTCAACGAAGTTATGCCCATTCATGCATGATTCCACACAGAAGACTCTCTAGCTGAGAATCGAACAGGACGTCTTACTGCGAGGCGACAATGTTACCGCAGCACCACCACCGCAGATATTACTAGATATTATTAGATATTAAAAGGAAAAGTATCTTCATAAAACTGACCACCATGAGTTAGCATAAGTGGACTGGAAAAGTACCTTCATAAAAATTACCACCATGAGCTAGCATAAGTGGACTGGAAAAGCACCTTCACAAAACTGACCACCATTTGCTAGCATAAGTGGACTGGAAAAGTACCTTCACAAAACTGACCACCATGAGCTAGCATGAAAAGTGGACTGGTGACTCCTCCAGCAGGCAGCTGTGCTTACATATAAAAATAAAAACACAGTAAGACTAATTTCTCTGGTGACACTGGTTTTCACATACAGGACAAATCTTGTACTACAAAACAGTCTTGTTCATTAGTGACACAATGCTGTTGCGTAAAAGAAGCCACTACTTATTACAAAGCAACTGGCTGCTTCTCATACTCTAGGGGACGAGTGGCACAGGCAACAACAGGAGTACTTTTCATATTACAGATGAAAGCAGACATTTCTACCACAGACAGCACTGGGGTGGCCTCTTTTGCACTAGATAAAGATGCAGAGACAAACAAGCACAACAAGGATATTGTTTAATCTACATGACACCACCACAGAGTATCAACAAAATGAATACTTTGCCACACCAACTCCTGTTAAAATGAAACTTACTTACTTTAGGTCAAACACAGATTTCATCCCCCATAGTGCAGAAAGTGGCTGACTCCACGTAGCTGAAGTTAACAACAAAGAACCATCCTGTGAAATAAAGCGAGGCACCATGAAAGATACAATATAAAGCAACTATGCATAATGCTACTATGAAAACTTAATTCATATGCAGTGAGCAGTTTTGTTATTCATTCATATGCTAAAGAGGCGGGCCAAAAGGTTGCAGGAACCTTTACACCAACAACAGAGACATTGGATAAAAAGATACAGACATAACAGTTCATTAAAGTTATCATCAGAAAACAATTATGGCTACACTCATACAATTATAATAAGAAACACACATTCATAGGTATTAATGTCAAGATTCACAATTACACAAGGCACTGCGTTACATATCACTTTTTACAGACAATTACTTTTAAGATTAGGTTTCCTAATCTAGTTTAAATTTCCCCAGTATCATGGTCCTGGAATAAACACTGACAATTGTATCAGGCACTAATTTACAGGACAAGCAAAGGTCATCTTTATGTAAGCCTATAAAATAAATTACAAGTACATCATATCAAATATTTAAGAAAACGGTACTATTATTTTATTGGTTAAACTGTTTTTTCCTTCTGGAACATCTTCCTTATTTTTCAAATTACTTACCAGGATATATATACATTTGCTTTTTAAATACTCTACTGAACTGTTCAAGTAATCAGACAATTTACTCCCTAAGCTACTGGACTAGTCAGACATGTCAAATCCTTAGCTATCGAAATCATATGAAACACAGACTGACTCAAGAGACTGCAACTGTAAAAGCAATGTTTCACTATCTTCAGGTGGCTGCCTTTTTTGAGTCTGCTAAATTAAGCATGTTTGCGGGGAGTTATTTTAAGGGCTCGGAGTAGACCGGAATCAGCAAAATGTTTTAAACTAAATTTGTTGGGGAAAAAAGCTGAGCTGTTCAGATGCAGATGCTCTTCAACTGCCGCCTAATTAATACATTTTTGTTTGATAAGAAGTCTAGACAAATGCTTTGGGATTTCAATTTTACTATATGTAAATATTTAGCTTTATTTAAATACATCAATTCAAACTTTTTAAAATAACCAAAAAAAATCACTGCTATAGACAGTTGTAATGTATTTTTGCTACATTGCGGATTTTTTTTTTTTTTAAATGTTCTAGCTGATTTGTTGCACTTTTTGTCTGCTGTAGCATAGACTACATTCAGACCTGCTGAATTTGGTTCTATTTGTTAAACTGAGTACAGACCCAGGAGAGGGCCCATCTGCACCCTTGTGGCAGAAGAGTGCAGTTAGGACTCATCTAATTGAAGGCAGAGGGCTCTGTTTTGAGTTTTTTTATTGGTTAAACTGTTTAATTCAGTTTGCTTACTGTTGCTACATAAGCCCCGCAATTGCACTTATTTTAACACAGCTTCACAGAGTTAGGTGACTAGCCACTGCTCTGCTGTATTCGTCGGTTTAAGCGTAGCGCACCATAACGCACTACCGAGCAGTGGGGGATAACCACTGGCGGTTATAGACGTGAAAACTTCAGTAGATTAATTTTCCCTTACTAGCTGCTCGTGATCTGGCTGAGAAGTCCTTAAATTGAGCTTATCTGCTCAGACAGCAGCTCAGCTGCGCTTTTGCCCCTTAAACTGTCCCAAAATCACCTAATCTACAACACTCTCATACGACTTAGAAACCCCCCACACTAGTATAGAACCTTTATAGAGCATCCCATTAGTAAAGACCCTGTTTAGAGCACACACTTATACCACACCCCTCAATTTTTTCTCCTCACTGTGAAAACAGGATTTATCCTAGCATTATGAATGGTCAGTTTCCCTCCAATACTCCTACCAGCCTGATTGAAATGGGTTATCCTGAGGCAGTGTAGTAAACTGCTTGATCACGTATACTAACAACACTCTACTCCTAAATCACCCAAGTACAATTTGAGAGAGATGCATTTACACTAAGAATCTGGAATCCTTGCTCTCTTGCGCACAAACACCAATCACAACCTATGTGTCACATAGCCCACAACACCAGTGTGCCACCCAACAACAGTCCCCAAGGCAAGACAACTAACCCAACACTTTAGTCATAGGTGACTCTATAGTTAGGCACACTGATGTCCCACTCACCAGGCTGAACAAGGAGAAAATTACAGTCAGCTGCCTGTTTGGTGCCAGGATCCGCCACATATTGCATGCACTCAAGTCACTTTACAAGTACAAATATGAGTCTTTCATTGTCCGTGTTGGTGTGAATGACCTGAGACATACCTCCCTGGACTACATGAAGAACATGGAAGAGCTCTCTGATCATGTGGCCCAGGCAGGTATGACCCTAGACCTGATAAGCACCCTGCCTTCGCCCAGAATGATACCATAGTATAAGGACAAAATGACTGACTTCAACAATTGGCTAAGCTTCGGGTGACATTCAAAGAGGATGCAGTATCTGTCTCTGCCTGGGACGACATGATCGACAGACCACAATGCTTTGCCAAAGATGGTCTGCACCTCTCATCCCTGGGATTCAGGTTACTGGGTACCACCGTAACAGGTACATGAATGCAAAATCTGAAGGCAATGCTACTCAATGTTAGAAGTCTACACCTCAAAATGCACTCTCTCAAGGCACTCCTAAAAATGGAGAACATAGATATCTGTGCAGTAACGGAGACCTGGGTCAAGGCTCCAGACAGCACCCCTGGAATACCAGGCTACAACTCTTACCACACTTTTCGGCCACCAAACCAGGACCGAAACACTAAAGGTGGAGGAGTGTCCATATTCACTAAGGATATTCACAGCACCAGGCTAGTTGCCCAACACAATGCGTCTGAAATTCTCCAGGTGCAACTAACACTAGATAAGACTGTAATCCAAATTGTAGCTTGCTACAGATCCCCCACCATGCCCCAAAATTCTCACTACACCTTTCTAAACATACTGGAAAATATTAAGATACAACCAAGCACCCTAATACTGGGTGATTTCAACTACCCTGCTATTAACTGGGAAAACTACTCGTGTACCAACACCTTTGCCCAACTGTTCTTGGAATTCATAAATTCCAACGCCCTGGATCAACTAATTCTTAGTCCCACCAGGGGTTCCAATATCCTAGACCTGGTCATTACCAACATGACAAATCGATGCTCTACATCTATGGTCACCCCCACGTTGGCCAGGACTGACTATAAGCTAATCACCCTTCACATCCACATCCCACCCCCACCCCCCAGTAAGGAAACCTCCGTAAAAAACTTCTCCAAAGCCAACTTCATGCTACTCAAGTCAGAAGCGACAAACTTCATGACACCCATGCAGACGGGAACTGAAAGTTCGACTGCTGAATCCTACACTAAGGCACTGTACGAGCAACATCCACTTCTGCATGAATCGTGCCATCCCCAACAGAACCAAGACGCTCTCCTCCAAAAAAAGGAAGCCAATCTGGTGGTCCCTTGTCATAAACAAACTTTACAACAAAAGGAAGAAACTGTTGCCGAAAAGAGGAAGAATCCCAGGATGCAAAAACTCCCTTACCAGCCTCAGTAATAAGCTGAGATCCCTCATAAAATCCTCCAAAGCTAGTTTCAAAAATAAAATTGCCAAATATTCCAAAGACAACCACAAGGCATTCTATAGCTATGTCAAGAATCTAAATGGCAATGCTCAGATCTGCTCTGAGCTACAACAGAATGGCATTAAATATACTGATCCCAAGGATATTGCCAATATCCTGGCAGATCAACTCAGTGCAAACTTCACTCCCCTCCCACCCCCTAAAGGGCCCATCTCAATACCAAAAGATTGCCAAATTCCGGTAATAATGGCTACACAGGTAAAAAACTCACTCTCCAAAGCTAAGAATAGAGCATCCATGGGACCAGACAACATCCCAGGCTGTGTACTACATTAACTAAAAAATGAACTGGCATCTCACCTAAGTGCCATGTTTAATCATAGCCTCACCTCAGGCTTCGTGCCCACTGAGTGGCGCACAGCTCCAGTTATCCCACTCGACAAGGGGGGATCCACCTTGGATCCCGGGACCTACCGCCCCCATCAGTTTGACGAGCCTGATATGCAAGGCCATGGAGCGTATCATCATGGAACATATAAACAAAGACACTGGCAACCTTCAAACACTGGACCCCATGCAGTTTGGGTTCGTGAAGGGCCGATCGGGTCTCTTGAACCTGACTTCTTCGAATCAGTCTCCAGAACCGTGGACAAGGGTAAGGTGGTCCACACAGTCTATCTGGACCTTGCCACGGCCTTTGACACCAACCCCCACTCTGGAATTATAGATAAACTTACTAAGCTGGGCATTAATCCCTACGTCACTCGATGGGTTGCCAACTGGCTTACTGACAGAACCCACACTGTAAAAGTAGCAGACTCCAAATCCAGCTCCAGACAAGTGACAAGAGGAGTACCTCAGGTTTCAGTCCTGGGACCACTCTTGTTTGGCATCTACTTCTCTGAAGTACAGGCCAACACTAAGGGACTCTGGCTAACAAAGTTCGCAGATGACTGCAAACTGGGAGCCATTATTGAATCCCCAAATTATGTGGAAATTCTACAAAAGGGCCTTACAGAAACAAATGCTTGGTGCCAGAGCCATGGGCTCAAACTCAGTGCCAAGAAATGTATAGTTATTCCCCTTGGGGAAAAAACATGCACCAGTGAATTACCACATAGGTGGCAGTACACTAAACACCCAAAGTGTGATAAAAGACTTCAGGACACAGGTGGGCAGTGGTCGCACCTTTGATAACCACATCGCCACAACAGTCAGGAAATCCTTTTGTGTGGCACACCTCATCACTAAGGGCTTTTCATCCAGAAAAAAGGAGGCTATTGTCCCACTGTACTCATCTTTCATTAGACCCATTATAGAATACAATGCCCTGTTTAGTATGTACCTCTCAAGACATCTGCAACAACTGGAAAGGCCGCAGAAGTACCTCACTAAAAGAATCACAGGCCTAAAGCAGATGCCCTATGCTGACCATCTAAAAAAACTCCACCTATACTCTGTCGCATATAGTCTACGCAGAGGCGATCTCTGCCTAACATACAAGGCCATGTCAAACCCAGAGCTGTTGGAGATGCTACACTTAAAGAAATCCCAATCCTTCAGAGAGAGACGCTCTAGGGATCTAAACCTTGTCATCACAATGAACAAAACATGCTGGAAGGATAGGTTCCTGACCCAGAGCCTCTCCAGACTCTGGAACAGACTTGCCCATACATGTCAAACAAAGCCCCTCTTTGGCCCTCTTCAAAAGGAACCTTGATGATTGGATGGGAGATAGGAAATTCGCCTCGGGGATCATGTCAGTCACCCTGCTAGACAGGGGTCCAGGGAAGTAAATACTGTGGGAAGAAATATCCAGGGAATTGTTATGGCTAGGCTTGTACATGCCCTAGGGCTGATAGCCTAGTACCAAACTATGAACATAACAGTAAACAATGAACAGGTTGTCAGCGCACATACTACACCTCCTACGCAAACCATGCACTCACACAAACCATCATAAGCGGAGGTACTCACCAGAGACCTTCCAATCACAAACATGCTACACCACAGCACTCAATACACAAAAGCACAAGCACCAGTCTCGCACCAAATAAACCCCTAAGGCAAAGCACATCTAAACCAAATTTTCTAGTCATTAGAGATGCAGATGTCCCACTCACCAGGCTGGACAAGGAGAAGATTATGGTCAGCTGTCTGTCAGGTACCAGGATTAATCAGATCACACATATACTCAAGTCTCTCAACAAGTACTGTTATGACTCCGTCACAGTTCATGTTGGTGTGAATGACTTTCATGTTGGTGTGAATGACTTGAGACGTACTTCAATGGACTACATTAAGACAAACATGACTGAGCTCTACGAATGTGTCCCAGAGAGGTAGGTCCCTAGCCTTGAGCAGTATTCTACCCTCACCTAGGATGATACCACAATATAAACAAAAAAATGACTGACTTCCAGTTTCTGTTGTCATTCTAAGGAGATCCAGCTCCTGTCAACCTGGGATGACATGGTTGATAGACAACGCTGCTTTGCCAAAGATGGTCTTCATCTGTCACCTCTAGGCTTTTGGTTACTGGCTAACGCACTTGCTTCCCACATAGAGCCTTTTTGAAGCACGGTCTCAGGAACAACAATTCCGGCATGAAAATATCACTCCCCAATAAACTAAAGGTCACGCTGCTAAACGCTAGGAGTTCACTCCCCAGTAAACTAAAGGTCACACAGCTACACGCTAGGAGTTCACTCCCCAATAAACTAAAGG
Organism: Protopterus annectens; assembly: GCF_019279795.1. Lineage (NCBI taxonomy): Eukaryota > Metazoa > Chordata > Ceratodontiformes > Protopteridae > Protopterus > Protopterus annectens. The sequence goes on along the minus strand of NC_056740.1, from coordinate 400,735,215 downwards.
TCATGCTGCTACACGCTAGGCATTCACTCCCCAATAAACTAAAGGTCACACTGCTACAAGCTAAGAGTTCACTCCCCAATAAACTAAAGGTCACGCTGCTACACTCTAGGCGTTCATTCCCCTATAAACTAAAGGTCACGCTGCTACACGCTAGACGTTCACTCCCCAATAAACTGAAGGTCACGCTGCTACACGCTAGGAGTTCACTCCCAAATAAACTAAAGATCACGCTGCTACATGCTAGGAGTTCAAATGGATAACAAGTAACAAATAACAAGGTTAATAGTATCTTCTTTCAAAGGAAGGAGAGGCTGAGGAAGGATGAAAACAGACAATGCAGATGCATTATTATGGTAAGTGCATAACCTTTTAATCTGATGATGTGTTTTTTATCCTTCCTCAACCACTGCTACAGAGGCCCCAGCTAGTGTAAACCTAGGGTGGCTCATCGAGTACCAGGGAACCAAAGGTTGACCTGTTCCTGGACAGAATATTTGATTTGTAATGAGCTATGAACGTATGAACACTGGACCAAGAAGCAGCAGCACAAATATCATCTACAGAAGTTACAGGCAGGCAGTGAATGTTGAAACTGACCTCATGGAGTGAGCTCATAGTGGGCTTGGTAAGGTCAAACCTTTTTGTTTGTAAATTAAGAAATCCAGTCAGGGAGCCATCATCCTAATGTAACCTTTGACATAGGCTTGTCCCAACTTAGCCTTTGAAAAGGTGAAAGTTTTCATTCCAGGGAAGTAAAATCTCAACGTTCTGGGAACATCCAAAAATGAAGCAAATATTCCTCTTTACTGGAAAATTTGAGGTAAATAGTAAATTTATGGACTAGTTAAGAAGGAATTCAGATGCCAGCTTCTGAAGAAAGGAAGAAATGCTGATGAGAGAAACTCTGTCTTTATTAAAAATAATATAAGGCAACTGGCAGAAATTGGCTTGGAATTCAGAAACACATTTAACAGAGTTAAAAGAGGTAATAAGCAACTAGAAATATGGTCTTCCATGACAAATTTCAAGTCAAAATTTGCTGCTGATCAAAAGGAAGTTGAGTTAGGGCTTGGATAAGAACTGTCAAATCTCAGGAAGAAGTAAAGTCCCTGACTGGTGGTCTACGTAAAATATAATACCTTTAAGAAAGGCTGTGCATAGCTTAAGGGAGGCCAACAATAAATGATCCTTACTTAAGTGATGAGAGATGGAGTAACTTGCACCAGCACAGAAAATGGAAGTCAGAAAATCCACCACCACTGGGCAGGCGCCAAAAAAGGGTCTAGGTGCCTTTCATCGGGCCAAATAGAAAATCTTTTCCATTTCCTCTTTTATATTTTCCTAGTGGTCCTTTTGGGAAGGAGGAAGGATATGTAGTACTCAGACTGGACTGTCTAGCCGTCAAAGCAAGTGGAAAAACCATGCCGTTAGCTTGATGGCTTGAATGTCTGGGTGAGGTAATCCAGATGGATGAGGTAGTAGATCTGAAGAACCCAAGGAAGGTACACCAGATGAGGCCAAAGAAATGAATACCATGCTTGGGCGAGGCCAGAATGGAGCAACAAAGATCACCTGCGCTTCCGCTGACATGCTTCCGGTTGATATTTGTGTATGATGTGCAATGGAGGAGAAGCATACAAGAGACCGGTGTGTGTGTGTGTGTGTGTGTGTGTGTGTGTGTGGGGGGGCAATTGTAAATCAAAGCAACTCTCGGTGACTCTCCCTCCTGGGGGGATTACAGAAAAATACCTGTTGCTACTGAGAACTGTGAAGAGCAAATCACTGAGGTATGAAAACATTCAGAATCCCAGGTGAGCTGCAACCACTATCATACACTTGCTGAACACCTGAGGGACTGTGGTGAGAACAAAGGGCAGGGCTTTGAACTGAAAATGATTGGCTCTCAGCCGGAAGCCAAAGTATCTCCTGAATTTTCTATGTTTATGTGATAGTACACATCCTAATGATCTATCAAGCACATCCAATCACCCTTCATTAGGAGGGGGAGAATGGACTGAACCATGACCATTCAGAACTCTGTGTATTTGGCAAATTGATTCCATACTGGTCCGAATCCCCCAGTTTTCTTTGGCACCAAAATGAATGCCCAGTAGGTTCTGAAACCTTGCTGGTCTGGCAGGACCTTTTGGATAGCTCTTTTTTCTAGCAGCTTCTCGATTTCTAATGCTGCTTCCTTCCACTGACTGAGTGATATGAAGGGAATTGTTTTGGAATGAGTAGGAGGAAGAAGGGGAAAAGGGAATACAACCTCTAGTAACTATTTTCTGCACCCAGACATCTTAACTGATGGATGCCCAGGACTTTGCGTGCAGAAATAAGCATCCCAGACTGCTTCCAGAGTGCAGCAGTCTGGCAACTGTTCAGGGATGCTAAAAATGCTTCTAGGAAAAGGGACCTCTGAAGCCTTCGTTTTGGGAGGTCCGCTCTGCTGCATGGACAGTGTCTGCCATTAGAGTTCCCTCCTCTGCTGCTGGGGGGGGGGGGGTCTATCTCTATAAGAAACCTGAGAAAACCTTTGTGATTTTTGGAAACCTCTTTCTACCCCCTTTCTGGTTTCCTGAAAAAGTTCTCTGAGGGTAGAAAAACATTTCTCTACAGCAGATAAGGTTTTGTCTTCACTCCTACAGTGTCTCTAACTTTATGTGCAAATAGGGTAGCTCCGAAGGGTGAATTGATGAAGGATGTCATGTAGGGATCTGCAAAGTCACAAAGGTGCATCAACGCATGCCTCCTAATGGTAATGCCTGAACCAGTTGCTCTTGAAACACCTTCAGTAGCATGTGAAATCAGCTAGTTGGAAGCACTTCACAGGGACAGTAGTGTGGCCAGTTGCAAAGAGACTGTCTTCATCCTCTGCCGACATGGACCATGACAGTGATTTGGAAAGCACCTTTGTCAAGTGCCTCTGAAGTTTTGTAAAATGTGCCAGGTAACTGAACGACTACAGGACAAAAGTTGCGGAGGCAAAAGCTTGCAAATTCTCTATCTAGGGCATCCTAACCCAAAGCTTGATTGGTTGCAGCTTCTGCAGAAATCTACAACCCAGTTACTTATTGGTCATTTTTCTTATCAAGAGGTGACACTGGCTTTGAGCAGCCTGCACTGGCTCTTAGTAAAGTTGTGCATCACCTTTAATGTGACTTTGTTCATTAACAATACAAAAACATGGCTCCCCCCGTGACTGAAACAGCTCCTGATTTCATATAAACTTTAAGAGCCTAAAGAGTTCCTCTTTCTTAAAACTGTAGAAGATTCTTAGAATCAACATGGAATCTTCTAGTACAAGTCTCTTCCATGCTGACTAGTTTTAAAAAGTCACTAAGACCCATATTGTTGACCTTTCATTTTCATATCTCTTTCACTTTAATTCTTGGTTGCACCAGCTATCAAGAACTTTTCACCTACATTTTAATTGCCTTTTTATTGTAAAACTGGTTTTGAATTGATGTACTCAATCTCACATTCACAGACGAAGACTAAATCAAGCTCCTCTTTCTTCCTCATAATCGGCTTTCAACCCTAATGGAAAAGTATGGAGAAGTACTTCAGTCTATTAGCTGCACACTGTAGGTTGTTAGCATAGTCTTCTGGGCTTTCTTTGTCAATGATTTTGTTTTCTACAAATTGCGTACATTTGCAAAACAAGCTCCTTTACAATGTGCAGTCACATTTTGTCATGTCCTTCAGAAGTTAACCTTTGTTACCACATAATAATGACTTCCTCCCCATTTTCATCAGCATTTTCCATCCTAAAATTGCTTCAGAGTAAATGATTAGACAGTAGTAGTAGGAGTTGGAGAAGTGAGCTACAGTGAAACAATCCTATCACACAGATGTAGACAAGCTCTTGTAAGCTTCTATACAGCAGCCACAGATTCTAAAGGGATCACCTAACAGCAATCAATAACCATTTTACAACAAAAGATTAAAGCCAACTTCCTTTGTCTATACATTGCTCTGAGCAAGTCATGTAAGCCAAACAGTGCTTCTGGACAACCCTTAAAGATAAGCACTTGTGCTTAGTAGGCAGGCCAATAAATGAAATGCCTTAAAAACATAAATGGACATTGCTACAAAGAAAGATAACACGGCTGAGATGACCCAAGTTCAACTAGCAGCACAGGCACCAGAATAGCTGGCAGGGGAGGGTGACACAAAGCCGTGGATGCTGGCTTGGTTTTATCCTGGAGAAAGGGAGCGAATGTTCCAGGCAACTATTCACCACATGCAAGTGGAAGATTGCATGCAAAGAATGCAGCCGCTGGACAGAGGGTGTAGGTTGCTCCAGCCAAGGCACTGACAACAGCTCTCTCTTGTACGTGTGGCAGCATGAATATGTTAGGGACAGCACAGCAGGGCCTTTCACTGTACTGCAAGTGCTATGTCAGCCACCGTGGTGGGGGTTACAGCAGATGATGCAACAATATTTCCTTCAATCATAAGGATGACACAATCACTAAAAGGAGGAATCCCTACCTACTGATGCTGTGGTACAAGTCTCTTTAGGGTCTCTGTCCAAAACACAAACCAGATTCTCTGTAGAGGAGGATCAGGGCACCCATGGCCATGCAGCCAAGACTCTGAATACATCTCCTCTGTGTCCCTGTCTGGAGACGAGTTGGAAACATCCAGCCTTGATTGGGAAACTGATGGCAGGGCATGTGGTTGGTGGATGAAGGCAAGAGGCATCAAAAGAAACAGAAAAGGAAAAACAAAAATTATACACCAAAATGTGAAAAACATTTACCCTGGATGGTTCAAGATTTGTAATAGCAGAGCTATGACACTTATAGGCAGCTTCTTCCTGGCCTGAGAAGACATTATAAAGCTTCAGTTGGCCTGTGCATGTTCCCAACATCAGAAACCGCTCCCTCGCTGAAAATGCACAACATGTAAACCCACTTTCATCTTCATCTGCTTCTCTGAACACAGACAGAGGACGGAACCTGGAAAATGAAAAACATACCTTCAAGTTCAATTTATACAATATATGCAAACATTTATTTTCTACATTAAATAAGATACTCTGACTTGTGAAACCAGACGATACAGAAAGTTTAAAGGAGAGAAAGGATTTTATTCCTAGAAACAAATGCACACATGCTGTTACACATCTGTAGTAAATGTGCTTTCCAGCTTTACAAAGTGAAGATGGAGCTCATGGGAATTTGAAATAATAAAAACAGCTGATTAACAATGACACTACAACAAAAGATGTAGACATTAAAGCATATACATTTAGGTCAGACTGTAAACAAGATGTTTTTTTTACTGCAGTAGCAGCAGCCGTATTTCAAACACTACTGACTGGGGACAAGTGAAGTGTTGAAGTTGTAAACTATTTTCCATTAAGAAAAAGACATGTTTCAATCTACTCAAGTTATGTGGACTAGAAGAAATAAAATATTACAAAAAGTGTTTTAAAGCTGTGTCACAAAGTCTAGCATGGTCACGTAGTTTGTTTACCATAATAAGTAGACATCTGAATAGATCACTGTTGCAACAGTCATTACATACGAGACATAGCCTGCAAAGGATACCAAACATACAAGCCAGTCTACGAAGTGCAGGCTCCCCTCCTCACGTCATACGTCCACCCTTAAAAATAAAGGAAATGCTAGTATAAGGGGGCTGCATGGACTCATCAGAACTCAAGGTGCAGTAAACAAGTTAAAGGGCAAGGATGCGAGTAGGCAGTGAGTATCCTCATCCTTTGAATCTTAGGAGCTGCCTGTCCATCTTGGCAATGGGAATGTACACAGGTGTCCTACAAATAATCACCATGCAGGCTCACCAAAGCAGCAATGGCAAAATGGCTCTTCAAATTGAGAATTTTGAGCTGTGAAACTCTCAGGAACTTGCTCTTTGAGATCCAAAATGGACTGCCAAATCCTTTCTTTTCTTTGGACAAACAATAGTGTGGAATAAAATCCAGGCCACTTTTACTTTTCTAGAACTTTTTCTATGGCTACACAGGATACCATGCTACTTGTAGAAATATAAGATGATGTTATTTTTGGAACAGCAAAAATGCCTAGAAATCTTAGTTACAGGTTACATTTGGAGAAGCCATTATCTGCAGGACTCCCTGTTCTATACTCCCACTGCTTCGCGATGAAAACCAACCTAACCTCTAGCCTGGAGGGAGGTGGAAATGTGGTGGGAGGTAAAAAGATTGCCTGATAGAATAGGGTTTTGAGGGACTGCAGGCAGACCAGCTTTGCCGAGTCTTTGTTGCTCCCTCTGACTACCGGGGCCATAAATCCATCCAGGCTTATCCATAGGGTCAGTTTGCCACTTTTCTGCAGCTGCCCTTCTTTCACATTTGATGTTCAATTTTCTTTCCTCTACAGTAAAAAGGACCCAAACATTACTTGGGTAGGTTCAGACATACTTGGATCTGAGGAATGAGATTCCCCCCCTTTTCTTCAGGCTTCTTAAACACCTTCTCGGCTGGTGATCCAAAGAGATGTTTCTTGTCCAGATAGACATCAAGATTAGCTTTCACATGCTCTGAGACAAAGCCATCTTTCCTACCCAAAAACCCCACAGCAACTGCCTTGCAAGTTACATTAACTGCATAATATCCATATTTAATGGAGTGCTTGGCAACCTGGGCACGGAGGACTTTTAAATGCACCATGTTCAATTATAGTTAAGTTTAGGCCCAGCTTACAGAAAGATAAAATATTAAAAACATGGTCCTACCCAACTATTAAAATACATGAATATGTAGTCAGATTTGACAATGATTATTCCAGTAAAGTAATGCTTAAAAGAAAATCCTGCTTACGACTGATTAAGGGAACTTAAAATGAATAATAAAAACCACTTTGGGGTTTTCTGTAAAGATCAAATTATTTCTTTCTGAACAAACATTTGACACACTGGAGGAGGCATCTACTTTTGTAAACAAAAATAAAATCCTTAACAATACAGCAGAAATGGATTGGAGCATTATATCCAGGCGGTGCAGTGGTAGCGTTGTCACCACAGCAAGAGATTCTCCTTTCTGGTTCGATTCTCGGCTGGGGTACCCTTCTGTGCAGAGTTTGCATGTCCTCCCTGCGTTTGTGTGGGTTTCCTCCAAATTGATCCAGTTTCCTCCCATATACAAAGACATGCATCTGGAGCGTTTCTCCCTGAGCCTCCGCTGAAAATTGGCTTAGTTGCAAGTCAGACTTTCGCGGTAAAATAATGTTAAACAAATATTCCTCAAGAGACAGAGTGAGGTACCTATGTAAATAGTTATTATGTTAGTAATTTTACTGTATTTGTTTCTATTTTCCTGCTGTATACATGATCCATGACTTTATACATATATTGTAATATTTACTGGTCTTAAAATTGTAACACAATTGGGAAGTCAATAAAAAAAAAGCAAGGAAAAAAAAAAAGAGACAGAGCTGAACTCCTGGAAAACTGTTTCGAAAATTAAAAAGCTTAAAAAAAAAAGTGATTTTTATTCCCTGATTGCAAGACTATCATTTTCTGACGCAACAGATTTGCCCTTTAAGTAAAAAGTTTGTACTGGACCTACAAGCTTCAAAACAATGTATTTATATTTTAAGCTAAAACATTTTTCATAAGGAATACAAATGGCTAGTTTTACTGTTTTACTATATTTACAGTAAAGGACTTAATATAATTCATTATTTCTAAATGCTAAACAAACACTTCCTGTAAGAGAATATCACTAAAGTATAAGCAACAGAACTGGTAACTTTAAAATCATAAGTTAAGAATTAGATTTTACTTGTTCAATTTTCTTAACATGTGCATTGCTGGGATAACTGAATGGCAGATCCAAATCATATGCTAATTCAAAGTGTTAAGTGCTGATGAGTTTTGCTTTCTTTGTTCCTGTGTAACATTTCTTTCACAGGTCGTTTATGAAGCAGTTAACACTTTACAAATCTTGAGAAAAAAAGACTGCTCCAGTTGTGTGAAAATGCTCGATTATTGCTCGCCTTGCTTCCCGCCTGCTCCTTGAGCTGTTTTGAAGAACATCTAGGTCAAAGTTCATCACTGTCTGTAAAAACAGAAAGGAACTCTTTTTCCTAAAATATATGTGATAAATCCCCTCAAAAATAACATACTTTTTTTCTTTTCTTAGAAGTGAAGAATTAGTAAAACAAAAACTAAAGCAATGTTTTACACTGAGCTGCTGCTGACATACAATTTGCTTACATTTTGCTGAATGTTAACAGTTTATGTTGTAGTGTTAACTCTAACTGCATACATTAATGGAAAACAAGTAAAGTTACACATTTGTTACACTTTAAAAGATTTAAGGAGAAACTCGCAAAGGAAGCAGGCAGCTGTTACACGTTGTCATTTCCACATACAGTAATAAAATTCTAATGTTAGGATGTGAAGCTTAGATCAGGGACAGCAGCTACTAAAACTTCTTTCGTTTCTTCCCCAGTTAGGGGTTGCCACAGCGGAACATCTGTCCGCTCATGACTGGCAGTGGAGTTTTACATTGTCGAGTTGCCAGCCTGGCACCCAACCTTCCACAGAAAGCACACACATGCAAGCACTCTCACCTAGGGCCAATTTAGAGTGTCCAATCCACCTCCAGCGTGTTTTTGGGATTAACACTTTCCCCACCTATCGGTTGAAGAGTGAAATTCAAGGAATGGGTTTTGGAATTCAGGAGCTAATGGAGAAAACATAGCTAGGGAGTGGGATACAATTTAAGTGGAGTTTAAAACCAGGGTGGAAATAAAAGAATGGAGGATAACGTTAAACGGTAACAAATTATTTAGAAGGGATTGACAAATTCTGAAGTACTGCAAAATAAGGGGAAATCTCTCAGAACAAGAAAAGGAGCAACTGCAGAATGCTAAACAGAAAATAAGGGATTAGTTTGACAGTATGCACGGGTTTAGAAAGATTGCTGTTAAGCAACTGTTTTTTGATAATTCTAGAGCACAAAAACATTTAGCACAATAACTCAGACAACAGAAAGTAGAAAGGGTTGTCACCAAGCCTATGGAGCCTATAACAAGGAAGATAACAACAGACCCTGTAGAAGTATTAGAAATATTTTGGAAATTTTACGAAAGCTTGTAAAAAGCAGAGACATATGGAAATCAAGAAAAGGTACAGATGGAAATGTTTAAGAATTAAATATGCCCAGGTTAGAGGTAGATGAGGCTCAATTACTAACAGTTAGGATAGGAAGGGATGAGATAAAAATGGTTATGTAAATCTACACCCCCAGGAACAGATGGTATTTCCTGTGGAAGTTAGGAGGGAAAAAACTGATAAAGATCTAGAAAGTTTTGCTTAACAGTATTTTAACAGTACCAGCATCCTGGAAGAAGGCAGTGGTAATGGTAATACCTGAAGAGGGTAAAGATCCATCAGATCCAGCTTCATACAGGCCCATTTCAATACTAAACCACAATTATAAAGTGTTTATATCTATAATGGCTAAAAGAATGGCAAAAGTGATACAAAAATTGATAGATATGGATCAGTGTGGTTTTGTGGAGGGGAGGCAAACATATGACAATATTAACAGAACACGGATGATCCAGAGGGAAGCAGAAAGTACAGTTGTGTACACTTAGCATAAATGTAGATGTTTGGGTGTATTCACTGTTGCAGGTAGCCCTCAGCCGGCCTGAATACCAGAGTCTTTGGATTTCTGTCGCCTCTTCCATGACGTTAGGTTGTCAGGGGTATAAAACATGCAGCAGACGCCATTACATCAGTTTTTCTTGTCCCATATGTCAGGTGCCCAAACAGGAAGCAATTATATGGCATGGAACACCCCCCAACAAAAAGCAAATACACATGATATAATACATTCCGAATAAGAAGGAAAGGTTGAGCCAAGAGAAGTCAGGGGGCTGGAGGGAGGATAACCAGGACTGCAACAGTGAATACATTCGAACATCTACATTTATGGTACGTGTATGCAACTGTACTATGTTCTTCGTGTTTCACTGTTGCAGTCATCACATTTGGGTTGATTACCAAAGCTAAGGAAGGGTGGAGGCAGTTAAAGAGCATTGGAGCTAGAAATCAGGCCCTGTATGACTGCTGTGGCAAATCTAGCTCTGGATTTAGAAAAGATAGGCAGGTGGTAATGCTTGGTGAAAGTATGTACAGAGCTCCAGGTAGCAGCTTCCAGGATGTCCCTGGTAGGGACTCCTCTGAGAAATGCTGTACAGGTATAGAGGCAGCCCTGGTGGAATGTGATCTTATTCCCCGTGGGGTAGGTTTTCCATGGTGCATGTAGCAGAAATGGATGTAATTGGCTATCCATTTGGAAATGGTTTGCTTTGAAATAGCCTTCCCCTCTGCCCATGCAGCAAATGCCACCAGCAGTTGTTCAGATTTCCTTTGAGGTTTAGTCCTGTCCAAGTAAAATCTAAGTTGTCGGTGCACATCTAAGGAGTGCAGTATCCGTTCCCCTTGTTCTGTGGATTACGAAAGAAGGCTGGCAAATGAATGGACTGTAAGAGCCACACTGGATACCACCTTGGGCATGAAGGATGGATTGGTTCTGAGGGACACCCTGTCCGCATGAAAGATGATGAAAGGCTCCACTGTCATAAGGGCCTGTAATTCAGATACCCTTCTTGCTGAAGTGATTGCTAAAAGGAAGGCTGTTTTCCAAGAAAGGAATTTTAAATCTGCACTAGCAGCTGGCTCGAACGGAGGAAGAGTGAGTTTCTCCAATACAAAGTTACGATCCCAGGCTGGAGTTGGGGCTCTCCTAGGTGGTCTTAAATGTTTGGCTCCTCTGAGGAACTACTAGAGCAGTGGATGAGAGAAGAGGGGAGGTTCTGTGTTATAATGACCTGAAATGGGCTGAGGCGTGAATTTTGATGGAGGAAAAAGAAAGGCCATTGTGAAGCATCTCAGTTAAGTATTGTAGAATCTGAGGTAAGTTGGGCGCTGCTGTGCTCATCCCTTGAGATTTGTTTCAGGCACAGACTCTCTTCCACTTTTCAGCATAAGATTTTCTAGGACTAGGCCCTCCTTGCCTCTAAAATGATATCCATCACTGGTTTACCGTGGGATGGTAAAGGACAGATTAGGTAATTAGCCAGGCAGCTAAGTTCAGGGTTTGAATCTGAGGGTGCAGAATCTGGTTCTCCTGCTGACACAACAGGGCAGGGGTATGATGCAGGTGCCATGGGGCCAATAGTGACGCACTGCGCAAGAGAGGGTACCAGTGTTGGCGTGGCCAGTCTGGTGCAATCAATATCGTCCTTGGCTTGTCCTGTTTGATCTTTAGTAGTACTTTGTTACTTTGGAGAGGAGAGGCAGAGGAGGAAAGGCATAAACTGACGGAGCATCCACTTTCCAAGCTTGTTTGAGGGGAGTCCTTGTGCAAAATTTGTCTAGCTGGTAGTTCTGGGGGGAGGCAAACAGGTCTATATCCAGGCTCCTCCATTTGTTTGTCAACATGTTGAAGGTCTCTGGCGCCAGTTTCTACTCGTGTGGGTCCATGAGGTTTCTGCTTAGTCCGTCTGCCAGTGAATTTAGTTTTCCTAGCAGGAATTGAGCTTGTAGATGCACTTGGTAGCTCAAGGCTGTGTTTCACAGTGCCATGGCTAGTCTGCAGAGGGGGGTAAGAATGGGTACCCACCTGCTTGTTTATGTACCACATAACAGTGCTGTTGTCCATATTTACCATTAATTGTCCTGGGAGAATGTGGTCCTTGAAGGCTGTCAGAGTATTCTATACAGCTAACATTTCTTTCCGAGTGATATGCAGGTGCATTTGACTTGGGTTCCATTTGCCCTGAATGCACTTCTCTGCCAGGTGAGCCCCCCATGCATAGTCTGATGCGTGTTAGGGTTTGGGCGGCAGGGGGTAGAGTGAATGGTAGTCCCTTGTTTTGGTGGCATGCATCTGCCACCAAAGGAACTCTAACCGTAGGCAAGGTATGATAGGAATCAATGCTTCTAGATCCTGAGAATGTTGACACCATAGGCTTTTTAGATACCATTGTAGTTTCCTCATATAGTCTTGCATATGGAATTAGAATGCAGGAGGCCATGAACCCCAAAGGCTTGCAGTATTTGTCTTGCAGATAGCAGGGTTTTTGTGGCCACTAGTTTGAAGTAGGTTATCAAATGAATGTTTCTCTGGCGTGAGGAAAGCCATCTGGGAAGTTGTATTCAAGCTTGCTCCCAGTTATATAATTTGACAGGGTACCAGGTGAGATTTCTTTACGTTTATGGTGTACCCCAGACAAATTAGCAACCTTTGTACAAAAGTCAGATGGATTCAAAAGTATGTCCTGGCTTTCTGCCTGAATGAGACAGTCGTCCAGGTATGGGTATATTTCAATATTTCTTTGCCTGCAAAATGCAATGACTGCAGCTAGGCTCTTTGACTTATCTACTGCACCCAGGGTATTCACAAAGGGCAGTGCAGAGAACTGTTAGTGCATGTAGCCTGCTTTGAAGCGTAGGTATCTTCTGCAAGATTCCCTGACTGGGATGTGCAGGTATGCTTCCTTTAAGTCGAGTGCTGCCAACCAGGCGTCTTTGTCTAGCACAGGAAGCAACTGGTGAAGAGTTAAGCATCTTGAATTTTGGAATCACCAAAAAGGTGTTTAAAGTAAACAGGTCCAGGATAGGACACCATGAATTGTCTTTTCTGCGTACAAGGAAATGTCTTGAGTAGAAGCCTTGACCCTTTTCCTGTTCTGGTACGGTTTGAATAGCCTTTATGCTTAAGAGAGAGAGAGAGTACTTGCCTTTGAGCCTCGGCCTACTGATTCGAGGGTAGATCTGACCAACCGTTTGGGGCTGGTAACGTGTGGAAGTGAAATCTGTATCCTTGGGACACTATATTTAAAACCCATTTGTACTGGGTAATGACTTCCCAGTTTTTTGCATGTAGAGCAATCTTTCCCCCCAAAGGGGCAGTCAGTTGAGAAGTGCTTGGAAGTTTTATAGTTACGTCATTGAGACAATTTACCATGGGGGGAGCTTTACTACTCCCAGATTTGGAAGTGGGGGGCCCCCCACTGCTTAGTACTGTGCGTAACCTGGGACTGAAGCCTGGGTGCTCTGCTGGATCTGGGTTTGGACTGAGAAGGTCTGGAAGAGGCAGAAAAGGGCCAATGCCTACTAAATCGTGGAGGTTGTACTTGTAAGAAATCTTTAAACAGTTTGCATATATTTAGCTTTTCCCTCCATCTTTTTAAGAACTTCTGCCTTGTTGCCAAAAAGGCGGTCCTGATTTAAGGGAGCATCCAGTAATTTAGCTTTAACGATGATCTGGCAAAGACTGCTCCTTAAGCCAAGCATGTCTTCTAAGCACAGACCCAGTGGACATCAGCCCTGCAAGATGCCTCGAGTGAATCAAAACCACACTGTGGTGTGTTTTCCAACCTGTTCAGCAGAATGCATTAAATCCTGTAAATCATTATTTTCAGCACAATCAGGAATCAACATAATTTTCTGTTTAATCAATCCAATAATACGCTGCTGATACTTTAACATATGAAACTGGCCGTTTAAGGCACTAATGGCCAAGGCTGCAGAAGTCTATACCTTCTTACCCCATCTATCCAGCGCCCTGGAGTCTCTATCAGAGGGGGTAGGATTTTTAGTAGTAGTAGCTTTAATGCCCTTGGGTCCCTGTGAAATGGTCTCAGGATTTGCAGTAGGATTTTTGAAAAGGAACTTGCAAGAGTCAGGAACCCTGTAATATCCATCAGGTTTTCTGGGAGCAGGATGTAAAGAGTCAGGGGCCAAGCTAGATTCCGAAAAGGCATCATCAACAATGTCTAGTGCAGGAGGGATAGCTACAGACCCTGGGAACTACCACCCCATAAGCTTAACCAGCCTGGTCTGCAAAGCTATGGAAAGAATCATTATGGAACTCAAACAGAGACATTGGGGACCTACAGACACTTGACCCCACCCAGTTCGGCTTTGTAAAGGGCAGATCCTGCCTTTTGAACCTGGTTGACTTTTTCGAAACAGTCACTAGAGCCACTGATGAGGGCAAAGCAGTCCATACAGCCTACCTGGACTTGGCTAAGGCCTTCGACACAATACCCCACTCAGGCATCATAGATAAGCTCAACAGCTTAAACGTAAACCCTTATGTCACTAGATGGGTTGCAAACTGGCTAAAGGACAGAACCCATAAAGTTAAAATCGCTGGAGCAATGTCTGACTCAAAGCCAGTCACAAGTGGTGTCCCACAGGGATCTGTCCTGGGACCCCTCTTGTTCGGCATTTATTTCTCAGATGTTAAAGCAAACATGGGAGGGTTGTGGCTGACAAAGTTCGCAGATGACTGCAAACTAGGCGCCATAGTCGATACACCAGCGGACACATACATCCTACAAAAAGGCCTCACAGAAATGGACAACTGGTGTCGGAGTCATGGCCTTAAACTAAATGCCAAAAAATGTCTAGCCATCCCCTTTGGGAAAAACAAAGTACCCACAAATTATCACATAGAAAGCAACCCACTGAGTACCGAAAAAGTAATCAGAGACCTAGGGACCCAAGTCGACAGCGACCTCTCATTTGACACCCACGTTGCCAAAGTGGTTAGAAAAACTTTCTACCTTGCACACCTTATCATGAAGGGATTCACATCCAGATCCAAGGATGTCCCCTATACTCCTCCCTCATCAGACCCATGATTGAGTACAATGCCCCATTTGGTATGCACCTCACCCGGCATTTGCAACAGCTGGAGAGACCACAAAAGTAACTCACCAAGAGGATCAAGGGTCTCCAATATATGTATTATTCTGCCAGACTAAAGAAACTCCAGCTCTATTCAGTAGCATACCTCCTGCTCAGAAGTGATCTCTGCCGGACGTACAAGGCCATGTCCAATCAGGAACTGATGGACATGCTCCACCTCAAAAAATCCAAATCCATCAGAACCATGACAGCTAAAGACTTAAACCTCAGCACAAGTATGAATATGACATGCTGGAGGGATAGATTCATAACCTAGAGGCTTCCCATGCTCTGGAACAAGATCCCAGTTCATGTTAGGCACAGCCCCTCACTGACTCTTCAAAAGAAATCTTGATGAGTGGATGGGAGATCGTAAGTTTACCCCAGGGGTCACATCTGTCTCACTACTAGACAGGGGCACAGTAAACTAATTCTTTAATATAAGGGGACCCTCACTGTGTCACTACTAGTCAGAGGCACAGTATTCTAAATCTATTCTGTGCATTTTTTGTACCATTTCATGGGGTGGCGAAAGCCACATCACTATGGCTAGGCTTACAAATGCCCCAGAGCAGATAGCCTAGTACTAAACTATGAAACTATAAAGGCCTGTGCTGGGGCAAGAGTAAGAAATCCCTAAGCCTCTTTTTAGAAACAGAAAAATCCTGTTTTTCCCAGTGAAAATGCTCCCTAAGAGTATGCAAGGTTTCACCAAAAGAGAAATACTCTGTGGGGAAACAAAGGGAAGAGAGTCCACGGCATCAGAATCCTCATAGGTAGATGAGGGTAAATCCTGGTGATCAGAGGAAACAGAAATTTCCAAATCCTGGTCAAACGTATCATAAGCAAACTCAGTCCTAGGTCTCTTAGAGGGGGAAGGTTGGCTTCCCCTGAATAAAGTAATAAGGTCTTCAGCCATTCTTATTTGTTTTTTAGGTATAGATGCCTGACCATGCGTTCTGGGCATCAGTTTTCTACGCATGGTTCGAGTTTTAGGCCTTGAAGAAGAAGATAGCATTGGTTTAATATGCAAGTCAGTAGGCCTGAATTCACCCTCAGAAGCCGGTGCCTGCACAGTGGCTCCGGACCCATCCAAGGTAGAGACATCCGCAGGTTCCACAGTTGAAGCATCTCGCAGCATACTGCGAATCTGAAGTAGCAGGTATCAGGGGCTGCGAAAGCGCCTCACTGAGTACCGGCAAACTAGCGACTGAATTAGGAGAAGCGTCGTCGGCAGCTTTGGACCTAGGCGGCCTGTCTCTGTCTTTATCTTTGCGTTTTTTCGGAATGTCGGTAGTCAGATGGCTTACCAAAGACATATCTGGATAATTGAACCAAGCACCAAAATATTTAGAAGCGAAAATATACAGACGATGGATAGTTTGTTGTTTAAATAAAGCACACAACAGACAGCGAGGTACGTTGTGGTCAGGGCCTAGGCAAGGAATACAGTACGAATGAAAATCTTTATGAGGTATTTGCCTTCCACAAGAAATGCAATTATTTACTTTTACTGACATTGGATTAGAGCAAGAAAAGTTTCCCCAACAGGGTACACAGCTTTAAGTTGACGACTTTGGTTCTGAAACTCGAAAACGGAAATTTCAGGAGTCGGCCGACCGGCACTTGCAAACTGTTTCTGCTTCGAGCACAGCACGGCAAGAAAGACTGGTGTAATGGTGTCGGCTGCATGTTTTATACCCCTGACTACCTGACGTCATGGAAGAGAGCTACCGACGCAGGACCCAAGACTTTGTTAATCAGGCCGACTGAGGGCTGCTGCAAGCAACAGTGAAACGCGAAGAATATTCAT
This sequence comes from Protopterus annectens, assembly GCF_019279795.1. Classification (NCBI taxonomy): domain Eukaryota; kingdom Metazoa; phylum Chordata; order Ceratodontiformes; family Protopteridae; genus Protopterus; species Protopterus annectens. The sequence goes on along the minus strand of NC_056740.1, from coordinate 400,718,690 downwards.
TGTTTCCAGGTCCTGAGAATGGTGACACCATAGACTTTTCAGATACCATTGAAGTTTCCTCATATGCAGTCTTGCATATGGAAATAACAGAATGCAAGAGGCCATGAACCCCAGGGCTTGCAGGATTTTCCTTGCAGATACCTGGGTCTTTGTGGCCAGTAGGTTGTCAAATAAACTTGTTTCTCCGGAGTGAGGAATGTCATCTGGAAAGTTGTGTTCAAGCTTGCTCCCAGGAATACAATCTGTCGGCAGGGTACTGTGTGTGATTTCTTCTCATTGATGGTGTATCCCAGGGAGGTTAGAAGTCTCTTTACAAATGCCAGGTGTTGTAATAGCAAGTCTGGACTTTCTGCTTGAATCAGGCAATCGTCCAAGTATGAGTAAATCTGAATATTTCTCTGCCTGCAAAATGCAATGGCTGGAGCTAGGCACTTTGTGAATACCCTGGGTGCAGTAGATAAGCCAAAGTGCAGAGAACTGATAGTATATGGAGCCCGCACTGAAAATTTAATTATTATCTCTGCAGGATTCCCTTATTGGGATGTGCAGGTAAGCTTCTTTCAAGTCTAGGATTGCCAGCCAGGCATCCTTGGCTAGCATAGGAAGAAGCTGTTGAAGAGTTAGCATTTTGAATTTTGGAACCACCAGAAAGGTGTTGAGAATAGACAGGTCCAGGATAGGACGCCAGGAGTTTTCTTTTCTGGGAACCAGAAACGGTCTTGAATAAAAACCTTGTCCCCTTTGTTCTGCTGGGACTGATACTGAGAAAAGACCGGCACTTGTTTTTGGGCCTCCGCCCACTTATTTGGGGGGAGGTCTGGCCATCCACTTGAGGTTGGTAGTGAGTGGAAGTGGAATCTGTATCCTAGGGCAACTATGTTTAAAACCCATTTGCCCTGGGTAATGAGTTCCCAGTTTTTTGCATGCAGGGCGAGCTTTCCTCCTAAGGGAGCAAGTAGTTGAGCAAGGCTTGGAAGAGTTAAGGATACGTCATTGTGCCATTTTTCCATAGGGGGTGGCTTACTACTCCCTGGTTTGGAAGTGGGAGCCCCCCACTGCTTAGATCTGTGCACAGCCTGAGACTGAAGTCTTGGTGGTCTGCTGCTCCTGGGTTTGGACTGAAGGCCTGTAAGGGACTGGAAAAGACCAGTTATTTGAAGGCCAATGTCTACTGAATCTAGGAAGCTGTACTTGTAAGAAAACTTTGCATAGATTTAGCTTTTTCCTCAATTCTTTTGAGAACTTCTGCTTTGTTGCTAAAAAGGAGATCTTGGTTTAAGGGTGCATCCAGTAATTTAGCTTTGACATGATCTGGCAAATTTTGTTCCTTAAGCCAAGCTTGCCTTCCAAGTACAGACCCAGTGACAGCAGCCCTGCAAGATGCTTCTAAAGCATCAAAACCACATTGCAAAGTATGTTTACCAACTTGTTCAACAGAATGCATTAACTCTTGTAAATCTTTGTGTTCAGCACAGTCAAGAATCAACATCATTTTCGGTTTAAGAAGTTCTATTATATGCTGCCAATACTTTAACATACGAAGCTGACAATTTAAAGCCCTAATGGTCAAAGTAGCAGAAGTGTATACCTTCTTACCCAATCTGTCTAAAGCCCAGAGTCCCTCACAGAAGGGGTAGGATTTTTGGCAGTAGTAGCCTTAATGCCTTTTGGTCCTTGGGAAATGGTCTCTGGATTCGCAGTAGGATTCTTGAAGAGGAGTTTGAGAGTCAGGTACTCTGTAGTACCTGTCAGATTTCCTGGGAGCTGGAGGCAAACTGTCTGGGGTAAGGCTGGATTTCAAGAAAACATCTACAATCTCCAGAACAGGAGGGATAGCTAGAGGCCTGTGTTGAGGCAGGAGTAAAAATTCCCCAAGTCTCTTTTTGGACTCAGAATAGTACTGGCTCTTCCAGTAGAAATGCTCCGTAAGGGTATGCAAGGTTTCACCAAAAGAAAAATCTTCTGGAGGGAAAGCAGAGGGAATGGAATCCTCTGCATCAGAATCCTCATAAGTAGATAAGGGTAAATCCTGGTAGTCAGAAGAAACAAAGACATCAGATTCCTGATCAGAAGAATCAGAAAGAAAATCAGTTCTAGGTCTCTTACAGGGCGAAGGCTGGCTTCCCACAATTAAGGTAATAAGGTCTTCAGCCATTCTAAGCATTTGTTTTTGAAGCATATGGGCTTGAGTATGCGGCTTGGTCATCAATTTTCTAGGCGTGGTCCGAGCTTTAGGCCTGAGGAATTTGGTATTTCTAGCTTGAAACGAAGTCATCGATTTAATATGAAAGTCGGTAGGCCTGAATACACCCTCAGAAGCTGGTGCCTGCACAGCGGTTCCGGACCCATCCAAGGTAGAGACATCCGCAAGTTCCATACTAGAAGCATCTCGTGGCATACTGGACTCTGAATTGGTCTCAGTAGAAGCCTGCAAATCTGTAGTAGCGGGTATGAGTGGCTCCGAAAGCACCTCACTGAGTACCGGTGGACTGGCGACTAGCTTGACGGAAGCATCGTCGGCAGTTCTGGACCTATGCGGTCCGTCTTTGTCTTTATCCTTACGCTTTTTTGGAAGATTGGTAGTCGGATGGCTTAACAAAGCCATTTCGGAGTACGGAGATAGAGAACGAAAGTATTTAGCTACAAAAATAGCCTGACAACGAATAGTTCGGAAGTTGAACAAGGCACAAAACAGACAGCGAGGTACGTCATGGTCTGGGCCTAAACAGGTGACACAGTAAGAATGAAAATCTGTATGAGGTATTTGCTTTCCACAAGTAAGACAATTGTTAATTTTTTTCTGACATCGCTTAGAACAAGAAAAAAGGACCCCCAACTGTTTACTTACCTTTTTGAAGACTTCTGGTCTAAAATTCAAAAATGAAAAATTCAGGAGTCAGCCGACCGGCACTTGCAAACTGCTTCTGCTTCGGGCACTGCACGGCAAGAAAGACTGAGTTAATGGCGTCGGCTGCATGTTTTATACCCCTGACGTCATGTAAGAGGCGACCGCATCCGACGCAGAAATCTGAAGTCTCTGGTATTCAGGCCGGCTGAGGGCTACCTGCAGGCAGATAACCCAAATGTGATGACTGCAACAGTGAAACACGAAGAACATCATAAGAAAGTACCTCTTTTACTGTGGGTCTTGATGCAAAGAAAGCATTTGACAGAGTAGACTGGGACTTCATGAGAATGGCAATAGAAGCATTTGCTTTCCCTGACACAATTATAAGGTCGATTAGGAGACTATATGAGGGATCAGAGGTGCGAATTAAAGTGGGTGGGGTCCTCTCCAATAACTTCTGCTGCAGTACAGGAACTAGACAGGGTTGTCCGCTTTCCCCTTTGTTGTTTGCATTATACTTAGAACCACTGGCAAAGAAAATAAGGGACTCAGAAATTCAAGTATATAATTGGTATGGTAGTCAGGAAAAGCTGGATTTTATCTGCAGATGATGATATTTTATACATGACAGAACCAGAAAGGGACATTACAGTGTTGTGGAACATTTTAAGACCATTTCAAATCTTGTAACACTCGAAACAGAACCACGACCAACCTGGAAACGAACTTGTACAGCTATTTGACTGGCAGGGAACTGAACTACTTAATCTAATGATTAAACATTACTCTATCTTGGTTAATGAATTGACTGATACCATTTTGGTCTTGGACAAAATGGTAACTAGCGACCTTGAGTTTAACAGGTATAAATACGATTATTCTAGGTCAATGACAAGCATTGATAAACATTTGTGTAAACTGCAGGCAAATAAGAACAGGAAACTTGAAAGAGATATCAAAGCCTATAAAGAAGGCACAGCATATCCTGCGCCTTCTTCAGCACAGTCTTGGCAACGTACCACCTTTAGATATACTAGCCACAATGCTTGTCCTATGACTGAACGTAATAATTGTACGCTTCCACATTCTGATGACATTATTGTTGACAATATTGAACTTGATGATAATTATTTAGATGATGATACAGATTTTCCGACTTTAAGAAGAAGTGAAAGACTTCAGAATAATTCTAGAACCAACTATAACACTAATCCAAGACCTACTAATACTAAAACTGTCACTTCTTCTAACAGTGGCCCACATCAGGATTACAATGGAGCTAGACCTAAACAAAGCTCTACCCATAATTTTAATACTATGTCAAAAAAATTTTAATTGAGGAGGAAATCGGATTTAATGAATTTTTGATTCAGACCGAGCCCCCCTCCACTGACACACAAGAATCTTTTGTTGATAGTATTTATAATGATGATGAAAGTATTGTCTTGGGAAATTTTGAGAACTCTATGTTCCCACAAGCCTATAATCTTGTACAACCAGAGTAAAGATTTCAAGGTTTATAATTTTTCCTCTTGCCCACTATCACTAGACTTGGTTGAATTACTATCCAAGGGACAAACATATGTCCCTTACACGAAGTTCGACCTTACGTCTACTATTCTTGATCTTAAACTATCTTAAACTTTATACCAGAAAGTTAAACTTCCAATATTTGTTTGGTGATATCACCAGTTCAGGACCACCTTTAGGCTTTCACATACCTAGTACATTCAATCCACCCCTGCACCCTGCTATACAAATGTTTGAAACTGTCTGTGAATTGGACTTTAGATCTCTAGCTAGAGAGAGAAATCAGGGTATAGTTAAATTCTGAAGAAGTCGACCTAATTAAATTTGTCCATTCACAGAAGATCCGACTATGTAAGCCAGACAAAGGTGGTGGTATCGTAGTATTTGACATCGATGACTGTAATTCTAGGATGAGAGCTTTGTTAGATAATGAATCTTATTTACAGAGTTCTAGATCTGAGGTGAACAAAGCCTATAATTTAGTGAAAACATGCATTAATGATTTATTTATTGAAGGGCGTATTGATCAGAATTTTCTGAATTATTTGACCACTTCTTTTCCCATCTACCAGAGTTTCTTCGGGATTCCTAAAATCCATAAAGACTTATTTAATCCCCCTATGAGACCACTGGTAGATGGAAGGGGATCACCGTTATATGTTTGTGCTAAAGTTATTGACTCTTTCTTACAAAAGATAGTGGCAGGTGAGAAACAAATCTGTAAAGACTCTTGGTCTTTTTTGAAACAGATTAATACTTTTGAATTTGACGTCAACTATAATTTTCCAACTATCGACGTCAAAGATTTGTACACCTGTATTCCACACACTATAGCTATTGAATGGGTAACACTTATGATGCACAAGCACAATGCTTTAAAATCAGATAAACTTTTAGAACTAGTCCTTTCATATAATTTTTTTATATTTGATGCATCATTTTTTGTTCAGAAAATAGGTATCGCTATGGGTTCCCCTTGTGGGGCAAGTGTGGCAAATTTAGTGATGGCTTTTTGGGAATCTGATTTTGTTTTCAAATCAAAGTTGTACTTGGATACAGTAGTTTTTTACACTAGATATCTTGACGATATCTCCATCTTAATGAAGGGTAATGACGACACAGCCTCACTCTTGGTCGACTCTTTCAACACTTCTACCGAGTTTTTGAAATTTACTTACACTTTTGACAGCCATTCAATTTCATACTTGGATATATTTTTATCAAAAAATGTTGAAATGAATAGTTATTTGGCTAGAATTCATCATAAAGTTACGTACTCGAACACATTTCTCCACTTCTCAAGTTGTCATCCTTTTTATCAAAAGAAGGCGGTCATAAAAGAGCAATTAGTAAGAGCGGCCCGGATAGTTACTCTCAATTCCGAATTTGAGGAAGAATGTTTATTTTTAAAAGAGGCATTCATTAAAAGAGAGTACCCGTTGGAGCTCTTAGAAGAAACGATAGCCGAGGTGAAATCAAAGAGAGAAAATAACATTTTTGAACCTTTATTGGCTATTAAAGTCCCTAGTACAGACAACTCGACCAATATCAACTTGAGCGGTGATGAGACTAATGTTTTACAACACACAAATAATAATATCAACCTTAATAGATTTAATCATTTTTCTACAACTTATGTTAAAGCAAGTTTTTCATGTATTAATATCTTAAAAAAGAACTGGAATTTGTTTAGAAATAACTTGAACTTATTGGAAAAAATTGGGTATACACCTAATGTTATTTTCAAACGCGGCCATAATTTAAAAGACATTCTAAAATTTCAGGCTGATTCGTTGAAGAAGTCGACTGGGATGTCCAAGTGTGAGGCATGTAATATGTGTAAGTACATCTACGTCAACAATTTCTTCACGGTAGATGAAGTTAAATTTAAACTACGTAACAGATACAACTGCAATTCTAGAGACATCGTTTATTTAGCGAAGTGTATTTGTTGTCCTGCCTTCTATGTGGGAAAAACTGAGCGGAGGCTCAGAGATAGAATTTATGAACATATGTATGCTATCTCCCACAAGAAGGCTGACAGTGCACTAGCGAAACACATCAATCTTTATACTGATCACTCATTTAAATTTATGGTTATTGACAACATAGAACGTAACTCTAGGGGTGGTCCACACTCTTTAAAATTATTGGAATTAGAACTGAAATGGCAAGTTAAACTAGACGCAGGTAGGTTCCCTGGGCTCAATGATGCTGTTACAATTGGTGTCCTTTTGAAACTTAAAAGTTTGGCGAGATAGGTTTTTAACATATTTTGTATATATTCTTTTTCATACACATTTAATGTTATGTGAAGATTTACATTATATCTATGCTATATATATTGTGACTATCTAGCACTTTTAATTATAGCTAACTTAGTCCACTGAATAATTTTTAGCTATGTAGAAGTGGGTGTTTGAGTTTAACTGAGAAATCTATTCATGTGCACTTTAAATGTTAAATATTTTAAAATTTGCATTTAATTGTTTAATGAGGCATTAATTGTTGAATTTTTTGCGCCTTTTTTACTATAAAAAGTATGTGGAAACCATTGTGTAATTGTTCTGAAGAAGGCTAACTATTGTAAGCCGAAAAGCGCTTAAACTCTGTCAATAAAAGGTTAGTTTCCAGGTTGGTCGTGGTTCTGTTTCGAGTGTTACAAGTTTGTTTTTGTGGAGTTTATTTTTTCTAACCATTTCAAATCTTATAAGGATACAAAATTAATGAAGCTAAAATAAAGCCAATAGCGGTAAATTATATACCCACACATGAAATGGCCCAACAACATCCATATTTATAGGGTCATGATAAAATGAAGTATTTAGGAGTATGGATTAAAAATGACTCTGTGGTGGCAGCTAAGGATACGGAAACAGAAAATAATACAAAAATTGAGGAACTGGAAGTTTTGTTTTATTGATATGGATACAAAGATACAAGCCATTAAAATGCTTTTAGTCCCTTTAGTCTTATACACAGGTCAGTTGTGGATAGCAATTAAAAAAAGAGTTGAAAGATTTTACTTGGGAAAGGAAGACAGCAAGAGTCAAGTGGGATAAGATGATTCTACCAACAGGACAGGGTGGACTAGGGTTACCTAATTTGAGTGGGGTATTTTAGACCAACACAGTTAAGGCTCTTATACATAGCACAAGCAGAAAACTATAATTCAAAGTGGAAAGGAATGATGCTGACACAAGGAGGAAGCACAAGAAACAAGAGACTGGGATTGTGGATGCAGACTCTTAAGAAGAACAACCAAAATCATACAGAGTATTATATTCATAAAATAGCAGGGAGTATTCTAAGGACCAAACCAGCAAGAGAATGGAGAAAAGAGATGTTGCCGATAGGGATGACTGTAGTCAGTGATACAAATAATAGGCAAGAGGGGGCTAGAATTTATTGGAGAAAATGGGGTAATTGGCTAGGCTTAATTGGCTGTGAACATATCAAAACTGGCAAAGGAACCAAGGTATTGGGAGCAAATAACTACAAAAGGAAAGTTAACAGAATTGGAAGAGGCCAAGAATTTATTTGGATTGCAAGTTAGAGATTGCCTTCTCTATCAAGGATTGATATCAGAGTATAGGCAAAGAGAAAGAAATAAGGGGCTCCTAAATGAAAGACCAGTATTGGCAGAGTTTTTAATAGAATCTAGAACAGAAGCTGCTGTTAAAGGAATAATTAGTAAAGCATATAAAATATTGCAGGATAATTATAAAAATCAATTAGAAGAGCTTAGAAAGGATTGGGAAGAGAGACTGGATAAGCAATCCACAAAGAGACAATGGGGGATATGTGTACATTTCCTAAATATGCAACAAAGTCTAGAAGATTTAGGATCTTGGTCTTAAGTGTTTGCATGGGTATTTTTATACCCCAAGTACACTCCAAAAGAATGTTTCCTCAGGTGGACAGCAAATGCTGGAGGTGTGACAGTCAAGAAAGAGGTAGCTGGGAACATAGTTTCTGGGAGTGTGGTGACCTGGCAGACTTTAGGGATTCCCTGCAGACCGCTCTGTTGGAGATGCTGGGTGAGCAGACTGGACTGAATGGGGAGATGATTTTTTTGAGTTATGCTACAGAATTGGAATTGGCTAGACATAGTAAAGCCTTGATGTCTAATTATGGTGACTGCCAAAAAACAATTAGTAGAAAATGGAAAGCAAAGTCTAGACCAACCTTACTAGAAGTAGTGAATACTGCAACAGAGATAAAAACAACTGGAAATGGGATCTTTAGGAAAGGGAAGAAGCAAACTACATAGAAAAAAATGGAAATTGTGGGAACAATACATGCACAGCAGGAACGAGGTTTAAGAGGCAGGATTTGAATGAGCCATATAATGCTTAACTGACAATGATGGATGGTTTATAAGTGATGTATAATGTTTGCAAATACAGTTGTTTCAATGGTGTCTGTCATGTAAACTGTTTGCAACTAAAGTGGTATCATTTTGTATGTTTTTCATTTACATAAATCTAAGATTGCCTTTGTCATGTGAAAAATTAATAAATATGTTTGGAGAAAAAACAAAACCTTCCCCTTGCTCCCCCCTGCTCTTAAGTACATCGGGAAAGAAGGGCAGTTGTTCCTGAGGAGGTTGAGGAATGCCCAAAAAAGGAGGAAGGGATTTCTATACTAAGCAATATGAATGATGGGCAGAACCCAAGAATCCCGAGAGATCCTTAACCAACTCTGAGGACACAGGAAAGATTATGATATAAAGGAACCTGAAGGAAGAAGGTAGTCAGACAGAACCTGGCTTGTCTGGAAAAGGAGGCTTCAGAGTAGTAGGAGTCTGAGTAGGAACCCTTCTTAACTTTGGGAGGAAGGCGAGACTGTCTACATACAAAGGCAGGTTTGAAAAGATAATTCTGAAATTTGGGAACAGGGGAAACAAAAACATATTCCAATTCCTGCAAGGCCTTACTCTTCTCCTGCAGGGACTTAAAGCTGAGCAGCAGCAAAACCAGAGATTTGTATTGACAAGAGAAGCATCCATCAATTTAGCCTCAATATCATCAGGTAAAGGTTTGAGGCGAAGCAAAAACAGTCTTCACACAGAGCCAAAGGCAGCAGCTCTAGAAGGCACCATAACTACATTTAGAAGAGGATCACAACAAAGAGAGCCGAAGCCTTCCCCTCGGAGTCTGGAAGGTCAGAAGTAGCCTGAAAAGCCTGAGAGAAGCTATACACCATAACTGGTTGTATGACTCTGGTACTTAATAGACTGAAAGGCCAATGCAGCAGCAGTGTACACCTTTCTACCTATCCTTTCCATGGCTCTGTCCTTGTCAGAAGGAAGTAATTTAGTGGAAGGCAACAGTTTCGAAGGTTTGACTGAAGAAAAAGAAACAGAGGAATCAACAGAAGAACACTTGTAAATAATCTTACAATCATCAGGTACCTTATTAAACCTATCAGTTTTTCAGGAGCTGGGGGCTGAGAAACTGAGTGTCCAACAAGGTAGCAAGGACAGGAGGAACAGCAGAAGGCTTAGAAGACTCCATCCAGAAGACTTCGTAATATCTCCTCTGGACACCAGAAACCCAAGTACAGTCTCATTTAAAAAAATTCCATCATCTGAGATATAGTATCCCCCAAAGGAAAGCTCTTCAAAGGGAGAATCTGGACTAATTGAGTCCTCCTCCTCCTCAGAATCATATTCTAGTGGAGAAGGAATCAGAGGAATAAGCTAAAGACTCTTCTTCAGAGTACACATCCTCATCAGAAGAGTCCTTCTCTCTAGGCCTCTTATGAGGAGTAGAAGACTGGGGGGGGGGTGGACAGGAACAGCAACTCCCTGGAAGGGAGGGGGGGCTTCAAGGCCATCAGTGCATTAAACAACCCCTGGGTGAAATCCTGCTACTCACACGGAGGATCCTTAGGAGCAGGAGAATTTTTTTTCTTGCTTCTTTTTCAAAGGGACATCAGCTTTAAAGATCTTAGGAGGTTCAGACCCTTGTCAACATTCAATCAAAATAATAGGAATCTCTTCCTTAAACCAGAAACTGCGGAACACCCTTTTGTCCCCTTGGATATGAGCAGCTGCAGTTCCCCCTCAACATCCATAACAGATGTCTGCACAGCCTCCGAGGCGTCAGGGCCATTAAAGCATTAAACAGGCCCCGAGTAAACTCCTGCCATTCTCTTTGAGGATCCTTAGGGCATACAGAACTATACCTAGTAGGACTATCAGCTCTAACAAATACTGGAGGTTCTGACCCTTGAGATTCAATAAGAGAACCTGGAATCTCTACCCTAATCAGAATCTGCAGAATCCTTCTAGGGTCCTCTGAGATGATCAACCGTGGTTCCCCCCTTGACATCTAGAGCAGATGAGTGCAAAGCCTCAGACGTGCGAAAGGAAGGATCCATGCTGGGCTCCGACAAGGTTGCGGCAGAGATCTATGCTGGGCTCCAACAGGGTTGCGGAAGAGGAGCCCAATGTAGACAGATGGCTTACAGAACTTAAACCCAGTTTTAGAGAGCTGGGCAGCCAAAGGCCTTCCTGCATAACTCATTCACTCTAATGGAGCTCAGGAAGTTTGCACTAACGTCCAATGGGCGGAGCCCAAACCTTTTGACAGACTAAAATTATGTCCTCACATTAATGTTCATTTGTCTGGAACCATAGGGGTTATGAAAAGTATAAATGGCAAACCCTTCTGCACAAACTATTTTATAGTGGTAGTATTCTGTAGATTCTATGGGCGGCCACGGTGGTGCAGCGGTTAGCGTTGCCACCTCACAGCAAGAGGTTCTCTGGTTCGATTCTCGGCTGGGGTGCCTTCTGTGCGAAGTCTGCATGTCCTCCCTATGGTCGCGTGGGTTTCCTCCGGGTGCTCCAGTTTCCTCCCACATCCCAAAGACAAGCTGTAGGTGGATTGGACACTCTAAATTGGCCCTAGGTGTGCATGTATGTGCCTTCTGTGGAAGGCTGGGTGCCAGGCTGGCAACTCGACACTGTAAAACTCCACTGCCAATCATGAGCGGACAGGTGATCCACTGTGGCGACCCCTAATCAGGAAAAAGCCGAAAGAATAAGTATTCTGTAGGTTCTAGGTCTTAAACCGAATTTTATAAGTCACAGTAAAGGCAGTAACTATTACATTTGTAATATTTTGAAAACAACTTACAATACTTCAGCAACCACTCAAGTTAAATACATGCTGTCAGCAGCATTTTATTCATCTAGATGAGAGCTTTCATATGAGGCTAAGGAGCTCTGTCTGTGTTACTTTGTTGTTGAAATATTTAGAAAAATATGAAAATTATATCTATATAAATTAATATCAAAAAAGTTGTCTTACCATAATGTTCTGTGTTGTTGATCTTTATCTATTCTTGACTCTTGGGTTATGGTTCCGATCCTCGGAACGGATCCAGCCTTTATACAGCTTGCGCCAGCCAAAAAACTCTCAAGCTAAGTCTACCCACAATGCCCCTCTCTACATTACCTCAGATCAAGTTAATATCGATCTACCTGTACTAGACAAAGGTCAAATATTTATGCAGCTGAGCTTCACACTATGTAAACTTTAAGATGAAATATTTTAAAACCTTGTACACAGCATGGTTTTGGAATTATTTATGGAGATATGAACAAGCAATATTTGACAACTAAAGGCATCAATAGGAGTTAACTGCAGATGCACCTGGAGATGACACTTAGATGTAATGAGTTAATGGGACCTCAGGGTTAGAAGATTCCACCATGCTACCTTGAGCTAACAGTTTAAGCCTCTGGTTCTCAAGACAGATGGCCAGGGAAGAAACTGACTTCTAAGAGTCTTAAGTACAAAGCTTTGCAAATGCTACAGAATGTATGGTTGTGGGAAGCACCTAGACAAAAAAAAAAAAAAAGACGCTGTTCGTGACGATCCTTAGGGGATCTGCCTCCCACACTAACATTTTCCCTTCTTGTATGGCATGAATTCTAGGTAACAAAAAGGACCTAAGAAAGAGGAAAAAGGCCCCCAACAAGGCACTTGTCTGATGGCTAGGTATTCAGCACAGCAAAAGGGCTTTCAGACTGATAAGCAATAAGGGCATTCGGAACTGCATCTGTATGTCACCTTTATGCCCTACTTTCTCTACAGGGAGCATACATGTGACGGACAGCACATGCAAGACCTAAATGCTTTGGTATAGTGACCCAAAATTGGGCTACCTTTGGCAGGAGATCCCTACTGTGAAGAGCACTACAACAGTGATAAAGACGGACATCGGTGTTTAACCTTTGTTTTTTTTTTCACAACAACTTTGGATGAAGGCAGACTCTGATACGCACATCTGTGTAGAGGTCTCTTTTCTCAGATTTCCCACACATCACCAGGACAGTCCACCTGACCCAGAGAAGATGGTTCTCCCATGCCCAGATAAGACACTGCAACGGCAAACAAAGAATCGGCTGACCCTTTGTTTGTGGTGGCTAAAACAACTACACCAGAGGAAACCAGAGGGGCAAGTGAGAGGTCTGAGGGTTGACAAATGGCCACTACAGATTTGCCCACTATTGGTCAAGGTATTAATGGAACCTGTCTTTGCCAAGTTGTTTATTTGGTCTTCTGCTGTACCTAGAAATAGCAGCAGTGGGGCACAGGTGGCATACACAGCTGAAGCGAATCAGCGTTCACAAGCACCATACTTGCACTCAAGGTACATAATCCATGTCACAGTAAAGCAAAAGCAGCACACTAAAATCCTGTCATAAACCCCTTAAAAAGACGGACAGAAAAAAGGCAGTTATGCTGACAAAGTATACACAAGCACTGACAAACCCAATAATCTTTGCTTATTTAAAACGCTGACACTAAACTTTGTAAATAAATAATTGAAACTTTACACAAGCTGTACATTTTCACAAAACACTAACCCCCACATTAATTACTGGTAAAAATGTAGATCCCTGAAAGGAAACTTCCAATATGCAAAATAATGTGTTTCTTAAAGGGGAAATGCCACTAAAAGCCCTACATTAAAAAGTACTTTTTTTTCATTAAAAGGGCAATAAACTGTGTGAAATTGTTTCCCACTGGGGACTTGCCTGCCAGAAATGAAGATAAAATCTGTCTGCAGCTTCTCTGAAGTCAATAAGCTGCTTGTTCACATGACGGCAAGAAAGTTGATCTCTCTTAAGACCAATCAGAAGTCACAATGAAGTTGTGGGAGGGAGCCAGAACTTCTGGAAGCTGTCTGGTTGCTGTGACCTGGGCAAGACACAACTCATGTAGCCTAAAGACTGCTGCAGCAATGAGAATGATGAAAATTCTATATAAAGATGACCAATACTTCCAGGAGTCAACCCTTACAAAATGGGGTAGAATAATACCAAGGCCACTACTAGAATGAGTCTTGACCTAGCTTAGAATGGTCTTGTTGCGGTGAGTATAAAACAAAGTAGGAGTACTACCCATAACTCTAGATCGAAGTTGTCTTGTTTTTGTCTGGTTCAACTTTTGGGTTATCAGATCTGAACAGATCAGACATTGGCATCTTTCGGAATCTGAGGATGCAGGGCTCTGACTGCTCTCCTACCCACAATTCCCTTTGTTTCCCCTAAAGTACCACAGATTGAGCTTTCCTGCTCAAAAAGTATATGCAATAACCAACATAATAGACTAAGCGGATAAAGATACGTGGCAGCAAACTTTGTATTACTTACTCCTGTGCGTAAAAAAAAAAAAATTCTGAAGACATGCATACACTAAAGCAAGCTATTAGATATACAAGCCAGTTAATATTTACCTATTAATCCAGAAAAATATAAGAGAAGAAACTTGATGTGTGTGTGTGTATATATATATGTGTGTATATCTATATATATATATATATATATATATATATATATATATATATATATATATATACATATACACACACACACGTTTTAACTAATGCCTCTGTAATTTATCTTTGCCATTTATGTTCTATTTTTTTTGCTATTTTTCAACGCTTTTTTTTTTTGTCTATGTAAACGAATTGTCTTTGGAGCTCATCTCCTCGGGTCTCCACTGAAAATGGGCAAGCTGGCCCAGTCGGACACTACCCGGTTAACAAATGTAAGCAAATTAATTAAAATTGGGAGCAATCAGATTCCCCACATGAAGCAAACGTCTTACAAGTCGGTCTAAAACAGACAAATGACTGGTGGCAAAAGTCACAGATTAAAACTCAATGCCAAGAAATGCATTAGTGTGCCTTTTCAGAAAACTGCCACCCAGGTTAAATTTTTTCATTGATAAAGAGCTGAGCTTGTATTCAGAGATCTGGCAACATATGTAGACAATAATCTGGCCTTTGACCAATATGTGGCCAAGACAGTAAGAAAAAAATTCTATGTTGTCCAACTTATTAAAGGCATGGCATCCAGGCCCAAGGAAGTCATAGCTCCACTTTATTCAGCTATTAGTAGACTCACTGAGTATAATGCCCACTTCGGCACATAACTGACCAGAGATATGCAACAGTTGGAACACCCACAAAGATTCCTTGTTATGAGAATTCAGGGTATAAACACATTTTCCTATACAGCCCCGCCTTAAAGTCAAATCCCTACACTTGGTCTCCTATAGTTTACTAACGTGATCTACACTCCTGGCATACTACGCATCCTTGGATTCAGCTCTGATGGACCTTTTGCACATCCATAAAACTAACAGCATCAGAACCACTAGATCCAAGGATTTACATTTTGCTTGTGATATAAATAAGATATGTTGGTGAGACAAACAGGTCTTGAAGGGTCTATATAAGATAGTCGAACGCTTAAGTGTTCAAATCACTAAAGAACGAACTTTAGTGATCGAATGCTTAAATGTTCGAATATCTAAAAAATAATATTAAAAAAAAGTAAAGGGTTTAAGCAGGGGGGCAAGCCCCCCTGCAGCACCCCCCACCCCACGTTACTTAAATATACCAACTCCAAGATCGCACTTCAGTGTGCTACAGTGCAGAAATGGAAAATTTCCCATTTCCTACACTGTAGCACATCTTCCAAAAAGACTTTTTGGAAGGATTAAGGGTTTGCCATGATGTAAGGGGAGAGGAGAGTCCTGTACAAAGTCATTCAGACTTATTACACTACCCCCTGTTCCAATGGGTCTTTCCTTCTTCTTGAAGACCTTTATGTCATTGCTTTCTAAAATGGCAGACAGCAAGCTGTTTGATTTGCTGTAGGGGAAGCATTAACCTCCTTGGTAAACTTGGAGAAGATAGGGTGAAAAAAGTACAGTTTTGTACCTACCATAAATGTACGAGTGTATACACTGCTGCAGTCATTACACTTTGGTTATCCTGCCATCAGACGGTTCCCCAGTCGGCCTGAGTTCCAAAGTCTTGGTCCGGCGTCGGTTGCTGTCGCCTCCTCCCTGACATCAGTGCGACAGGGGTATACAAGATGCAGCCGATGCCATTTTCTTCAGTTTTTCCAAGGCCCTGCAGCACTGCAGTGGCGAAGCCAGCTCTGGATTTAGAGTATAGAGGCAGATGGTAATGCTTGGTGAAGGTATGTACAGAACTCCCAAGTTGCTGCTTCCAAAATATCCTTGGTAGGTACTCCCCTGAGGTAGGCAGTTGAAGTGGCTGTTGCCCTGGTGGAATGAGATCTAATGCTGCTAGGTACAGGTTTTCCATGGTATGTGTAACAGAAATGTATACAATGTCCTATCCATTTTGAAATAGTTGGTTTTGAAATGGCTTTTCCCTGTGCTCCTGCAGCATATGCTACCAATAATTGCTCAGATTTTCTGAAAGCTTTGATTTTGTCCAAGTAGAAGCGTAACTGCCTGTGAATGTCCAAAGAGTGCAGTAGTCTCTCCCCTTTATTCTGTGGTTTAGGATAAAAAGTTGGCAGGTGAATAGTTTGGTTTAGAGCCACACTGGATACCACCTTTGGCATAAATGTAGGGTTAATTCTTAAAGACACCCTGTCCTGGTGGAAAATGAGGAAAGGTTCCACTGCCATTAGTGCCTGTAATTCTGAAACTCTTCGTGCTGATGTTATTGCCAGGAGCAGAGCAGTTTTCCGAGAGATATATTTTAATTCTGCTGCGTTAGCTGGCTCAAAAGGAGGTAAAGTTAGTTTTTCCAAAACAAAGCTGAGGTCCCAAGTTGGAGTAGGTGCTCTACGGGGCGGTCTTATGTCTTTAGCGCCTCTGAGGTACTGTTTTAACAGAGGATTAGAGAAAATTGGTGGATCCGTGTTGTAATGAGCAGAGATGGCACAGGCGTGGATCTTGATGGATGAGAAGGAGAGGCCTTTATCCAGCATCTCAGTTAAGTATTGTAGTATCTGAGGAATGTTTGGGACAAGAGGGTCAAGGCTGTGAGCTTGGTTCCAGGCACAGAATCTCTTCCATTTATCCGAATAGGCTTTCCTGGTACTAGGCCTTCTGGCCTCCAGAATGATATCCAGAACAGCTTTGGAGAGAGGCACTGCTTGCTTGACTAAGGAATCTTCCATGCAGCTAGGTTTAAGGTCTTTAGCTGGCTGTGTAGTATTTGATTGTTGTGCTGAGTCAGCAGATGTGGGATTTGAGGCAAAATCCAGGTTGGTTCTTGTGCTAGGCTCCTTAAAATTGGGTACCAGTGCTGGCGTTGCCAGTCCGGTGCAATCAGGATCTTCTTTGGCTCTTCTTGCCTGGCTTTTATGAGTACCTTTGGCAGGAGAGGTAGTGGTGGGAAAGCGTATACTTGTAGGTTCTCCCAGATGAATGAGAGGGCATCCACTTTCCATGCTTGTGGATGGTAACTCCTTGTGCAGAATTTTTGTAGCTGGCAGTTTATTGGGGATGCAAACAGATCTATGTCCGGGCTCCACCATTTCTGTGTTATCATTCTGAATATTTGTGGATTCAATTCCCATTCGTGGGGATCCATGATGTTTCTGCTTAAGTAGTCTGCCAGTGCGTTTTTCTCTCCTGGTAGGAATTGTGCTTGCAGATGAACTTGAAGGTTTGTAACGGTGTTCCACAAGGTCATGGCTTGTCTGCATAGGGGGTAGGAGTGAGTGCCCCCTTGCTTGTTTATGTACCACATAACTGTGGTGTTGTCTGTCTTTAGCAGTAGTTGTCCTGGATGCAGCAGGTCCTTGAAAGCTATAAGGGCATTTTGTACAGCTAGCATCTCTTTTTGACTGATGTGAAGATGCCTTTGTTCTGCGGGCCACGTGCCCTGAATACATTTGACTGCCATGTGTGCTCTCCAGGCGTAATCTGATGCATCTGTTGTCAGTGTTTGCCTGGCTGTGGGTTGTGTAAAAGGCTGTCCCTTGTTGAGGTGACAAGCTTGAACCTACCATTGAAACTCCTGTTAAAGGCAAGGGATTAGTGGTATAACTGTTTCCAAATTTTGACAGTGTTGAGACCATACATTCTTTAGGTACCATTGTAGTTTCCTCATATGTAGTTTGGCATATGGAATTAGTAGTTTGCAGGATGCCATGTAACTCAAGGCCTGCAGAAATTTTCTTGCAGGGAGTTGGGTCTTTGTTGCCATCAATTGAAAGTATTGAGTCAGTTGTCCTTGCTTGTCTGGCATGAGATAAGCCATCTGGGCCGTTGTGTTCAAGCTGGCATCCAGGAATATAATCTCTTGTGAGGGCACTAGTTTTGATTTCTTTTCGTTTACTGTGTACCCCAGGCAACTTAACTTTTTTACAAACGCCAGATGCTTTAGAAGAATGTCCTTGCTCTCTGCTTGAATCAGGCAGTCCAGGTACGGATAAATTTGAATTCCTTTCTGTCTGCAAAATGCAATTACTGGTGCCAGGCACTTTGTGAAGAACCTGGGCACAGTAGATAAGCCAAAGGGCAGTGCAGAGAATTGGTAGTGTATTGAACCAGCTATGAATCTGAGGTATTTTCTGCAGTTTTGTCTGATACGAACATGCAGGTATGCCTCCTTGAGGTCCCAAGTCACGAGCCAAGCTTTCTTGCCCAGCATGGGAAGAAGCTGCTGTAATGTCAACATTTTGAATTTCGGAACATCCAGGTAAGTGTTCAGAGATGAAAGATCCAGAATGGGCCTCCAGGCTTTGTCCTTTCTGGGTACCAGAAAGAGTCTTGAGTAAAATCCTTGTCCTTGCTCCTGTGATGGTACCTTTTGAATAGCTCTCATATCCATGAGTGCTGTAATTTGTTTTTGAGCCTCTGCCCATTGATTTGGTGGCAGATTTGGCATTCCTTTTAACTTTGGCAGTGTGTGAAAGTGGAACCTGTAACCTTGAAATACAATGTTGAGAACCCATTTGTCTTTGGTGATCATTTGCCAATTGTGGTAGAAGAGTGCCAGTTTTCCTCCCAAGGGGGCTGCCAAGAGGGATTTGTTTGGCAGCTGTAGTGGGAAGTCATTGGAGCTGCTTTTTATATGGTTGGGGCCTGTCTTCCCCTTCTTTCTGGCCTGATGCAACCCATTGTCGAGGCCTATAAGGACCTTGCGTTTGACCACTACCTCTTGGACGTCTGTATCTTCCCCTTTGAGGTCTGTCTGTAATTGGAAAGGACCAATTCTTAGTTGGCCAGTTTCTGCTAAATCTACGAGGCTGAACCTGTAAGAAATCCTTCACCATTTGCATTGATTTTGCCTTATCCTCCATTTTCTTTAATACCTCTTCTGCCTCAACTCCAAATAAAACATCCTGCTGCAAAGGTGCATCCAATAATTTTGCTTTAACATGATCTGATAACGTATGTTCTTTTAACCAAGCATGTCTCCTAATGACAGAGCCTGTAACAGCAGCCCTGCAGGAGGCCTCTAGAGAATCAAAACCACATTGCAAAGTATGATTTCCCACTTGTTCAGCTGCATGCAATAAGTCCTGCATTTCTTTAAAATTAGGAAGATCTGATTCTGGAAGCATTTTCTGTTTTAACTGAGACAGTAAAAATTGCTGATATTTTAGCATGTGAAACTGGCAATTTAAGGCTCTCATTGCTAAAGTTGCAGAAGTATATACTTTCTTTCCCCATCTGTCTAATGCTCTGGAATCTGACAGAGGGAACTGGATTCTTGGCTGATGAGGCCTTAACTCCTTTGGGTCCCTGAGAAATAGTTTCAGGGTCAGCTACAGGGCTTTTATACAGTAATTTATGTGAGTCAGGGACTCTGTAGTATCTGTCAGGTTTAACAGGGGCTGGAGGTAAGGAATGAGGATTTAAGCTGGATTCAATATACACATCATCCACAATATCTAACACTGGCGGAATAGCAAGGGGTCTGTGTTGAGGTAATAAAAGGAAGTCTCTGAGCCTTTTCTTGGATTCTAAGTAATCCTGGCCTTCCCAGTGGAAATGCTCCCTCATGGTATGTAGGGTTTCCAAAAAGGAGTAGTCCTCAGGCGGTGAGGCTGATTGAATTGATTCCTCAGCATCAGAATCCTCATAAGGGGCTAAAGAGTATCCTAGGTCTGAGGATGAATCAGAAGAGATGGACACCTGGTCGGATGAGTCATAGTCTGCATCCTGTCTAGGCCTTTTATCAGGAGGGAGATGGGACCCCCTGATCAGAGTGATTAGGTCTTCGGCCATTTTGAGCATTTGTTCCTTAGGCATGGAGGCCTGCCCTGGAGAATGCTGTATTTATTTCTTAGACTTTAAAGGAGGCTTAGACTTAGCTGAGGGTTTAATGCTTAACTGAGTAGGTCTGAAGACACCCTCAAGCTGTGGGCTGCTCAGCTACTCTGGATCCCTCTGAAAGGTTAGTCTCGGTAGGCTGAATAACTTGTGTGTCCGAAGGCCCAGCCATCTCCACGTGGGAGTCAGAGGCGGCCTGTGGTTCTACAGAAGCGGTCGAAAACCGGAGAACCGGTGACTGGCCTAGAAGGGGCTTCGTCATCAGTTTTAGGCCTCTGATGCCTATCCTTGTCTTTGCGCTTTTTGTGTATTCCGGTCGAAGTTCCGACAGCATGGTATAATTGAAGTTTCTACCAAGATAATGTTGGGCAAAATCAAACCAACATTTAATAGTGCGCTTGTTAAACCTAGCACAAAACCGACAACCAGTGACGTCGTGGTCTGGGCCTAGGTATGGGATACAATAGGAATGGAAATCCTTATGAGGTATTTGCTTCCCACAAGAAATACAGTTATTAACTTTTACTGACATCGGTCTGAAGCAAGAAAAAGTTTCCCCAATGGGGTACTTAAGCTTTGTAGAAGACTTCAGTTCTGGATTCGGAATGAAAATCTCAGGAGATGGCCGACCGGCACTTGTGAACTGCTTTTGCGCGGCAAGAAAGACTGAAGAAAATGGCATCGGCTGCATCTTATATACCCTTGTTGCACTGACGTCAGGGAGGAGGCGACAGCAACCAACGCCGGACCAAGATTTTGGAACTCAGGCCGACTGGGGAACCGCCTGACGGCAGGATAACCCAAGTGTAATGACTGCAGCAGTGTAACACGATGAACATCAGAGATCTCTTGAATCAAATTACTTCTCTCATCACATTTTAAAGGACCTTTGCAGCAGATGGCCCAAAACAATGGTCTTATCCAAGGGAGAATTCAAAAGTTCATTGTTGACATCTTTTGGAACATTTTGAAAATGCAACCAAATGATCCTTCTAACAGTGGCAAGAGCCTGGGAAATGCCATCAACAGAAACAAACACATTTCAAACCATGACTAGCCCCCTGAAGCACAGAAGAATCAAATTACACACAACAAACATTTCCTCAGAAGAGGAAATAAATGCCATAATATTACATAATATTCCTTTTATTCTCAAAAGAGGCAAACAACATTTAACACCTAAGCTTGACAGCTGAGAATTTTAATAAGTGCTACTTGGGGGAGAATATACTTTTTCCTTTAAATCAAACAAAAGCTTTCCCCATCCTTGTCAGAAGAAAAGGAATTGAGACTAACGTGATGCTTATCAGCAGCTGGGTTCAGTAAAGCAATAGCTGCTGGCTGTGATCTGGGTTAAGCGTATAAAAACTCTAGTCTGAGAACCTTTATATAGTACCTCTCAATCTCTCAGGGCAAGAAATACATGAAAGTGTGATGGCCATTTCTGTGCATTTAAAGTGTTTTTGATTGTATCTGCTTTATTTTCTGAAAAAAACAAAACAAAAATCAAAACATATACTTGTTTTCCTGCCTTTCTAAGCTAATTTAGACCAGTTTTCAGGTTAGTGCTGAATTCAGGGCTGTGTTACAAGTTTCTGTCTTTGCCCACCATACTTTACTTGGATAGAAGGAAGTTTCTCTGTTCACTGTGAGACTGGGAACTTTGAGCAGCCTATCTGTCCCTGGAGGAGTGGTTTCAGCTCAGAAATTAGTAGTTTATAGCCATTTTGGGCTAATTTCTCTCTCTTTCATTTCCCTGCTATGAAACCCACATTTGCAGGGTTTAGCACGTTGGGCAGCGCCGGTTAGCTAGGGTATAACTATTCCTGGCTCCACAAAGTCTACTCTTCAATTTTTCCCTTGGAACTAGACAAACTTTCAACTTAAGCACTCAAATCATTCACTTCTCATCCCTGCATTTGCCCAAAACTCTAAATAAAAATCTGCAAAAGCAACAGAGACCTCCAAAGCAGACATCCAAGCAACCTCCACCCCCCACCCCCCAACACAAACCATGAAACACATACTTCACAAAACCAGTGTGCCACACAGTCACAGCCCTTAAGGCAAAATAACATATCCAACACACTAGTAATAGGCGACTCTATAGTCAGGCACATTGACGTCCCACTCACTAGGCTGAACAAGGAGAAGGTTACTGTTAAGTTGCCTGTCGGGTGCCAGGATCCGCCACATAACACAAGCACTCAGGTCACTCCAGAACAAGTACAAATATGACTCTTGTCATTGTCCATGTTGGTGTGGATGATCCGAGCCATACTTCCATGTCTCTTTTCATGTAGTCCAGGGAAGAGCTCTCTGATCATGTAGCCCAGGCTCGTATGACCCTGACGCCGAGTAGAATCCTGCCCTCACCAAGAATGATACCACGGTATAGAGAAAAAATTATCAATTTCAACAATTGGCTATTCAAAAGGGATCCACTGTCTGTCAGCCTGGGATGACATGCTTGACAAGCCACGCTGCTTTGCTAGAGACGGCTAGCACCTGTCACCCTTAGGCTTTCGAATTCTGGCCAAGGCTCTTGCCACCACCATAGTGCCTTTTTTAGGCAAGGCTCAAAAGACAAACCCACCGCCGTAAATAGCACAAGTAACAAAAACTGAGGGTAATGCTGCTCAATGCCAGAAGTCTAAACCTCAAAATGAACGCACTCGAGGCGCTCCTCAGTATGGCGAAAATAGATATATGTGCAGTAACAGAAACCTGGTTTAAAGCTCCAGAGAGCACCCCAACACTACCAGGCTACAACTCATACCATACATTTCGACCACAAAACCCGGACCGAAATACAAAAGGCGGGGGAGTATCCATATTCATCAAGTATACCCACACCTCCAGGTTAGTGGCACAGCACGATGCTTCAGAGATCATCCACGTGCAACTAACAACGGGCAAAACTGCTATTCAAATTATAGCTTGCTACACATCACCCACCATGTCCCAGGACCCCCACTCCGCATTCCTGGAAACACTGGGAAACATAAAGGTCCTACCAAACACCCTGATATTGGGTGATGTCAATTATCCAAACATTAACTGAGAGAACTATTCAGGTACGAACTCCCTGGCCAAACATTTCCTAGAATTTATAAACTCAAATGCCCTGGATCAACTGGTTAACACCCCCACCAGAGGTGACAACATATTGGACCTGGTCATCACTAACATGGGTGTTCCACACCGGATGTCAACCCCTAACTGGTTAGATCTGACCATAAACTAATCACTCTGGATATCCACATTCCGCCACCACCGTGAAAAACTTTTCAAAAGCAAACTTCACGTTACTTAAGACCGAAGTAGGAAGTTTCAAAGCCCCCATGCTAAAGGATAACGCTGCCCAAGTTGCAAAATCCTTTCCTAATGCACTCTACGGGCCCCTACAAGAATGCATAGATCATGCTATCCCAAACAAAACCAAGACTCACTCCTCCAAGAAAAGGAAACCAGTCTGGTGGACCCCTGCCATAAACAAGCTACACAATAGAAGGAAGAAATTACTACAGAAAAGAGTAAAATCCCACGAAGGGAAGACATCCCTGATCAGTATCAGCAAGAAACTACATTCCCTCATAAAATCATCCAAGGCTAGCTTCGAAAGAAAAATTGCCATGGACTCCAAAGATAACCAAAAGGCATTCTTTAGCTATGTCAAGAATCTAAGTGGCAATTCTCAGATCTGCTCGGAGTTGGTGCAGAATGGCACAAAATACACCGAGCCGACCGATATCACCAACATCCTGGCAGACATGTTTAGTGCAAACTTTACCCCCTCTCACCCCCAAAAGGGCCCATAACTATACCAGAATGTAGTGCCCCTGAAATCACAGACACTCAGGTTAAAACAGCCCTCTCCAAAGCCAAAAACACAGCATCAATGGGACCCGGCGGTGTCCCAGGCTGCGTCCTACACGAGCTCAAAGATGAACTAACCCCTCTCTTAAACACACTGTTTAAATCTCAGTCTCTCCACAGGCTATGTGCCCATAGAGTGGCGCACAGCAACGATTATTCTGCTCCACAAAGGTGGAGCCACAACAGACCCTGGGAACTATCGGCCTATAAGCCTGACTAGCTTGGTCTGCAAAGCTATGGAGCGCATCATCATGGATCTCATTAACAGAGACATTGGAAACCTCCAAACACTGGACCCAACCCAGTTCAGCTTTGTTAAGAGAAGATCATGCCTCCAAAACCTGGTGGACTTCTTTGAGATAGTTACCAAGGCTATAGATGAGGAAAAGGTGGTACACACAGCCTACCTAGACCTCGCAAAGGCCTTTGACACCATTTCCCACCCAGGTATTATAGACAAGCTCACCAGCCTGAACATAAACTCCTACGTCACGAGATGGGTTGCCAACTGGCTCACTGACAGAACCCACATGGTAAGAGATGCAGGAGCTAGGTCTGACTCTAAACCGGTTAGAAGTGGCATTCACCAAGGCTCAGTCCTAGGACCCCTCCTGTTCGGCATATACTTCTCAGAGGTACAGGCAAGGACAGGAGGACTATGGCTCACCAAGTTCGCAGACGACTGCAAACTAGGGGCTATAATTCACTCTCCAGCTGACACAGACATCCTCCAAAAGGGTCTCACTGAGACAAATACCTGGTCTCAAAACCATGGTCTCAAGCTAAATGCCAAAAAGTGCGTAGTCATCTCCTTTGGAAAAAACAAAGTACCCACAAACTACCACATAGGTGGTAGCCCCCTAAATACAGAAAATGTAATAAGGGATCTGCGGACCCAAGTAGATAGTAACCTCTCCTTTAATAATCACATTGCCAAATTGGTTAGAAAATCCTTCTATGTGGCCCACTTAATCACAAAAGGGTTTGCATCCAGATCAAAAAAGAGGTCATTGGGCCCCTCTGCGCATCACTCATCAGACCCATCATAGAGTACAATGCCCCATTTGGGATGTACCTTACAAGACACCTGCAACAACTGGAAAGACCACAGAAGTTCCTCAACAAGAGGATAACTGGCCTCAAGCAGATGCCCTATGCAACTCAACTGAAGAAACTCCAGCTGCACTCAGCTGCATACTGCCTACTCAGAGGTGATCTCTGCCTGACATACAAGGCCATGTCCAACCCAGAATTGATGGACATGTTCCACCTAAAGAAAACCATATCCCCTCGAGCCACACGCTCCAGGGATCTAAACCTCACCACAACAATAAACAGGACGTGCTGGAGGGATAGATTCCTGTCCCAGAGACTTCCCATGCTCTGGAACAAGATTCCAATCTACATTAGGCAGAGCTCCTCGCTAACCCTCTTCAAGAGAAACCTTGACGAGTGGATGGGAAACAAAAAGTTTACCCCAGGGAACACTTCAATGGCTCTGCTGGACAGAGGCACAGGGAACTAATCTAAGGGGGCGGCGAAAGCCAACACATTCTGGCTAGGCTTATAAATGCCTTTGGGCAGACAGCCTAGTACCTACTTATGAACCTATAAGTCTAAAATAATGGGGGACAAAGGTCCAAAAATAGGAGCAGACTATAAACATTGCTGCTCTTCTTCTTTCGGCTGCTCCCGTCAGGGGTCGCCAAAGCAGATCAACTATTTCCATTTCTTCCTATCCTCTGCATCTTGCTCTGTCACACCAACCACCTGCATGTCCTCTCTCACCACATCCATAAACCTTATCTTAGGCCTTCCTCTTTTCCTGTTACCTGGCAGCTTCATCCTTAGCATCTTTTTCCCAATATACTCTGCATCCCTCCTCAGTACATGTCCAAACCAACGTAATAGTGCCTCTCTGGCTTTGTCTCCAAACCTTCCAACCTGGGCTGACCCTCTAATATACTTATTCCTAATCCTGTCCCCCCTCGTCACACCCAGTGCAAATCTTAACATCTTCAACTCTGCCACGTCAAGCTCTGACTCCTGCCTTTTTGTCAATGCCACTGTCTCCAACCCATATAACATAGCTAGTCTCACTACCCTCTTGTAGACCTTCCCTTTCACTCTTACTGGTACTCGTCTGTCACAAATCACTCCTGACACTCTTCTCCACCCACTCCATCCTGCCTGTACTCTCTTCTTCACCTCTCTTCCACACTCACCATTACTCTGAACTGTTGATCCCAAGTACTTAAACTCATCCACCTTCACCACCTCTACTCCCTGCATCCTCACCATTCCTCCATCCTCTCTCATTCTCACACATATATTCTGTCTTAGTCCTGCTGACCTTCATTCCTCTTCTCTCTAGAGCATATCTCCACCTCTCCAGGGTCTCCACAACTTGTTCCCTACTCTCACTACAGATCACAATGCCATCTGCAAACATCATAGTCCACGGGGACTCCTGTCTGATCTCATCTGTCAACCTGTCAACCACCACTGCAAATAAGAAAGGGCTCAGAGCTGATCCTTGATGTAATCCCACCTCCACCTTAAACGCATCCGTCACTCCCACCGCAGACCTCACCACTGTCACACTACCCTCGTACATATCCTGTACCACTCTTACATACTTCTCGACACTCCTGACTTCCTCATACAATACCACAACTCCTCTTATAAATGTAGAAAGTTGCTAGAGTAACAGGTTGTGTGTTAGCAAGTATTTTTTTAGAAGGTCATAAAGCCTGTAACTCAAATGTGTCATTATTTAATGACTTCAATCCTCAGTGATTTGCCAGAAAACAACACATTTTATGAGGAACAGACCAAGAATATGAGGCAAACATCTGGGTAGTTGAGAGGCATGCTTTATATAATCTGTTTTCCTTGGGGCAGCAGGTTGGATATCAGGCAAGTTACAGAATGTGACAAAAACATCCTCCAGTACTGAAAAAACAGGAGGAATTATGGTTGATTCTGGAAATCCCAGTTGTTATAAAACATACTTTTTCAGGGACTATGTAGTATCATCTTATTCCCAATGAAACAACTGATTTGTTCTGGAAATTGTTTCAGAGAAATAATTCTTAATGGCTAAAGCCACACTCCAAGATTTGAATCAGAAAACCAAGGAGGCGAGACAGAATCTGCTCCTTCACACCCTTTTGTGGTTCAAAAAAACTCGACCCATTCAGAAATGAACGATCTTTATTTTTCTTACTAGACACAGCTATACTGGAAAAGTCAAAAGTCTGAACTAAACCCTCAGCTACGTCCAAAACATAAAACTTGTCCTAAGTGAACGAGACAGCAGAAGAAAGATGGCTACGTTTGTTTCTTTTTGACAAGAATTTCTATAGAGACTCACTTCTGCCAAGAAACCTTCCCTAGGGATAGGTATAATATTTGTGGTAGACAGGATGGCATTCCCTGCGTCTTCTACCAAGACCAGCAAGAATGGATCTCCCTTGCCTGCCAAGGGCACTCCAACAGCTACAAAGGGTGTAACATCCAGTCTGAGGAGGCAGTAGAGACTACACCAGAGGGAGTCAGAAACAAGACGAATGGTCTGAGGAACCAGTAATGGCCACAGAAGAGTTACCCATCTGCGGATGAGGTACTTTAGCAGCTTGCTGTGGTGGTAAAGGCTGCTTAGTAGTTTGCTTCTTTTTGTGGCTGGAAGAAGGAAGAACAAAGAAACTAGTAGTTTGTTTCAAGGCCAAGCTGAAAAAGATGCCTGCATAACACTTTGAAAGTCAGCCACCTTAAGAAACTACCTCACTGTTAACACACCCATGAGTAGAACAAGTAGTCAGGGGGTTGGGTAAGTATGCAGACAGTAACCTGGCTTTTGAACACTTGTCTAAGGTAGTAAGGAAATCTATGTTGCTCATCTTATAAGCAAGGGATAGCGCATCTAGGTCCATGGAAGTCATTATTCCACTGTATTTGGCAATCATGCTCATGGCTGAGAACAGCACCCAATTCGGTATGCACCTGACCAGGCACATGCACATGCGACTGGAATATCAACAGAGGGTCCTCACAAAGAACACAGGGCTTAAACAGCATGCCCTATGAATATCGCTTCAAAGCCCTCTCTCTATATTCTGTTTCCTACAAACTACTGAGGCTCAGTCTATGACTGGCATACAAGGCATCCTTGGAACCCACTCTGACGCACCTTTTGCATATCTGTACAACAGTCATCCTCAGAATTACTTGATCGAGGGATTTAAACTTTGCTTATGACAAACTGGAAAAGCTAAAAGGAGAGGTATTCATCTCAGAGAATTCTCCTTTTCTGAAACAGATTTCCCATCCATGTGAAACAGAGCTCTTCCCTAATCCTACTGAAAAGAAACCTGGACCAGTGCATGGGAAATATGAAATACCCCCTGGTTCTAGCACCTAGGTTTCTAACGGATAGAGGAAGCCTGTAAAATCTTACCTAACTTACCTATATCCCCTCTTAAAATAACTTCCAAGGCATACAAACCTGCAGGACACAACTGAGATGGTTGGCTAGGCTTATAAAGGCCTTAGTGGTTGTTAACTTAGTATACACCTATTAAACTAAGATTCCTGGAAAAGCCCAGGAACAGTAGTCAGTAAAACAGGTAAGCAGTAAAAAGTAACTTTCCCCCATAAAACACAGTAAAAAAAGCACTTCACATATGTACCCCAGCCCCAAAACTAAAACAAATTTTACCTCAGAAAAAATAGTTTCAAATTAGTTATAACAACTTTCTACTAAAAAAGTTAAGTGATGATCCTGATTAAAAGTAATTAAGTCAAACCATTTCAATGAAAACCATTTCTTCCTAGCTTTACAATTAATATTTAATAGAAAGTACAACTTCTGCCAGGAAAAAAAAAATAAAGTGGAAGTCTAGTGTCCAGGACAGAATTTATCTGCCCAGTAACAGAAGACACAGCATCAGCCAGCAATCAATCCTCAAAAGCCCAAAAGACGAGTGCTTTTCTGTGGCAGAAAAGCTCTGAAGGGCTTGGTGCCAAAACCTGACTTGTTAGTCAGCTCACATCAGGCTAAGGGTTTGCTGCACAGGAGATGCAATGTAAGCTCTGTTTATAGGCCAGCCGTCATACCCTTAGCAGGCTACAAACCATACAGCTAAGTCTACTGCCAGCAGTGATCCAAGCGATGAACATTTGTAAGATTTTAGTTGCGCCTAACAAGAATGACTACCGTCACCA
Organism: Protopterus annectens; assembly: GCF_019279795.1. NCBI lineage: Eukaryota > Metazoa > Chordata > Ceratodontiformes > Protopteridae > Protopterus > Protopterus annectens. The sequence goes on along the minus strand of NC_056740.1, from coordinate 400,689,623 downwards.
TTCCAGAGGACAGTCAACTATCCATCCACTTAATGAGTCTAGATTTAAAAGCAGCCAGGAATCTGTTCCAAGAATAAAGCACTGGGTTAAGGGTCTACTACATCAACAAATGCTAATACTGTGAAAATCTGTAATAAACTGGAAAAAAACGTTTTTCCCAAGAAGGAAATGCCTAAGTGAACTAAGTGGTACTGAAGCCATCAGGAATTGAGAAAAAAGTGCTACCATGCAGATTTGTATGTTTGTTCGGTTGTATTAGCTGAGAAATACCCAGTAGTAGCTACCCTCACACTTTTGGGAAATACCCCAGCCCATTAAAGTGATGGAACAGCATATGCTGGTTTACTGTCATACAATTACTAGCACAGCCCCTTCTCTCCAAGCTCTCATTTCGGAACTCATACATTTGCAGCTCCCTTTTTGAGGTCTCTGCCAAGTACAGTACTTGACTGATAACTCCCACTTTCTTATTGTATCCCATTTCACTCCCATTCCACCTCCAACTCCCCAACCACTGCCCAGACCACCCAATATATTTGTTCTGTTATGGAAGGTTATTGCATCTCATGTTTATTCTTCACAAAATGCATATTAACTTGCAGTTTTTTTCACAAATTAGTTAAATAAAATGTTTATGATAGGTTTATGTCATAAGAAAAATGAAAAACCAATGCACGATTATGCATGATACAATTCGCATAAAAAGTTATGTTCTTACCATAACGTTCCATGTGAGTTGTTCATCTCGCCTTTGTTCTTACACACGGGTTCGGAGCGGAACCCTTGGCGTCAGCCACATTCCAAGCTCTGCATCTAAGAGAAGCTCGAGGCAGTCCCTATCCCATGATCCCCTGCTGCTAACCCTCAGATCTAGTTTGCAAAGAAACCAGGTGACAACATATCTACCTGCCTACACATGCATACACACCAAATTTACCTATACACATATATCCCTAGAAGGTAAATATAAATACAGGCAACTATGTTATACCTGTCTGACTACGCACGCATACATGGGCACAGGCAGTCACAGGGAGCCATGAGAAGATGACCAGCCACGAGTCGTACCTGTTCCTCCAGAACATGGAGGGGGGAAGGAGGGTGGGAATGTAAGAACAAAGGCGAGATGAACAACTCACATGGAACGTTATGGTAAGAACATAACTTCTTTATGTGAAGTTGTTCAATCTCGCCGTTTGTTCTTACACACGGGTAGCGTCCCCAGCACTCTAAACCCCGGGTGGCTCACGGGAGAACATTCCTGAGGACAGTGGAACCAAAGGAAGCCCTGTCCCTGGAGGCCCTGTCCACTTTGTAATGAGTAATAAACGTATGAGGTTTGGCCCAGGTAGCTGCAGCACAAATGGAATGTATAGGCAAGCGGGCCGCATGTGCCAGAGAAGTAGAGATGGCTCTAGTAGAGTGAGCTTTAATTTTGAAGGGACTAGGCTGATTTGAAGATGAATAAACAAAGTTTATGCAGTCTGAGAGCCATTTGGATAGCGTGATTTTTGTGACTGCAAGTCCTTTCTTACTGTCTGCATGAGACACAAATAGCTGATCCGATTTCCTGAATTCTTTTGTTCTGTCTAGGTAAAATCTCAGTTGTCTGTGCACGTCCAATTTGTGAAGCATGTATTCCAGCTTATTGGCATGGTTCTTGAAAAAGGTGGGAAGCTCTATGGATTGATTAAGAGTCGAATCTGAGCAGACTTTTGGTAGAAAGGATGGATTAGTACATAAGGTGACCCTGTCTGGGTGAAATATCAGATATGGTGGTCTAATTGACAGTGCCTGCAGCTCCGACACTCTGCGGGCAGAGGTGACTGCCACCAGAAAAAAAGTTTTCCAAGAAAGGTATTTCAGTGGGCATGCCGAAGCTGGTTCAAATGGCGATAGCATGAGTTGGGAAAGCATCAGATTTAAATTCCAAGGAAAGACTGGGCTCCGAATAGGTGGTCGGAGATAAGATCCCTTCATGAAAGCCCTACAAAGCCTGTGCGACATAAATGTCGCGCCTCCTTCTTCCACATGACAATTAGATATGGCAGCCAGCTGAACCCCTATGGTGGATGTTGAAGCCCCCTGGTGAAAAAGAGTAGATAGAAATTCCAGAATCTTGTGAATAGGAGCAACCAAGGGATCCAAACCTTGTTTGGTGGCCCAACACGTGAAACGTTTCCACTTGCTCTTACACAATTTTCTAGTGGAGGATTTGTGGGAAGAGAACAGAATATGCTGTACTGCTGGAGATAAAAGATCCGACCTGGCTAAGCTGGGAAGTGGAGCAGCCATACTGTCAATTTGAGGGACGAGAGAGAGGGGTGAAGAACTCCTGACGAGTGGGTCAGCAGGTCTGGCACTGGGTCCAGAGTCCAAGGTTCTTCTATTTGGTGAGCTTGGAGGAAGGGGAACCAGATTTATCGAGGCCAGAATGGGGCTATCAAGATGATCGTCCTTTCCAGACCCTTGGCTTTCTGCAGAAATTTCGAGATTAGTGGAACAGGAGGGAAGGCATAAAGGAGACCTGGGGGCCAATCGTGTACAAGTGCTTCCCTGGGGGCTCCCCCAGGGAGGGGGAAGTACGGCGAAATAGCTTCTGCATTTGACATTCAAGGGGGAAGCAAAAAAGTCGCAGCAAGGCTGGCCCCATCTGCGGAAAATTCTCTCCGCTACCTGATTTTTGAGGGACCACTCGTGAGGCAACAGGATGGCTCTGCTCAACCTGTCCGCTATTACGTTGGACGTCCTCGGATGTGCGTTGCTATGAGAAAGCGTCCGGTGGACACAGCCCATTGCCAGATCCTCAGGCCCTCTCTGCATAGGGGGTAAGACCTGGTTCCTCCTTGCTTGTTTATGTACCAGACCACTGACATGTTGTCTGAATTGCCACTGTTCCCTGAGGTAAGTAGTCGTGAAAGTGTTGCAACGCTAGGAACACTGCTCTTAACTCTAGGACATTGATGTGCAGTTTGTACTCCATTTCCGACCACTGGCCTTGAACTGTTCTCCCCTGAAAAAGTCCCCCCCATCCTATCAGGGAAGCGTCCGTGGTCACTGTGGCTAAAAGGGGAGAAAGAACAAACGGGCGGCCTATCGTGAGTTCCTGACCGTCTATCCACCAACGAAGATCCCGTTGGCACGATTCCGTGAGTAGGATGTTGTGTGACAACGGTAGCTGTTGGTAAGACCACTGTGCGAAGAGTAGCCATTGGAGGATCCTCATGTGCATTCTTCCTAGGGGGACCGCGATAAGGGCTGCTGCCATCATACCTAAAACTTTCAAAACCTGTGCAGCTGGGACCCTTTTGTTTTCTAGGAGAACAGAAACCTGTTCCTTTAGGGTTGAGACCCTTGAATCAGGAAGTCTGATCAGGGATAAGGTAGTGTCCAATTCCGCTCCTATGAATGATATATGCTGTGAGGGCGATAAGACAGATTTTTCGAAGTTTAGGGTTATGCCTAAGTGGGAACAGAGATTGATTGCATAGTCCCTGGCTTGCAATAGGTGATGCCTGGTGGTGGCGGTTAGGAGCCAGTCCTCTTAAGTATGGAAACACTCAGAATCCTAGTCGTCTCAGGTGGGACGCCACTATTGCCATGCACTTGGTGAACACCCTGGGGGCTGAGGTGGGGCAAAAGGGCAGAGCTCGAAACTGAAAATGACTGGCTCCCAGCAGGAAGCGCAGGTGATCTCTGGATGGCCTGGCCATTTTGATGTGGTAGTACGCATCCTTGAGATCTATAGAGCACATCCAATCGTTTGTTTGAAGAAACGGAAGGATCGATTGTAGCGTGACCATCCGGAATTTTTCCTTCTTCACGAAGGTATTGAGTTTGCTGAGGTCCAGTATTGGCCTCCAGTTCCCTGTTTTCTTTGGAACTAAAAAGAACCTTGAGTAAGTTCCGGATCCTATTTGGCCCGCTGGGACTGGCTGGATGACTCTTTTTTCTAACAGCCTTTGTATTTCTATGGCTACCTGATCCCTCAGATTGGGTAGAACATCTGGGAATCTTTTTTGAATAGGGGGATTGTTTAAGAACGGGATATTGTACCCTCTGGTTATTATGCTTTTTACCCAGGAATCTGAAGTGAGATTTAGCCAGGCCTCTGGGTATAAAGCCAAGCGACCCCCGACTGCCTCCAGAGCAGGTCAGCTGGGCCTCCACTCAGGAGTGCTGGAAGGGCTTGCCAGGGATGCTATCCCTGTCGCCCTGGTTCTGCGGACCCCCTCTGCCACCTGGGCGGCGTCTTCCATTCCTTCCCCCTCCTCTGCCTCTGGGGGGGGGGGGTTTCACTACTTGTGGATTGGAAAGCTCCCCGAGTCTTCCGGAACCACATTTTTCCACCTCTTTGCCCTTTGGGGTATGGTCTAGAAGGGATGGAAAAATGGACCCCTACGGCAGACAGGGTCTTTCCTTCTTGCTCACACCTAGTGAGAGTCTCCTTCACTTTGGACCCAAACAAGGAGGAGCCATCAAAAAGGGCATTAGTAAAGGAAGACTTAAAGGCTTCCGCAAAGGAGCATAGGCGCATCCAGGATTGTCTCCTCAGAGCGAACGCTGAAGCTGCAGCCCTACTCGATCCTTCGGCTGCATATGAAATAAGCCGCATGGACGAGTTCACGATAGAGTTTAGGGTATTGAGCTGTGCTGTCACCTTGTCTGAGACCGCAGCATCTGTGGTACCCTGAAGAGCATCTCCCAACTCCTTGAGGAGATCTCTCTGAAGACGGGTAAAGTGAGCGAGGTAGTTCAGTGATCGCATGGAAAACGTCGCTGAACTAAAGATGCGCTTCCCGTACCTGTCCATCGTCCTGGAATCCTTATTAGGAAGATGAACAGAGGAAGATGCTTCAGACATTTCCTTCTTGGTGGCCGCTGCCACCACCATAGCGTCAACTTGGACCCCTTTGGTGAGGTACGCCTTATTCTGTGGGGCAGTGATGTACTTATTGGGCCTCCGAGGGACTGGTTCCAATGTATCAGGGGACTCCCACGCCCTTCGAGCTATTAACTCCATTAAGTCGAAGGGTGGAGTTACCCAGGAGGTGGAAGGTTGAGCCCCAAAAGCCTTCAGTAACACCGACTCGTCCTCAGTGGGGGCAAGGGACTGTCAGTCACCCCTCTGCTTGAGAATTTCAAGGATATCGGCAAACGAAACATCCTCTGAGGACTGTGGGGACCCCTCTGACTCACCCAAGTCGGTATCCGATGAGATTCCTGTGGGGAATCAATGTACCTCCTCTTGCACAACCTCTTCCTTGGGACATCATCAGAGGGGGCATCTGGTGAAGCTTCCGAGGAGCAGGGTTCACCCTCTGGGGTTGACTGAGGCTTTTGGTCTCTACACTTGGCCGGGATCAGTGGTGCAGAGACAGAACATGGACCCTTTGGGAAGGGAGAAGAAGAGTCTGATGATGTGAAAGTCTTAGCAGACAAGACCTTCCTCATGGCCTCGAATTCCGAAGAAGACGGTGGCCTCCCCGGGCCCGGAACCACGGGCTCCGATCCAGAGGACGGAGCCGAACTAATCTGCGCCGAGGCACCGAGGGGAAGATTCAGAACCGAAAGTTCGGTTAGACCCCCCCCAGAACCGAGGAGAGATTGTCGGCTCCGAGACCCCTCGAAGGGTACCGAGGGTGTCGAGGTCAGTGGAGCAGAGAGCACTAAGGAAGGCTTCGGCCCCAGTGGATCCACGATCATCAGATCCTCGACTCCCAGCTCCGATGATTCGACGGGTCTCGAAGGAGGATCGAGAGACGTGACAGGAAGGGTCTCAAGTTTCGAAACCAATTGGGACGAAACCGCAATCAGTTTGATTAAGGCTGTGTTCTCCATCAGTTTCTGCACCACTTGATCCACATCGGTGTCAGTCAGTCTGGAGGAACGGGTCGAAGGGGCCGAAGAGGTCACCGAGCGAAGGATCGATGAAGGGGGTACCTCTGATACTGGCTCCAAGACCTGGACCTCGACTCGAGGCAGTATCTCGGTGCTTGGCTCCAAGGTCTGTGGAGCCTGCAACCGAATCTTAGCAGAGGTACTCAGAGCCGATGACCTGGGCTCCGATACCTTCGAAGACTTCGACCCCTTCAAAGACTTCGATGACTGGTCTGCCTTGTCCAATGTCTCCTGAAATTCCAGCTTCAGGAGACCTCTCTCAACCAGTTTCCTGCGTCTCTCCATCATCACTCTGCCACTAAACGAGTGGCAGATGGAACAATCCTCTTGAAGATGGAGAGGACCCAAACAGTAGACGCAGGAAACATGGTTGTCAGTTATGGACATTTTCTGTCCACACTGGCAACGTTTAAAGCCAGATTTGGCTTTTTCTGACATTCTTTTAAAAAGCAATGTAAATGCAACTATAAATGTAAAAAGCACACCACACTAACCTAATAATACTAACCGTCTAAATTTATATCAGTAAGAGAAAAATAAAGTACTGTCACAAGAAACACACAAAAGAAACACACAACTAGAGGATTATCAGTAACAGTTTCTGTCAGAGCCCTGACAGAAAAAAGGGAAAATGGCCTAAGTTCTAGAGGCAGCCACTCCCAAACAAGCTATCGCTAATTTAAAACGCACACAACTATACTAAACTAACTACTATACTGTACTAACTATCTATCTAATCAAAAAACTTCACAATCTAAGAATTTTAGCTAAGTATATGAATATAAAAGTAGAAAAAAATATAGATTATACTGGCCCGAGCTCTCACTCGACGAAACCTGTTGCAGCGGCAAGCTAGATCTGAGGGTTAGCAGCAGAGGATCATGGGATAGGGATTGTGCCTCGAGCTTCTCTTAGATGCAGAGCTTGGAATGTGGCGGAATCGGAGCCGAGGGTTCGGCTCCGAACCCATGTGTAAGAACAAACGGCGAGATTGAACAACTTCATATGTAATAGTTTTATATTTTAAGTGTCTTACAATTGCATTTTCTCTACACTGACAGCTGAAGTGTTGAAGGAGTTGAGGGATGTTATGCTAGGTTTGTGTTTTAAAAAAAATAGTGGTATTTTGTGGAAACCAAATTAACATTATTCTGGCCTTCTCAGGCTGGGAGAGGAGTCTTTACAAGAATGTCTGTGAAACAGTGTGTAATGGTACTGAACGTAACAAAGCTGCAAGCCAATAAATCTTAAGCACAGGTGGTCTACGTTTAAAATGGCATAATTGTCAAGTGTTCATGTAAAGCTCCAAGTGAAGATCACGAGGGCATAAAAAATATTTACAAATATTATTTGTAAAAGCTATGTCGTCAGAGTTCTGCAGGCATGAAACTGATAAGAAAAGGTATAAAAACATTGAAGGTTTTCTTTATTCTTGGAAACTGATCTGAAATTTTAAGTAGGCAGTCTGCCAGTACACATCCTGAAGGATTATTCTTGACTCAAGACTACAAGGTAAAACTTTATTTATTTGTAAACTTTAACAGTTCTAATCTTCACCCACAGTCACACCCTCAAGACACACTTCATGAAAGGACACTACCATAAAACCACATAATCGTCCTATTGCACTACCCTCGTAGTCAATTCTACAATACTGCTGGAAATCTTAACTACCATGAATATCTTCCTATACAACCACCACACACATCCATGCAATAAAATGTTCTTCCTGAAACACCTTAACCTGCTTTACCTTTCTCCTCACTGCACTTCACCTCAATCACCCTCAACAATCAATACCAAACATTCTCATAACACACTTACCCAACCAAGCACCATGTCACCATGTATTACCACTACTTCCATAACGTCCACACCAACAAACTACCAACCCCCCCCCAGTAATCAGTCCAAACCCACTACCCAGCTCATCACTGTCAGAATCACTTTTCTGTTTAATTACCACAATAAACATTTTTTTCTTTCAGCCTAAACACACCAAAGACCTCCTTCAGACTATTCCCCATAATCTTCACTCTCCCCCTAAAAGAGCAACACTGAAGCTAACGCAGGTCCAGCTCCCTTTTCTCCACATCAGAACTAATCTCTTGCTACTCTCGCCTGTGCCCTCCTCAGAAACGAGCCAGACCACCAGACCATGCATGTGCTTTTATCCCCCAGCACAGCCTAGCAGTCAAAGCATCCTGTGTGAAACATGACTCCCCAGCTTCCAGTATTTTCTAACCTCCTACAAATATATCAGTGATGCCATCTCAGGTAAACAATCAGGTAGAGGCTCTCTAATTATGTACAGAAATAACCTAGATCCAAAAGTAATCGCCAGGGAAATTCCTTCTCAGACTCCGGTGCTAACTGGATTCTCCTAAATCTCCAGCTCATAAAGGCAAACCACTACTGATCACTACAGCATACCTGCCATCCCTTCTTCCCTTAATACATTGAAATTACTCATCATGAATACCTGTAATAACTACCCAAAAAATAAACATTCTAGGTGACTTCATTCTTAATTATCTTGTCCCCCTTTCATCCAACATGGGTACTTTCCCTAGCGGACCATCCTTCAAATCGTAAAAGAACCAACAAGACCTAACCTCAGATCTTGCAAACACTCCAACCTAGACCTTATTTCTAACATACAACTCTCAGTCTCCAACCTAAACATTCTACCACCATCACTAAGTGACCATTGCCCAATCAACTTTACAATTATCCACCATCCCATAAAACTACCAACAATATTAAAAGCCTTCAAAACCACTGCAGCACAAATACTGAAACTCAGACACTCTCACAGCCCACAAAGAGAACACAGAACTATGCACACGACCCTAATACAACAGCCACAAGTCTAACCAACTTTCTACTCCAGATGCAAGACAAATTCTTCCCACTTACCCACACCAAAACTGAATGGCTATCCACTGAACTCAAACACCTAACTGTAAGGGATAAAGAACGGCAAAAAAAACTGACAACAGCACCTTCTCTAACCTAGCTAAGAAGTCTATCAGAAGACATAAAAGAAATCTCCAAACAAAAATAAATTAGCCTCTTACTTTACCCCAAACACGTCTGGAAAGAAGTTAACCTTCCTACAGTAAGAAAACCTCTTCACAACACTGTCTACAAACACCATTCAATGTGGTACAACAAAATGTTCTCCAGAAGATTTCCTTAAACTTTGCAATCTCATCAGGAAACTCCATAACCATACCAGATTATGCACTGCCCATACCAACACCATTCATCTATCTCCTTCACTTCAAAAGCACTGTGTCCCAAATAAGTCTATTCTACTTGAAACTATTTTCACGGACATCCCCTCCTGGATCTGACAATATAAAACCCTGGTTCATACATCTCTGCAAAGATCATCTGTCTTCCTCTCAACCACATTTTCTAGTCTTCTCTGAGAAGACTCAAAGTTAACACAAACTACAAGCACTGTTATCTGTATTACCTCTTCCAATTTGTTTTCTGTTCTTCTAAATCTGTTTGGTCAGGTGGTCTTGCCCTAAGTGGCAGATAAATTATCTAGGTTGTGTTTTTTTCATGGATTAGTTTGTTTCTGGAGTGATACTTAGTTTGTTTCTTGAGTGATACTTAAACACACAAAGTATATCTGTGGCTTTGTCCTCTATGTTAAGACCCAAGACCTACAAAAACTACAAGCACTATTTGACTCTGCTGGTGATTTTTCCCACGTACCCTCACATTCCTTGCTGTGCTTTTTAATCGTAGTGATTTTTGACCTGCCTGCCCTAACTATAAATTCTACACTGCTCTTGATATTTTGATTTGCCTTTCCTTGTGCTTATTTTCAAAAAATGTACATTTGCCTCGCATTGCCATTCTGCTGATTTACTTGCTCTGAACTCATTACGGAGCTAGTTGTTGGGTAAGTAGTGTAGGTTAACACTCAGGCAAGCTCTTCTCTGTATATTTACATCAGCAGGACCAAGTATTTTCCACCTAGTGACAGTAGGTGGTACCTTGGTCTACACAAGTTGAGGAACACTAGAAAGTCCTGAGTGTAGTCATCTTATTAGCCAGAGGGCTTATTAGTCAGCCTACCTTGTTTTTATTGTCGGTATAATTTGCCACAACTGAGCAGCTCTTCGCTCATTTCCATAAAGCAAAGTACTTCTACTGAATAATCACACTTTCATAAACCGTTTATAGTACGCTGTTGCTGACACCTTGAATTACTTAATGCCTCTCCTTGGACCTTCAGGATCAAGTTTGGTTGTGGTAGCACTGCACTTGGGACATTCTTTTAACTGTGTAGTACTGTGGCAATAGACGTTTACCTGGCCTGAGGTGGGGAACACACAAAAGGGCTCTAAATATAGTTTTATTAGTCAGAGGGCTCAGTAGTCAGCTTTCTCTATTGCCAGTGCTGATAAGAATTTGGCACATTTGAGAGGAGCTTTTCACTGTGACAGCACCCTGTACAGATGCAAACCTCTAGAAGCAAATTTTCCCTACAGAACTAACCATAAAGTAGTAGTCATAACTCAGTAAGCATATAACAAATACCTTGTGGATTGACAAGCTTAGAGTAGCTAGTTTGAGCATCAAGTGGCAATACTATTAAAATTAGTATTTGATAGTCTAGTCTGCCTTCACCCCCCCCCCAATCACCCTTAACAGCATTCTGTTAACACCTGTATGCCTTACCCTTTGAGCTCAACAATAAGGAGTACCAGACAACATGAAAATGCAATTTCCTAACTTCTTTGCAACCAGCCCGGTGGATATGGGTATCTTCAGACAATATAACAACTGTCTCATGTTTACTGACAACCACTTAATCTTTAAAGCAACAGATACAGTATATATGTGAGAGGGGTACATGCACAATATCACTGGAGGTTAAACTCTTGCATACAAGCACACATCAGGCTGTCAAAACTATGCAAACACCTACTACACAGCATACACACAGATCAACATCTGCTGAGGCCCTTAAATGCAATGTTCCTAAACAAAGACCTTCTAGAATGACCATCGGCAAAGATTATCCCCAAAAGGTCTCAATAAAAGCAACACTCAACACTACACATACAGCCATATTCTGTGGAGCCCCAGATACAAAGGCCATAAGGGCAAGCAAATACACTTCCCAGAACTCAAGTCATATGAAACTCCACTGTAAGACATACTGATGCTCCTCTAACCAGGCTGAGCAAGGAGAAGATAACAGTTAGCTGCCCATCTGGTGTCAAGATCCACCAAATTACGCACACCACTCACTGCACCACAGGTGCCGGTATTACTCCAACACAGACCATGTAGGAATAAATGACCTAAAACATACCTCCCCTAGACTGTATGAGGAGAGACATTATTGATATCCTGGACTCTCTCTCTCATGTTGATATGAGCCTAGCACTGAGCAGCACATTACCTTCACCAAGGATGATGCCACAATACAAAATAAAGATAATCGATTTTAACAGCTGGTTGAGTTTCTGGCATCATTCTAAGTGGATTAATTAATTGTTAGCATGGAGGGAAGACATGGATACAGATCACATTGCTTTGCAAAAGATCGTCTGCACCTGCCCCCACCCCCCTGTTTTTCAGATATTGGCTAAAACTTTGCTGGAAAAAAAAAGACTCAAGGTGTGGATAATGTCAAAATAGTTAAAACTACCAATACAGCAAAAACACTCAAAGCAACGTTATAAGGTGTTACTACTCAATGCTAGGAGCCTAAAATAAGAAACTCCACACCCTACAAGCTTGCCTCACTCTGGAGAATGTAGAAAGCTGTTCTGTTAGAGAGACTCCGGCAATGTAAGGCTACAGTGCCTTGCAGGGTACCATACCATGTACTGGCTAGATATTCAGGTCAGACTCTATAACCCACTACACTCAAAACTACTACCTAGACCTACTATATGCACTCCTCATCCAACCAAATACCCTCTTCATGAGAGACTGACTACCCCTGTATACAGTGGGAAATGTACAATGTCTGTAAAGTACAGTTGTGTACACTTACCATAAACGTAGATGTTCGAGTGTATTCACTGTTGCAGTCATTACATTTGGGTAATCTGCTGGCAGGTTGCCCTCAGTCGGCCTGAATTCCAAAGTCTTGGGTCCTGCGTCAGTTGCTCTCCCTTCTTCCATGACCTCAGGTCGTCAGGGGTATAAAACAGGCAGCCAACACCATTTTCTTTAGTTTTCTTGCACCAGATGTCAGGTGCCTCCCAAATGAGGAGCAAAAATACATACATAAGAATATATAAACTACATATACATGCAACAACATAAACTTTACCTTCATCTAAATGCAAATACACCACAAAGGCTGTAACCACAAAGGCACTAACATCTACATTTATGGTAAGTGTACACAACTGTACTATGTTCTGCGTGTTTCACTGCTGCAGTCATTACATTTGGGTAGAATCCCAAAGCTATGGATGGGAGGCTGGAGGTAAACAGCATTAGGGGCGGCTATAAGGCCCTGCAGAACTGCAGTGGTGAAGCCTGCCCTGGACTTGGAGAAGAGAGGCAAATGACAATGCTTTGTAAAAGTATGATCAGAACTCCAAGTAGCAGCCTCTAGAATGTCTTTGGTTGGTACCCCTCTGAGAAAAGCTGCTGATGTAGCTGCAGGCCTGGTTGAATGAGACCTAATGCCCTTGGGCACCGGTTTACCATGATGTAAGTAGCAGAAACTAATGCAGTGGCTTATCCACTTTGAAATAGTCTGCTTTGAAATAGCCTTTCCCTCTGATCCTGCAGCAAATGCCACCAGTAGCTGCTCAGTTTTTCTTAGAGCTTTGGTCCTGCTTAAGTAGAATCTTAGTTGTCTGTGTACACCCAAGGAATGCAGAATCCGCTCCCCCTTGTTCTGCGGATTTGGATAAAATGTTGGCAGATGAATAGTTTGGTTAAGAGCGACACTGGAAACCACCTTAGGCATAAAGAAAGGATTGGTCCTAAGGGACACCCTGTCTGGGTAAAATATGATAAAAGGCTCCACAGCCATGAGGGCATGTAGCTCAAACTCTTCTTGCTGAAGTGATTGCCAGGAGCAAAGCTATTTTCCATGATAAAAACTTTATATCTGCAGTAGCAGCTGGTTCAAATGGAGGCAGGGTGAGCTTTTCCAACACAAAATTGAGGTCCCATGCAGGAATTGGTGATCTTCTCGGAGGCCTTAAATTTTTGGCCCCTCTAAGATACTGTTTTAGCAAAGGGTGAGAAAAGATCGGTGGCTCTGTGTTGTAATGAGCCAAGATGGCAGAGGCATGGATTTTTATTGATGAAAAAGATAGGCCTTTGTCAAGCATCTCAGTCAAGTATTGCAAAATCTGAGGAATATTTGGCTCCTCTGTGTCAGTTCCTTGTGCTTGGTTCAAAGCACAGAATCTCTTCCATTTATCAGCATAAGATTTTCTAGTACTAGTTCTACTGGCTTCCAAAATGACATCCATCACAGATTTACTGAGAGTAGTTGTTTGAATAACTACATGATCAGCCATGCTGCCAGGTTCAGTGTTTGGAGTGGATTGTGCAGGATCTGATTGTTTTGCTGAGACAGTAAATGAGGTATTTGAGGCAAGTACCGAGCTGGGAATTGAGACACATTCCTTAGGATTGTATACCAGTGTTGGCGGGGCCAGTTGGGGGCAATTAGTATAATTTTTGGTTTTTCTTGTCGGACCTTGGGAAGAAGAGGCAGAGGAGGAAAGGCGTAAACTGATAGGTTTTTCCACCTGAAGGATAGGGCATCCATTTTCTCCAACTGAAGGATAGGGCATCCACTTTCCATGCTTGTCTGTGATAAGTCCTTGTGCAGAATTTGTCCAGTTGATAATTCCGAGGAGAGGCAAATAGATCTATGTCCGGGCTCCCCCATTTCTTTATCATGCTGAAGACTTGTGGATCCAGTTTCCACTCGTGAGGGTCCATAAGGTTTCTGCTTAAGTTGTCTGCCAGAGTATTTTGTTTTCTTGGCAGCAATTGAGCTTGAAGATGTACTTGGTAAGTCAAGGCCGTGTCCCACAATGCCATGGCTAGTCTGCAAAGGGGGTATGAGTGTGTGCTCCCCCTGCTTGTTTATGTACCACATAACCGTGGTGTTGTCCGTCCTTATCAGTAGTTGTCCTGGATGAAGTCCTTGAAGGCTGTCAGGGCATTTTGAACAGCTAACATCTCTTTTTGGTTGATATGCAGATGCATTTGTTTTGGGGTCCATATGCCCTGAATGCATCTTCCCGCCATGTGGGCCCCCCATGCATAGTCTGATGCGTCTGTAGTTAAGGTTTGGCTGGCAGGGGGTACAGTGAAAGACAGTCCCATGTTTTGGTGACATGCCTCTGCCCACCAAAGAAACTCTTGTTGTAGGCAGGGAATGAGAGGAATCATTGTTTCCAAACTGTGACCATGCTGACTCCATAAACCTTTTAGGTACCACTGTAGTTTCCGGATATGCAGTCTTGCATATGGAATCAGCAGAATGCAGGATGCCATGAAACCCAAAGCCTGCAGAATTTGTCATGCAGATCACTGGGTTTTTGTTGCCATCTGTTTGAAGTAGTCAGTTGCCTTTGTTTGTCTGGCATGAGGAAAGCCATCTGGGCAGTTGTATTCAAGCTTGCACCCAGGAATGCTATCTTTTGAGAGTGCAATTACTGGTGCCATGCACTTTGTAAAGACCCTGGGAGCAGTAGATAAGCCAAAGGGCAGGGCAGAGAATTGGTAATGCATAAAGCCAGCCTTAAAATGGAGGTATCTTCTGCATGATTCCCTTATTGGGATATGCAGGTATGCCTCTTAAATCTAAAGTCACTAGCCAAGTGTTCTTGCCCAGCATGGGCAGAAGCTGCTGCAAAGTTAGCATTTTGAATTTTGGGATGTCCAAGAATGTGTTCAAAATCGATAAATCCAGTATTGGGCGCCAGGCCTTGTCTTTTCTGAGTACCAAGAACAGTCTTGAATAAAACCCTTGTCCTTTTTCCTGTTCTGGCACTGGCTGAATAGCCCCCATATCCATGAGGGACGTAACTTGTTTCTGTGCCTGTGCCCATTGATTTTTTGGCAGATCTGGCCAACCGTTTGGAACTGGCAGAGTGTGGAAGTGGAATCTGTATCCCTGGGATACTATGTTTAATACCCACTTGTCATGGCCAATTTTGAGCATAAAGTGCTCATTTTCCCCCTAAGGGAACTGCCAAAAGATAAATGCTTGGTGATGGCAGAGGGATGTCATTGAAACTGTTTACTGTAGGGTTGCGTTTTATTTCCTCCAGATTTGGAGGTAGAGGCACCACATTGCTTTAACCTGTAAGAATCTTGTGACTGGTATCTAGAACCTTTAGGGCGTCTGGATTTACCCCGTGGAGCTGTCGGACACAGAAAAGGACCAATTTTTTGTAGGCCAGTGTCTACTGAATCTTGGTGGCTGCACTTGTAAGAAGTCCTTTACAGTTTGCATAGACTTAGCTTTGTCTTCCATTTTCTTTAAAACCTCTTCTGCCTTAATACCAAACAGAGTATCATGCTGTAAAGGTGCATCCAGCAATTTAGCTTTAACATGATCAGGCAGATTTTGCTCTTTTAACCTGGCATGCCTTCTAATCACAGATCCAGTAACTGCGGCCTTGCAGGAGGCCTCTAAGGAATCAAAACCACATTGCAAAGTATGCTTTCCAACTTGTTCTGCTGCATGCAATAATTCCTGCAATTCTTTATTTTCTACACACTCAGAAATAAACATCATTTTCTGTTTCAGTAATCCCATAACATGCTGTTGATACTCAAGCATATGAAACTGGCAGTTCAAGGCCCGAATTGCCAAGGTTGCAGATGTATAAACCTCCTTTCCCCATCTATCCAGTGCCCTGGAATCTCTATCAGAGGGGGTAGGATTTTTTTGCAGTTGAGGCCTTTACACCTTTTGGATCCTGTGAAACAGTTTCAGGGTCAGCAGCAGGGTTTTTAAATAAAGATTTGTGAGAGTCAGGAACCTTGTAATATCTGTCTGGCTTGCTAGGAGCCGGAGTTAAGGAGTCTGGAGTCAAGTTTGACTCCGAAAACAAATCATCAACAATGTCTAAAACAGGAGGTATGGCTAAAGGCCTATGCTGATGGAGAAGGAAATCCCTAAGCCTCTTTTTTGATTCTGAGAAATCTTGACTCTCCCAGTGAAAATGCTCCCTCAAAGCATGCAAGGTTTCTCCAAAGGAATAACCTTCAGGAGGAGATGCAGATGTGATAGATTCCTCTGCATCAGAACCCTCATAAGGTGGTATAGAAAATTCCTGATCAGAAGAGGAATCAGAAGAAATAGAAACCTGATCTGAAGATTCATAATCAGTGTCTTGCCTATGCCTCTTATCAGGAGGGGATCCCCTGATCAAGGTAATTAGGTCTTCAGCCATTTTGATCATCTGTTTTTTGGGCATAGAGGCCTAAGCATGTGGCTCATGCATCTTTTTTTAGCTTTAGAAGTTGCTTTTGTCTTTGATTTTGAAGCTGGCGTCAGTTTTATATAGAAATGCTGAAGCCTATAGACACCCTCAGAAGCCGGTGCCTGCTCAGCGGCTCCGGACCCATCCGAGGGAGAGACATCCAAGGGTACAATACTTTGAGAAACTCGCGGCGTGCCGGACTCCACATGGGTCTCGGTAGAGGCCTGCGACTTGAAAGTAGTGGGCATCAGGGGCTGCGAAAGCGCCTCACTGAGTACTGGCAACTGGCTTAGGAGAAGCTTTGTCGTTGGTTTTGGACCTCGACGGTCTGTCTCTGTCCTTTTCTTTGCGTTTTTTGTGAACTCCAGTAGTCTGATTGCTATCTGATGACATTTCAGGATAATTAAATCTGTTTCCAAAATATTTTGAAGCAAAGATATACAGACGCTTAATAGTGCTTTGGTTAAATCTAGCACAAAACCGACAGCTAGGCACGTTATGATCAGGGCCTAGGCAAGGAATACAGTACAAATGGAAATCCTTATGAGGTATTTGCTTCCCACAAGTAATGCAATTATTAACTTTTACAGACATCGGTATAGAGCAAGAAAAAGTTTCCCCAATGGGGTACTTAGCTTTAAGTGAAGACTTTGGTTCTGAAACTCAAATTTGAAAATTTCAGTAGTCGGCCGACCGGCACTTGCGAGATGCTTCTGCTTTGTGCACCGCGCGGCAAGAAAGACTAAAGAACATGGCGTCAGCTGCCTGTTTTATACCCCTGACGTCATGGAAGAAGAGACAGCAACAAACGCAGGACCCAAGACTTTGGAATTCAGGCCGACTGAGGGCAACCTACCAGCAGACTACCCAAATGTAATGACTGCAACAGTGAAACACGAAGAACATCTCAGAGGCACAATGTTTCCTGGACTTCATCACAAGCACACTGGACAGGATAGTGCACACTCCAACCAGAGGATCATAAATACTGGACCTAGTAGTCACCAACACGAGTGAGTTGCACCCTCCCCTCCCCCATCACATCCTCATTGGTGAGGTTGGATTACAAAGTGTTTCCCTCGAAATAAAAATCAACCCAGAAAACCGATCTAAAGCTGCAACAGTTAGGAACTGTTCTAAAGCAAACTACATCCTATTAAACAGTTTGTCAAAATTCATGGCTTCTCCAAACCCTGAGAACACAGCTACCTATGTAGAATTATTTAATTATGTAAACAGCTGTATTGAGGCTGCTGTGCCTACCAAACGTAAGCCCAGATCTAACAACAAAAACATAACCCATTGATAGAATCTATCAGAGTACATGACAAAATAAAGTCATGGCCAAAATCAAAAACAGCAACTCTCGTACAGACAACAGCTCTCTGATTTAGCTAAGAAACTTAAAAGTCTAATAAAATTCATCAAGGCCAATTAACATGGTCAGGAAAGTCTCCTAGGCTATGGGCAATCATAAGGCCTTCTTCAACTATGTCAGGAACCTTAAAGGTAACACTCAGCCATGTGCTAAACTGCTGGTAAATGGCACAACCTTCATTGATAACGGTAACACAGCAAATCTACTGGCTAAGAAATTTAGCTGTAATTTCACCCCCCATCCCTACCAACTACCCTCTGTGAAATCCCTTGTAAAACATCACCCCAACTATAAACAAAGAGCAGATCCTGATGGCGCTAGCTAAGGCCAAGGAGACTGCTTCAATGGGCCCCAACAATATCAATTACCTGCTAAACACCCTAAAACATGATCTAGCAGGACCACCTGAGGCACTCAACTGCAACCTCAAACAGGTTATGTGCCAAGTGAATGAAGGGATGCAATGGTCATCCTGTTTCATAGGGATGGACCTTCAACTGATCCCGGAAACTACAGATGCATCACTCTGAAAAGTTTAATATGCAAAGTCATGGAACAAATCATCATGTAAATGATCAACAAGGACACTGGCAAAGTACAGTTGTGTACACTTACCATAAATGTAGATGTTCAAGTGTACCCACTGTTGCAGTCATCACACTTGGGTTATCTGCCAGCAGGTTAGCCCTCAGTCGGCCCAAATACCAGAGTCTTGGGATTTCTACATCGGATGCTGTCGCTTCTTCCATATCAGGTCGTCAGGGGAATAAAACATGCAGCAGATGCCATTACATCAGTTTTTCTTGCCCCAGATGTCAGGAGCCCCCAAAAAGGAAGCAATTGCATGGGGTGGAACACCTCCAGTACAAAGTAAATACCAGTGCCAAACAATATTGGCCAAAAAAAGAGGATAGGTAGAATGTATAGAAAAGTCAGGGGGCTGGAGGGAGGGTAACCAGGACTGCAACACTGAATACACTAACATCTACATTTACGGTAAGTGTACACAACTGTACTATGTTCTTCATGTTTCACTGTTACAGTCATCACACTTGGGTAGATTCCCAAAGCTGAGGAAGGGTGGAGGCAGTCATGAAGTATTAAGACTGACTAGCAGTCTCTCAGCATTTAAACAGATTGAACTCTACAGTTCCCTACAAAACGGTGTCTACAGGACTGCAATCAGTTTCTCTCAGCATTTAAACAGAGTAGGTTGCACATACAAAAATCATTTGTTAAGCTTTCACTTACAGTGCTGTGTAATTAAGCAGGTCACCATATTGGTCAGCCATAGGGCTCTTTTTTCTTACTTGAGTGTTTGCCTCCTTCCCCTGCAACTTAAGCAAATTGACTCTTACATTAAGAGCTATAATACTTACCTTACAGCTTTAGGACACCTTAGGAAACCTTGTAAACTGCAGTAGCCCTGCTACATTCGCCCTCGCTACGCTCGGGCTCTCTTCGCTCCCCTCCCTGCTCCCAATTCCTTCCTGCCCCAGTACCTCTAAATTTATAGTACTATAGCCACTCCCCCCACTTTCTAGATCCTATCTGCTTTCATCTGGGATAATTCCCCCACCCCCATTCTTCTACCTACATTTTAATAGCACCTATTAGCTTTCATCTGGCATTCTCCCATCCCCCTTCCAGTACCTTTAACTCACCTATCTTCTGGTGTTGCATCACCAGGTAAAACAGTTCCTTAACTCACTAGCTGAATCACAGATGATACACTCCTCTTTACTATCTCTCTTGTTCGCACCATACCTCCTTACCTTGTATGAAAACCAGTTTCTCACGGGATTTCAGGTCCCAAAAGGCCATACTATCACCCCAGCTGTAAACCCTTCCACCTTCAACCATACTTACAGACCCAGATCCTATCCAACATCTTGTTCAGTCTATCAGCATCTCAACCCCAGGCACATTAGTTCTAGATCCAAACACTAGAACTAAACTCATGTAATTGGTCTATTCTAAAACACCTCCCCTTAGAGGAAGCAGTAGCATACTTTTAACAACAAATTCCTTGAGATCCTTGATTTGCATGCACCTGTTCGTTCAAAGAGAACCAAGGCAAAAACTGCGCCATGGCTTTCTAAAGAGTCTAAACTCAAAATTACCCTTAGAAACAAAGCATGGGCTTTATGGCATTCTTCTAAAGACACTCAAAATCACATTAAATACAGACAATCCAGGAACGAAACCAAAAAATCAATTTTACAAGAGAAAAAACACTACTGTAATTTACAAACAGTAAATCAAAATAACCCTCAGAAGTTTTGGGCAGGTTTAAATAATCTACTACATCCTGGACAAACTTCAACCCCAATCCCTGCTGTTACTATTGATAAAACCCCTGAAGATGTTTCTGACAGTTTTAACCAATTCTTTAGAGACAATTCAAGCCCTAGCTAGCCAACTACCTCCTAGCTCCCCTGGTCCTGAAAGTAGCACCCCTAGAAACCTACTTGCATTCAGCTTTCAACCAGTCGCCACTTCACTTATCCGTACCTTGATCAAAAAATTAAAACCCACTACACTTTCTGATCAACTCCCTGCCGAGTACCTACAAAAATCAGCTGATGCTATTGCTTACCCCGTCTCAATGCTAATCAATCGAACCATAGTAGAAGCTAAAATTCCCACCATCTGGAAAATATCCTATGTAATCCCACTTCACAAAGGAGACAGCTCTACTGAATTCTCCAATTATAGGCCAATAGCTATACTCTCTCCACTTGCAAAGATTATGGAAAAATGTATTCATAGACAACTCATGCACCACCTAATCCAGAATCACCTTATGGCAGACACTCGGCATGGTTTCTGTCCTCATCACAGCACTACTTCAGCCCTCCTAGCCTTTACAAACACCATAAATCGCAGCAATAATTATATATCCTCAGCCCTCTTCTTGGATCTTTCCAAGGCATTCGATATGGTTGATCACCAACTTTTAATCCTCAACCTGCACACATTCTGTCTAGATACTAGAGCCCTTCAATGGTTTCAATCCTACCTGAATGGTCGAGAGCAGGCTGTCCTCTGGCAGAACAAACTCTCTAACCTTCTACCTAACACCCTTGGAGTACCACAAGGCTCTATACTAGGGCCCTTGCTGTTCTCCATCTTCATTAACGACCTTTATACTGTCATCCCAAAAGTCAGCTGTATTCAATATGCTGATGACTCTACTCTGATTTGCTCTGCCACATCTCCAGTAGAGTTATGGTCAGCTACCCAGACCACCTTTAATACAATAGAAAACTGGTTTTCTGAACATTGTCTGATCCTAAATCCCAAAATACTAAAATGCTGTTATTTTCACCAACACGTAGGTCTACTGCTTTCACCTTTACCATAAAATCAAATGATGGCACAATAATCTCCCCTGACCCCTCTACAAAACTATTAGGTGTCATCATAGACAATAATCTAAAATTTGACCTACATGTTAACCAAACTATCAAAACCATCAATAAAAAACTAGGGTCACTTTACAGAATAAAAGCCTTCCTAACCCCTCCAGCTAAAATTGCCATAGCTCGCTCTCACCTTCTTTCAACCCTTCTGTATGCATCCCTCTACTCTCGAATTTAAACAAGACTGTCCTTAACAAACTCTCAATTTGCTACAACCACATTGCCAGGTTTGCCACTGGGCTGCCTTTTAGGACACATCATTGCATCAATCTAAATCAGCTTGGGTGGCTTGAACTACCCAGCCTAATCCAGTATAACCAACTGATTATGGCCTATAAAACCCTCTATAAT
Organism: Protopterus annectens; assembly: GCF_019279795.1. Classification (NCBI taxonomy): domain Eukaryota; kingdom Metazoa; phylum Chordata; order Ceratodontiformes; family Protopteridae; genus Protopterus; species Protopterus annectens. The sequence continues at coordinate 400,668,108 of NC_056740.1, read as the reverse complement.
CCAGACAATACTCCTGCACTTAAAAATATTATCACCCCCTATAACAATCCTAGACCGCTTCGATCCTCTAACAAACTACTAATTCAGACTAGCAAATTTAATAACACAGCCGGTGATTCTCTCTCTGCAAACTCTAAGTAGATCCTGGAAAACTCTTCCAGCTGATATTACCTTACTTTCCACCTTAGGTCAATTTAAAACTAGACTCAAACAACATTTGTCACTTAACTGGCTATGTCAATGTATCACGCCTGGCTAACTCTCTCTAGAATGTGTAAAAATCTGTTAACCAGTTTACTGTGTAATTTAATTTAATCCTGACTTGCGCTCATGATTAACTGTAACCTGTGGAACTTGTTTAACTTGCTTACTTATGTAATCTCTGTAAATAGTCTGTTTGTAATATGTAATGCTGGTGTTATGTAATGCTGTATCTGCTTACCCTTGGAGCTTTTCTCCCCGGGCCTCCACTGAAAATGGGCATGCATCCAGTCGGACTATCCCGGTCAACAAATGTAAAATAAAATAAATAAATTGTAAGACTCAAACAACATTTGTCACTTAACTGGCTATGTCAATGTATCACACCTGGCTAACTCTCTCTAGAATGTGTAAAAATCTGTTAACCAGTTCACTGTGTAATTTAATTTAATTTAATCCTGACTTGCGCTCTGAAAAGATAGGCAAGTGGTAATGCTTGGTGAAGGTGTGTACAGAACTCGAGGTTGCAGCTTCCAGGATGACCCTGGTCGGGACTCCCCTGAGAAATGCTGTAGAGGTTGAGGTAGCCCTAGTGGAATGGGTTCTGATCCCCTGTGGGATAGGCTTTCCATGGTGTTTGTAGCAGAAATGGATGCAGTGTGCTATCCATTTGCAGATGGTTTGCTTTGAAATGTACTTTCCCTCTGCCCCTGTAGCAAAGCTGACTAGCAGCTGGTCAGATTTTCTGAAAGGTTTAGTCCTGTCAAGGTAGAACCTAAGCTGCCTGTGCATGTCCAAGGAGTGCAGGATCCTTTCCCCTTTATTCTGAGGATTAGGGAAAAAGGTTGGTAAATGGATAGATTGGTTTAAAGCCACACTAGATACCACCTTGGGCATAAATGATGGGTTAGTCCTGAGGGAAACCCTGTCCGCATGGAAGCTAATGAAGGGTTCCACATCCATAAGGGCCTGCGAAGTACAGTTTTGTACCTACCATAAATGTAGATGTTCGAGGATCCACATTGCTGCAGTCCTAACTATTGGGGTAGTCCGCTGTCCAGTCGGCCCGAATACCAAAGTATATGGCTGACGTCGGTCAGGGCGCATTAGACTGACGTCAGTACGTCAGGGTACTAATGCGCATGACCGACGTCATATCCTCAGTCTTTTCTTGCCCCAGATGTCAGAAAACCCTAAAAAGACAAGGCCAAATATACCTGCACCAAAAATATGTACAATATATACAAAATTACCAGCATATAACCTCACCTACACAACCACCCCTAAACACAGAGGGGAAGGAGGGAGGGTAAATTGGACTGCAGCAATGTGGATCCTCGAACATCTACATTTATGGTAGGTACAAAACTGTACTATGTTCTTCATTCCACATTGCTGCAGTCCTAACTATTGGGTAGAATCCCAAAGCAGAGGTAAAGGAGGCTGGCAAATCATAAAGAAGCAGGAGCTGACAACATGCCTTGCAAAATAGCTGTGGCAAAACCAGCCCTAGACTTAGAGTAGAGAGGAAGGTGATAATGCTTAGAGAAAGTATGCACTGAACTCCAAGTAGCTGCCTCCAAAATATCCTTAGTTGCCACCCCTTAGAAATGCTGTTGAAGTGGCAGTAGCCCTAGTGGAATGAGGCCTAATCCCAGCTGGAATCTCCTTGCCATGATGGGAATAACAAAATGCAATGCAAAACCCAATCCACCTAGAAATAGTTTGTTTTGACACAGGCTTGCCCTGAAGTCAAAGCAAAAGAAACAAACAACTGCTGAGACTGCCTAAAATCCTTAGTCCTGCTTAAATAATAACGCAATTGCCTGTGTACATCTAAAGTGTGCAAAATCTTTTCCCCTTTATTTTGGGGGTCTGCATAAAAAGTAGGCAAATGAATAGTTTGGTTTAAAGCCACACTAGAAACCACCTTAGGCATAAAGGAAGGATTAGTACGTAATGATACCCTATCCTTATGAAAAATCAAAAAATGCTCTACCGCCATAAGGGCCTGCAATTCAGAAACCCTTCTTGCAGAAGTAATGGCCAACAAAAAGGCAGTCTTCCACGACGAGTCTTTCAATTCAGCAGTAGCCGAGGCTCAAAAGGTTGTAGAGTAAGTTTCTCCAACACAAAATTGAGGTCCCAAGCAGGAGTAGGAGCTCATGGGGTCTTATATTCTTTGCCCCTCTAAGAAATTGCTTGAACAAAGGATGCGAAAACAATGGTGGGTCACAATCATAGTGAGCTGAAATTGCTGCAGCATGAATCTTAATGGAAGAGAAAGACAAACCTTTGTCCAATAACTCAGTAAGATATTGAAGAGCCACACTCAAATTAGGCTCAGAAATCTCCAAATTGTTTGCTGCACTCCAAAATAAAAACCTCTTCCATTTTTCTGCGTACACTTTCCTTGTACTAGGTCTTCTGGCTTCCATAATCACATTTAAAACTTGTTGAGGAAGTTGAGACCTGCTGTGTTTCAAAACAGAATATGCCAGGCTGTTAGATGAAGAGAGTGAAGCTTGACATTGAGCAGGTGACTGTCCCTCTGAGACAACAGGTGTGGAATCAAAGGTAAAGGCCATGGAGGCTTCCTTACCAGACTCCTCAGTAATGGGTACCAGTGTTGCCGAGGCCAATCTGGAGCTATTAAAATCATCCTTGGCTTGTCTTGTCTGACCTTTAGGAGCACCTTTGGGAGAAGAGGCAGAGGTGGAAAGGCATACACATGAAGATTTTTCCAACTGAAAGACAGAGCATCCACTTTCCAAGCTGTGTGATGACCCCCTTTGTGCAAAACTTTGGCAGCTGGTGGTTTAGTGGAGAAGCGAACAGATCTATGTCTGGAGTTCCCCATGACACTGTCAATTGTTGAAATACATGAAGATCCAGTTTCCACTCGTGGGGATCCATGATTTGTCTGCTTAACACATCTGCTAAGGAGTTCTGTGCTCCCGGCAGAAACCTTGCCTGAAGAGTTAGTTGCAAGCTGAGCGCAGTCTCCCATAAAATCATTGCTTGCCTGCACAACGGGTAAGAATGTGTTCCCCCTTGTTTGTTGATGTACCACATGACAGTTGTGTTGTCTGTTAGAATCAACACCTGCCCTGGAAGAAGTAACTCCTTGAAAGCCATTAATGCAAACTGGACTGCTAACATCTCTTTCATGTTGATATGTAGATGCTGTAGTCTGGCAGGCCACTTGTCTTGTATCCATTTTCCATTTAGATGAGCTCCCCAAGCAATGTCTGAGGCATCTGTCGTTAGAATCTGACTCGCCTCTGGCCGGGTCACAGAGAGTCCCTTGTTTAGGTGACATTCCTGAGCCCACCACAAAAATTCCTTTTGAATGCAAGGTATTATTTGAATGACAGTGTCCAAATCCTGGCAGTGCTGTGTCCATACATTTTGAGATACCATTGCAACTTCCTCATATGCAGTTTGGCATTGGGAAGCACCAGAATACAAGATGCCATGAACCCTAAGGCTTGAAGGACTGTCCTTGCAGTCAGCCCGGACTGAAGAGATAGGTGATGGAAGTAACTGGAAAGATTCTTTTGTTTGTCCGGGGTTAGAAAGGCCATCTGGGCTGCTGTATTCAGTCTCACACCCAGAAAGCACATGTCTTGAGAGGGTACTAGACTGGACTTTATTTCGTTCACAGAATACCCTAGGCATCTTAGCACTGCTATCACAAAGTCCAAATGCTGTAAAAGGTCTTCCTTTTCTTGAGCCAGAATCAGGCAGTCGTCCAAGTAAGGATAGATTTGAATTCCTTTTAACCTGAAGTAAGCTATCACTGGAGCCAGAACCTTTGTGAATACTCTGGGCGCAGTAGATAAGCCAAAGGGCAATGCAGAGAACTGATAATGAGAATTTCCAGCTCGAAAACGCAGATACTTCCTGCAACTTAGTCTGATAGGCACATGAAGGTAAGCTTCCTTGAGATCTAAAGTTACCATCCAGTGATCTTTGCCCAGCAGAGGTAAAAGCTGTTGCAACGTCAACATTTTGAACTTGGGAATGTCCAGATAAGTGTTGAGGATAGATAAATCCAAAATTGGTCTCCACGTGTTCCCCTTCTTCGGTACTAGGAACAGGCGAGAATAAAATCCTAGGCCCCTTTCTGGCACAGGAACTGGCTGAATGGCCCCTATTTGAAGCAACAGAGAAATTTGCTTGTGAGCCTCTTTTCTTTGTAGAGGAGGAATGTCTGGCATGCCTTTGAAAGGAGGCAAGGTATGGAAATAAAACCTGTAACCGTGGTGAATGATATCCAAAACCCATCTGTCTTGGGTAATTAAATCCCAATTTTCTTTGAAAAGAGCCAGCCTTCCTCCCAAAGGTGCTGCCAGGCGAGAATGTACTGGCAGCTGAAAAGGTAGGTCATTGGGTCTGTTTACGAAAGGACTGACCCCTGCCCTCACCAGAAGACTGAGCAGGTGAACTCCCTGTTCTAGGCCTAAAAGAACCTTGTGCTCTGCCCCTACCACGTCTAGACCTACCCCTAGACTGGGAATCATAAGCAGGATATGTCCATCCCTTAGTAGGCCAATTTCTACTAAACTGGAGGCTGAACCTGCAAAAATCCTTAACAGTTTGCATAGACTTAGCCTTGTCCTCCATTTTCTTTAAAACTGCTTCCACAGGCACCAAACAACACATCAGACTGTAAAGGAGCATCCAAAATCCTTGTTTTAACATGCTCAGCTAAATTCTGATCCCTCAACCAGGCGTGCCTACGAAGAACAGAACCAGTGGCAGCCACCCTCGAGGAGGCCTGCACAGCATCAAAACCACACTGCAGGGAATGTTTACCCACCTGTTCAGACACATGAACTAAATCCTGCAACTCTTTACACTCAATACCTTCTGCCACAGCATCCACCTTAGATTTCAATTGTGAAAGGAGATAATTCTGATATTTTAACATATGAAACTGACAATTCAACGCCCTCATGGCTAACGTGGAAGAAGTATACACTTTCTTTCCCCATCTATCCAAAGCCCTTGCCTCTTTATCAGGAGGAGCAGGATTTTTAACAACAGAGGCCTTCACACCTTTAGGCCCCTGAGAGACAGTTTCCGGGTCTGCCCTAGGACTCTTAAAAAGATACTTATGAGCTTCAGGCACCCTATAGTACCTATCCGGTTTAACTGGGGCAGGAGGCAAAGAATCAGGATTCAGGGAAGCCTCTGCAAAAACATCTTCCACCACATTCAGAACAGGAGGTATAGCTAAAGGCCTATGCTGGGGTAAAAACAAGAATTCCCTAAGCCTCTTCCTGGAATCAGAGAAATCTTGACCTTCCCATTTAAAATGCTCCCTCATGGAATGCAGAGTCTCTGAAAATGAAAAATCCTCAGGAGGAGAAGCTGAAGGAGTAGAATCATCCACATCAGAATCAGAATAAGGAGGATACTCCTGCAAGTCTTCAGCCGAAGACTCAGAAGCCTCCGAACATTGCTCAAAACTCTCAAACTCAGGTTCCACCCTAGGCCTCTTATCAGGAGGGGGCATAGAACCTCTAATCATAGTAATTAAATCCTCTGCCATTTTAAGCATATGTTTCTTAGGCAAAGACCCTGAAGCACTAGGAGAAACCCCCACTGAAGCTAAACTTGGCCTGCCTCTCAAAGAAGCCTTGGAAACAGAAGGGGAGGCTCTAACCACCTTAGGAAGAGAGGGAAGAACAGCCACCTGAGAAGCCCCCTCAGCCTGGACTACTTCCTGAGAGGACACCTCTTGTAACAGTAAAGTCTCTCCCTGAGACTCCAAAGAAACTTCTGGCAGAACCTCCGGCTCCACTGAGCCTTCTAGAGAACCGACATCCGGGACTGTCGGTTCTTCAACTCTAGGCTTTGCTGCTTTGTCCTTGCGCTTTTTGGCCGAAGCGGGCGTCGGAGCATCCGACGGCATTTTATAATTACAACGCTTCCCAAAAACTAACCTGGCACAGTCTAACCTTCTCTTAATAGTGCGTTTGTTAAATCTAGCACAAGAGCGGCATCCAACAACGTCGTGCTCAGGCCCTAAACAAGGTATACACAAAGTATGGTAATCCCTATGAGGTATCTGTTTCCCACAAGAAATACAGTTATTCACTTTTTCTGACATCCGGTTAAATACTGAGGCAAGAAAAAACAAAATATTCCCCAACGGGGTACTTAGCCAACTTTGATTCGGTCTGAAACTCTGACTTCAGAAACTTTCAGAACGCCAACCTGCACTCGCAAAATTGCTTCTGCATCGGACCATGCGGCAAAAAAGACTGAGGATATGACGTCGGTCATGCGCATTAGTACCCTGACGTACTGACGTCAGTCTAATGCGCCCTGACCGACGTCAGCCATATACTTTGGTATTCGGGCCGACTGGACAGCGGACTACCCCAATAGTTAGGACTGCAGCAATGTGGAATGAAGAACATCTCAGATACTCTTCTTGCTGAAGTGATGGCTAAAAGTAAGGCTGTATTCCAAGAGAGGAATTTTAACTCCGCCGTACCAGCAGGCACAAAGGGAGGAAGCGTGAGCTTCTCTAGTACAAACTTAAGGTCCCATGCTGGAGTGGGAGTTCTCCTCGGGGGTCTTAAATTGCTAGCTCCTCTCAGGAACTGTTTGACCACAGGGTGAGAGAAGAGGGGTGGCTCAGTATTGCAATGAGCTGAGATGGCAGAGGCATCAATCTTAACTGAAGAGAAGGATAGGCCTTTATGGAGCAGTTCTGCTAGATAATCTAGGATTTGAGGTAAGGTGGGCACGGCTGTGTTCTTTCCCGGAGACTGGCTCCAAGAACAGTATCTTTTCCATTTCTCTGAATAGGATTTCCTAGTGCTAGGCCTCCTGGCCTCAAGGATGACATCCAGCATCTGTTTGCTGAGGGTTGCTGGTGATGGTATTCAAGGGATAAGCCAGGCTGCTAAATTCAAGGTTTGCAGCTGAGGATGCAAAATCTGGCCCTCCTGCTGGGACAGCAGGGAAGGGGTCTGAGGCAGGTGCCAGGGTGGCACTACTGTCAGACTGCGTAAAAGTGGGTACCAGTGCTGACATGGCCAGTCTGATGCAATCAGGAATATCCTTGGCTTGTCCTCTTTGACCTTGAGTAGTACTTTCAAGAGGAGGGGCAGATGGGGAATGGCACAGATTGAGAGGTTTTCCCATGTAAAGGACAGGGATTCTACTCTCCATGCTTGGCTGTGGGGAGTTCTGGTGCAAAATTTGCTCAGTTGGTGGTTCTGGGGGGAGGCAAAGAGGACCACCTCTGGTTAATCCACCTGTGGATTAGAAGCTTGAATGATTTGGGTTCCAGTTTCCAATCGCGTGGGTCCATTAGATTTCTGCTTGTCGTCTGCCAGTGAATTTAGTTTGTCTGGCAGGAATGAAGCTTGCAGATGCACGTGATTGCTCAAGGCTGTATTCCACAGAGCCAAGGCTAACCTGCTGAGTGGGTAGGAATGAGATCCCCCTGCTTGTTTATGTACCACATAACTGTGGTGTTGTCTGCCTTTATCAAGAGCTGTCCTGGAAAGATAACGTATTTGAAGGCTGTCAGTGCATTCTGTACAGCTAACATTTCTTTTTGATTGATATGCAGGTGCATTGTCTTGGGCTCCATTTGCCTTGAATGCATTTGCCTGCCATGTGAGCCCCACATGCATAGTCTGATGGGTCTGTTGTCAGGGTTTGGGGGGGGGGGTTGAGTGAAAGGGAGTACCTTGTTGGGGTAGCAGGTCACTGCCCACCAAAAGAACTCTGTCCTTAGGCAAGGAATAACAGGAATCACTGTTTCCAGGTCCTGAGAATGTTGACACCAGAGACTTTTCAAGTACCATTGAAGTTTCCTCATATGCAGTCTTGCATATGGAATTAGTAGAATGCAAGAGGCCATGAACCCTAGCTCTTACAGTATCTTTCTTGCAGATAGCTGGGTTTAGGTGGCCAGTAGTTTGTCAAATAAACCTGTTTTTCTGGAGTAAGGAATGCCATCTGGGAAGTTGTGTTCAAGCTTGCTCCCGGGAATACAATTTCTTGCCTGGGTACCAGATGTGACTTCTTTTCGTTGATGGTATACCCCAGAAAAGTTAGAAGTCTCTTTACAAAAGTCAGGTGCTGAAGTAGCAATTCCTGACTGTCCACCTGAATCAAGCAATCGTCCAAGTATTGGTAACTTTAAATTTTTCTCTGCCTGCATTATGCGATGGCTGGGGCCAGGCATTTTGTGAATACCGTGGTGCAGTAGATAAGTCAAAGGGAAGTGCAGAGAACTGATAGTGCATAGAGCCTGCCCTGAAACCAAGATATTTCCTGCAAGATTCCCTTATGGGGATGTGCAGATAAGCTTCTTTTAAGTCTAGGGTGACCAGCCAGTAGTCCTTGGCTAGTATAGGAAGCAGCTGTTGGAGAGTAAGCATTTTGAATTTTGGAACCACCAGGAAGGTGTTGAGTATTGACAGATCCAGGATAGGGCACCAAGAGTTTTATTTTCTGGGCACCAGAAACAGTCTGGAATAGAAACCCTGTCCCCTTTGCTCTAATGGAACATGTTGAATAGCCTTGATACTGAGGAGAAAGTACTTGCTTTTGGGCCTCTGCTCACTGGTTTGGGGCGAGGTCTGGCATTCCGCTTGGGGCTGGCAGTGATTGGAAGAAGAATCTGTATCACTGGGATACAATGTTTAAGACCCATCTGTCCTGGGTAATGTACTCCCAATTTTTTGCATGTAGGATGAGTTTTCCCTCCTAGGGGTGCAAGTACTTGGGGCAAGGCTAGGAAGTATGAAGGACAAGTCATTGAGAACTTTTTCCATAGGATGGTGGCTTACCACTACCTGGTTTTTGAGGTGGGAGCACTCCATTGTTTAGATCTGTGTGCATGCCCTGAGACTGTAGTCCTGGTGGTTAGCTGCCCATGGGTTTGGACTGAGAAGGTCTGGGAGGGACTGGAAAGGACTAGTTTTTTTGAAGGCCAATGCCTCGCATATTTGCGAGTTGCCACTTAGATTCTTGACATAGCTAAAGAAGGCTCTGTGGTTATCTTTCGAATCCTTGGCTATTTTTCTTTCGAAGTTAGCCTTGGATGATTTTATGAGAGACCTTAGTTTCTTACTGATACTGATCAGGGATGTCTTTCCTTCTTGGGATTTGCTTTTTTTCTGAACTAGTTCCCTCCTGTCGTATAACCTGTTTATGGCAGGGGTCCACCAGACTGGTTTCCTTCTCTTAGGGGAGTGAGTCTTGGTTTTGCCAGGGATGGCATGATCCATGCATCCTTGTAGGTGCTCATAGAGTGCAATTATAGAGGATTCTGCATCTTGGGCAGTGTTATCCTTTAGTGTGGGGGCTGTGAAACTTACCACCTCTGCCTTAAGTAAAGTGAAGTTTGCTTTAGAAAAGTTTTATACTGTGGTTTCCTTGGTTGGGGGTGGTGGTAGGGTGTGGACATCAAGAGTGATTAGTTTACGGTCTGATCTAACCAGTGACGGGCTGACCTCCGGTACGGAACACTTGTCGCCCATGTTGGTGATGACCAGATCCAATATGTTGTGGTCTCTGGTAGGGGAGTTTACCAGCTGATCCAGGGCATTTGAGTTGATAAATTCCAGGAAGTGCCGAGCCTGGGAGTTTGTACTCAAGCAGTTTTCCCAGTTAATGGTAGGGTAATTGAAATCGCCCAATATCAGGGTGTTTGGTAGGACCTTCATGTTTTCCAGCGTCTCCAGAAAGGCGGAGTGGTGGTCATGGGTCATGGAGGGTGATCTGTAGCAGGCCACAATTTGTATTGCAGATTTGCTTGATGTTAGTTGCACATGGATGATCTCAGAGGTATCACGCTGTGCCACTAACCTGGAGGTGTGAGTATCCTTGATGAATATGCATACACCCCCTCCTTTTGTGTTTCAGTCCGTGTTCTGTGGCTGAAATGTGTGGTATGAGTTGTAGCCCAGTAGTGCTGGAGTGCTTTCTGGAGCCTTGAACCAGGTTTCAGTTACTGCACAGATGTTGACGTTCTCCATACCTAGGAGTGCTTCGAGTGCATGTATTTTGAGATTTAAACTCCTGGTGTTGAGTAGCATAACCCTCAATTTTTTACTTGTGCTGTTTATGGTGGTGGGTTTGAATTTTGAGCCTTGCCTAAAAAAGGCACTAAGGGGGCAGCAACAGCCTTGGAAAGTATTCGAAAGCCAAGGGGTGACAGGTGCAAGCCATCTCTTGTGAAGCAACGCAGCTTGTCGAGCATGTCATCCCAGGCTGGCAGACACTGGATCCCCTTTGAATGACACCAGAAGCTTAGCCAATTGTTGAAATTGATCATTTTTTCTTTATACTGAGGTATCATTCTTGGTGAGGGCAGGATGCTACTCAGGGTTAGGGTCATACCCGCCTGGGCTACATGATCAGAGAGCTCTTCCATGTCTCTTTTCATATAGTCCAGGGAGGTATGTTTCAGGTCATTCACACCAACATGAACAATGACAGAGTCATATTTGTACTTGTTCTGGAGCAACCTGAGTGCTTGTGTTATGTGGCGGATTCTGGCTGCCGATAAGCAGCTAACAGTAACCTTCTCCTTGTCCAGCCTAGTGAGTGGGGCAACAGTGTGCCCGACTATTGAGTGACCTAGTGTGTTAGGTATGTTATTTCACCTTAAGGGCTGTGATTGTGCGGCACACTGATTTTGTGTTTTGTGTGTTGTCTGGTTTGTGACAGGAGTAGAAGGTTTTGTGGGTGTCTGCTCGGGAGCTCTCTGATGCTTTTGCAGGTTTTTATTTAGAGC